>NC_059338.1:655000-971250 GCF_018350155.1 Leopardus geoffroyi | reverse complement strand
GTCTCCCGGGGCCGTCTCGTGCCCCTTGCCCTCCCCCAGCAAGAATGTCTCAGTTCAAGAGGCGGGAAAAAGGAGTCGGGATGCGGAGGGTGGTCTGGCCCCAGCTGTGTCCCCTCCTGCTCCCGGGACCGGGAGATGAGTCAGGAGGGCGTGAGCCCCTCGGCCCAGGCCCCGGCTGGGAGCCTTTCCTTCCGGCTGCTGCTGTCCAGGATGCTGGGGCACGCCAGCTACGGAGACTCACAAATTCCTCCTGCAGGAAAGCGCCCCGCCACCCCCACCCCCCACCACCCGCCACCCCGGCAGGGAAAGTTGGGTGTGTGCTGACTCTCTCCATTCTTCCTCACATGGTACTGAGCTTCTGAATTAGCATGACTTCTGATGTGTTCCAGAATTTTCCATGTAGTCATGTGAACCACGGTCTGGGTGGTTTGGCTGTGGGACAGGTGGGCCTGGAGCAGCCCCTGGGACCCGGCCTCCCCCAGACTTGTCACTCTTCACCTAGTCCGAGCCCACCCCCCGCAGTCCGGGGACACGTGCCCCCCGGGTGCCCAGGCCTGTGGGAAGAGGCCAGAGGCAGCCACCCTCCACGTGCAGAGACCGCTAATGGTCAGGGAAGGCCCCGCAGCCACGCCGCCCCCTCCCGGGGGCCCACTCTTCCCGTGGCAGGGGGAGGCTTTGCACACAGGGCTCTACGCCCTGACCAGGAAGCCTCACTGCGCTGGGAAACCGCAAGGAGAAAACTTCTTTCCGGGATTTTCTTCCATCCCCTTCCTCTTTGTTTTTGGTCCCGGGGTGGTCCCCACCTCCCTCCCACACAACCCTGCCCAGGCACGGCCACAGCGTCTGTTCACCTGGGGAGCTGCCTGCCTTTAGTTCTCTTTGGAAGTCATAAGCGAGAGGACAAAGCCTCCCTTCTTCCCTCTGAGGCTCCAGCCAGGACCACCGCCTACGGGGCATTGCCCTCCAGGGGGCCGCGTGCACACTGAAGTCTCCGGGAACGGCGTTCCGTGGAGTTGCACAGTGTGCAGCCTAGCCAGCTGAGCAGGGCGGCCCTGGCGTTGGCTCACCCCCTGTGAAGGCGGCTCATGCGGATCCAGGATGAGATGCCTGAGAAAGGCCGGATCCCCAGTCTCTCCAATCAAGCCCTCTGAGCCTCCCCTTCCTCAGAGGCATGAAACGGTCAAGAGGGGCCAGACCCAAGCTCACACGGGGGCTCTGTCGCGTGGCGGGTGTTTTATTCTGCGCACGTTCCCTAGCACGGCTGAGCCTGGGTTTCCAGTTCAAGACCACAGCACGTGGCCATCCTAATCTTGTTGCCGTGAACACGATGCGCGTAAAGGCTGGCCCACGTGGCGCGTGGTAAAGGCCGTTGTTACCTTGTGAAGCAGAGTGGATGTGCAGCCTGCCCACCTGGCAGAGAGAGTCCCAGAGACACTGCGAGATGAGCAGTCTCCGAGGAGACCCTCCCCAAGAACCCCAGCCACTGGGCCGCTCCGTCTGTACGTGGAAAGCTGAGAACGTGGCCCCCAGGTCAGCTCCATGACGGATGGGGGATGGCGGGAACAGGCCGGACCGGGAGGAAAACAGCTCACACATCGCGCCGGGGCCCGTGGTGCTGAACAAAAGCCAAGGGTGGCAGCTGTGAGAGGGGGGAGGGCGGGGAGGCCATGCAGGAGGGCAAGCCCAGGGGTGAGCACACCGTCAGCTCCCGTCACAGAGAAGTGGGGGGTGGAGGGGAGGCAGCTCTGTGGAGGCCACCTGATCCGGGACAGCTTTCTGGAGGAGGCGACTTCCTGGGCCCAAGGGGCCAGAGTGAGTGAAGCCCAGCACGGGAGGGGTCCAGTATGGGGTGGGAGAGGGGCCCAGCAGTGGGGGCGGGGGCCGGTATGGGATGGGAGAGGGGCCCAGCAGTAGAGGGGGCCGGTATGGGGTGGGAGAGGGGCCCGGTATGGGGTGGGAGAGGGCCCAGCAGTGGAGGGGCCCGCTATGGGGTGGGAGAGGGCCCAGCAGTGGAGGGGCCCGGTATGGGGTGGGAGAGGGGCCCAGCAGTGGGGGGAGGGGGGCCGGTATGGGGTGGGAGAGGGCCCAGCAGTGGAGGGGGCCGGTATGGGGTGGGAGAGGGCCCGGCAGTGGAGGGGGCCGGTATGGGGTGGGAGAGGGCCCGGCAGTGGAGGGGCCCGGTATGGGGTGGGAGAGGGCCCGGCAGTGGAGGGGCCCGGTATGGGGTGGGAGAGGGCCCGGCAGTGGAGGGGGCCGGTATCGGGGTGGGAGAGGGCCCGGCAGTGGAGGGGCCCGGTATGGGGTGGGAGAGGGGCCCAGCAGTGGGGGTGGAGGGCGGTATGGGGTGGGAGAGGGATCCAGTGGTGGGTGGGGGGGGTGGGTATGGGGTGGAGAGGGGCCCAATAGTGGGCAGGAGGTGCTATGGGGTGGGAGAGGGGTCCAGCAGTGGAGGGGGCCAGTATGGGGTGGGAGAGGGCCCAGCAGTGGAGGGGGCCGGTATGGGGTGGGAGAGGGCCCGGCAGTGGAGGGGGCCGGTATGGGGGTGGGAGAGGGCCCGGCAGTGGAGGGGCCCGGTATGGGGTGGGAGAGGGGTCCAGCAGTGGAGGGGGCCGGTATGGGGTGGGAGAGGGCCCGGCAGTGGAGGGGCCCGGTATGGGGTGGGAGAGGGCCCGGCAGTGGAGGGGCCCGGTATGGGGTGGGAGAGGGCCCGGCAGTGGAGGGGGCCGGTATGGGGTGGGAGAGGGCCCGGCAGTGGAGGGGCCCGGTATGGGGTGGGAGAGGGGCCCAGCAGTGGGGGCGGAGGGCGGTATGGGGTGGGAGAGGGATCCAGTGGTGGGTGGGGGGGGGTGGCAATGGGGTGGAGAGGGGCCCAATAGTGGGCAGGGGTGGTATGGGGTGGGAGAGGGGTCCAGCAGTGGAGGGGGCCGGTATGGGGTGGGAGAGGGCCCGGCATTGGAGGGGCCCGGTATGGGGTGGGAGAGGGGCCCAGCAGTGGGGGTGGAGGACGGTATGGGGTGGGAGAGGGATCCAGTGGTGGGTGGGGGGGGTGGGTATGGGGTGGAGAGGGGCCCAATAATGGGCAGGGGGTGGTATGGGGTGGGAGAGGTGCCCAGCAGATGCTTGCCAGGGCATCCGTGAGAGGCTCAGAGCGTCGGTGGGGCCCAGCCTCTTTCGCCGGGCGGAGTTCGGACTCAATCCTGTACCAAAGCCACTGCTCCCAACCTTATTTGTTTCTCTTACTCCGGCGACACAGGAGAAACCCAACCTAGGCGGTCCCCGGTTTATAGGGTCCCCCCGCTTCCTTGCCCAAGGACAAGGCGAATCAGAGCACAAGAGAGCAAAGCGAGGTTGTCATAGGGGCAGGTACGTTCCCCGACGCAAAACGTGGGCTGTTCACGAGCATCAGGTGTTCAGCCACTGCTGGTTCCGGACCGACGGTGGTTGTAGCCCAGAGCGTGCACGCCGAGGCCACCCTCCTCCCCACCCTCGGCCGGTGGGAGCCATGGCGGGTACGAAGCAGGGAGGATCTTGTGTTTGGGGAAGACTTGCCTGGCGACCGAGTGGGGCACGGGTCGGAGCAAGGAGGCCGGCTGGGGACACTGAGGCAGTGGTGCAGGTGGGTGCCACTGGGGGCGTGGCTGGGACGGGCAGCGAGTGTGGGGTGTGGGGGAGCCAGCGGAGGTTAGGTGTCCCCGTGTGGCCGGGTGGTGGCGTTTACTGCCCGCAGGTGGGAGATGGCAGGAGGAGGAGGAGGGCCCCGGGGCGGGGCGGGCGGGCAAGTCAGCTGACCTGCCCTTTCCCTCGGCGAAGCCCCAGGCTGGGGCCGGGCTGGTGTCAGAGGGTGGGAGGTGCCCGTCGAGTCCGCGGACACAAGATCGCCGGGGGAACGGACCTGTGTCCCTTCGTTGCAGGCCCTCGGTGTCCGGCCGCCCCGTAGGGACACAGTCCAGGTTTGCAGAGTAAGTGCAACTGAGCTGAAGGAAACGAAGGGGGCCTCCCGGCGGGGGGAGGGCGAGAGACCGACTGAGTCAGTGACCGGGAAGGAGGAGAGGAGAGATTGGGGGTGCGGGTCAGAGGAGGGGGAGACGGGGGACGAGGGAGAAGGCCGAGCGCAGAGGCTCCGGAAGGAACGACGGAAGGGTGGGGGGGTTGGGGACACAGGGCCTGGCCCGCGGCCACCGCCTCCCCACACCGCCAAATGCACGCTTGCCACGGTCCAGCGCTTCTTCCAAACATACTGTTTTTCTCCGGTTTCGTGCTTTTTATTAAACATTTCCAAATCAGGAAACACGGAAATATTTTTTAACACAAAGAAAGAAAACATTGCGAGTAGAGAAACTGACTCAGAAGGGTTTGCCAGATGAGCCAGCTGGTTTCCCGTTTCAGAGCCGTTCGGAGAGGGTGACAGCACCCGTCGTGAAGCAACTGGACTGGCGGCTGGGTCCCCCGGCTGCCGCCTCCGTGGGCAAACCGGAGAGGCTGGCCGGACGCCTCGGCACCACAGGGGAGGAGGAGGCCGGACGGAGGAGAGCTGCTCGCCCAGGCAGGCTGAGCTGGGCCTTCTCGCCTGAGTCCCTCCCGCCTGTCAGCGAGGCCACGTCCACGTGCAACCCCAGGCCCGCGTCCCGAGTCCCCCACGCTTGGCAAAAGTCCGCCCAGAAAACCGCCGGCGGAGACGTGCGTGCCACCGCCTCCGCGAGAGGGTCCGCGGGAACTGTGTCCGCAGAAGGGAACGGCCACATCTGCTCGGTGGCGGGTCGCGGCTGGTTCGGTGGGCGTGGTGGCAGTGATGGCTTTCTCCCCTTTCAGAAACGACCGGAGGCCCTGCCCCTCACGCTGCGAGCTCTTAGAAATAAAACATGAGAGCTGCCTCGGAGCGACCCTCAGCCGTGGCCTTGCGTCGCCCGGCAGGAGGGAGCCCCCTCACTCTCCTCGACTCAAAGTCAGCTCTTACAACTCAGGACGCCGGCCACGAAAATAACGTGGGGGGGGGGGGGGCCCTGTGCACACGCCGCCTGGGCCTGGGGTCCCCGTGGGCAGCCTGGCTCCCCACAGCCCTGCGTCTCACATTTCCAGATGCTTACTGGGGAAAGGCTTTTTTTTTTTTTTTTTTTTAATTTATTTTTGGGACAGAGAGAGACACAGCATGAACGGGGGAGGGGCAGAGAGAGAGGGAGACACAGAATCGGAAACAGGCTCCAGGCTCTGAGCCATCAGCCCAGAGCCCGACGCGGGGCTCGAACTCACGGACCGCGAGATCGTGACCTGGCTGAAGTCGGACACTTAACCGACTGCGCCACCCAGGCGCCCCAGGAAAGGCTTTTTTAAGGCGGGAAAGAACTTCGTTGGTTTTGTTTGCCCTGACGTGAACTGGCCTGTGGCTGCGACCACCAGCCTGGCCCATCGGCCGCTCGGGGTCCCCGACTTCCGAGGCCGGCGGCTCTCACCGGCCGCAAGCGGCTGCAGACGCCCCTGAACTTAGGCTGACGGGACACCCTTGGGGGAGTGGCAGCGATTTCCCCGAAGCTGGCATTCCGAGGGCACCCGGTCATTCCTTGATTCTAGGGACGCGGCAGAGGCAGGGGCGGGAAGAGGCCCCAGCGCTCGTGAGCGGCTCCCCTCAGTGGGAGCTGGCCAGGCTCGCCAACCCCCCGCTCCCTCCCGGCCACCGTCCTGCTGCTCACGGCAGCTCCGTGTAGAATCAGCCTTTTCGCTTACTTGGGGTAAGAGCCCCTGTGCTGCCGGCTTGCGATAGAGACAAAATGAGTCATTCACTCATTCATTCAACCCATGTGAACCGACTACTGGGGACAGCGCAGCAGACAGTACAAAACGTCCTGCCCTGGAGACTTATGCTCTAACGGGGCCGCCAGAGCATGTATCCTATCAGGTGGCGGTATGTTCGTGGGGCAAAGGGGGGCGGTATGGCCCGTGTAAACAGGGTGACCAGGGAGCCCCTTGCGGAGACACTGACGTTTGAGCAAAGACCCGAAATCATCTGAGGCAAGTGCTTTCTGGGTAAGCGGGTA
Organism: Leopardus geoffroyi; assembly: GCF_018350155.1. NCBI lineage: Eukaryota > Metazoa > Chordata > Mammalia > Carnivora > Felidae > Leopardus > Leopardus geoffroyi. Next base: position 965,221 of record NC_059338.1, on the reverse strand, counting down.
CCAAAGTCAGGGGTGAGGCTGGGCTGTTGTGGGGCCTGCAGACACGCTGATCACAGCAGAGCAGTGAAGAGCCACGGATGGACTGTGGGCCACAGGAGCCCTGGGGTGGGGGTGGGGCCACAGGGAGAGGGGTCCAGTGGGAGGGGCCCAGGGTGGGAGGGGCTGGGGGGGTCCCAGAGGGAGGGGGAGGGAGGGGGGGGGCAGAGTCCCAGGAAGAGGGGGTCCTGGTGGGAGGGGCCCCAGGGAAAGGAGTCCCAGCGGGAGGACTCCAGGGTGGGAGAGGCTGGGGGTGGGGGGTCCCGCTGGGAGGGGCCCGGGTGGGAGGGGAAAAGGCAGTCCATAGAAGTTCACCGTATCAGTTATCTGTCGCTGCGTAACAAGTTGCCCCATAATTCAGCAGCTCGAGACGGCAGATGCTGCCGACGTCACAGTTGCTAAGGGTCAGGAGTTCGGGGGCAGCCTGAGCGGGCACCTCGGCTCGGGTTTCTCGTGAGATTGCAGTCAAGCTGCCCCCCAGGCTGCGGTCTCCTCTCAAGGCTCAGGTTAGAGGGTCTCTGCTTCCAAGCCCGCTCACCCCGTTGTGGGCATGCTGTGACCCCTCACCAGGCGGGCCTCGCCATAGGGTCACCGCACGGCACGGCCAGTGGCTTCCCCCGGACGGGAGCGATCCCAAAGAGAACAAGGTTCGGGTCGCTCGGCACAGAGGCTGCGGTGTTTTTATAGCTGGATTTCAGAGCTGATGGCCCATCGCTTCCGCCGTGTTCTGTCAGAGACAGGTCGCCGGGGCCAGCCCACTCTCGGAGGAGGGGATTACAAAAGTACGTGGAGGAGGCAGGGGACCGTGTCTGAGGCTGTGCCCACACTCCTGGGGTGCGATTCCATCCCTGTGGCGCCCGGAAGCAGGCACAGCCAGACCACACAGTGTCCAGGTGTCTGTACCTGTGCGGAAAGACGCAGGAAGCTTGTGACCCGGCGGCCGCGGTGCCCAAACACAAAGAGCACATGAGGCCATCCAGCAGGCAGGTCGCACGGTGAGCTCAGGGACGCTTATTTTGTTTCTAGGCTTCCCAACTGAATTTTACATTAGCGTATTTTTGGGGTCTTTCTCTTAGGTTTGGTTCTGTGTTCAATATCATGGAAGTTATGCAAGGATACGCTTAGAGTCCGTTGTTCTGTGCTATTTGCTGCCCTGCCCCCGATCTTCCCATTTACCCTTCTCCAGAGAGAGCACTCTTCCGGAGGGAGCACCTTCCAGGGGGAGCACTCTTCCGGAGGGAGCATCTCTCCAGAGGGAGCACTCCTCCGGAGGGAGCACTCCCCCGAGGGAGCATCTCTCCAGGGGGAGCACTCCTCCGGAGGGAGCACGCCTCAGAGGGAGCACTCCTCCTGAGGGAGCATCTCTCCAGGAGGAGCACTCCTCCTGAGGGAGCACCTCTCCAGGGGGAGCACTCCCCCCGAGGGAGCATCTCTCCAGAGGGAGCACTCCTCCGGAGGGAGCACTCCCCTGAAGGGAGCATCTATCCAGGGGGAGCACTCCCCCCGAGGGAGCACCTCTCCAGAGGGAGCACTCATCCGGAGGGAGCACTCCCCCGAGGGAACATCTTCCAGGGGGAGCACTCCCCCGAGGGAGCATCTCTCCAGAGGGAGCACCCCTCAGAGGAAGCACACATCCTGAGGGAGCATCTCTCCAGAGGGAGCCCTCTGCCCTCCTCTGCTCCTTCGTGCCAGGGCGGGCCTCCACGTCTGCGGGTACCATGCGTGTGCTGCTGCTTTCCCAAACTTCAGTTGTGCGCCCCACCGGCCCCCCAGGTGGAGGATGAGGACACAGCCCCTCGCCCGCCCACACCCCCTCCTGCGCAGCCTTCTGCTCGTCCGGCCAGCACGCCCCGGACTCTTCACAGCTGGGCCTGTAGCGAAGGCTGGCGGCTTCCTGCAGATCTTTTTGTTCCTCCCGGGTAACTACCACGTTAGTCCATTTGCCCCGCTCCTTGTATGTGTTTATCACGAAGTCAGCTCCACATTCTGGCAGCCGTCCAACTTCCCAGCACGTTCGGGCACGTTCGGTTTTCCATCGATTTTAACTTCTTGGGCAGCGGCTTGGAGAGATGTCTCCCAGAGCCTCTGGCCTGCTCTAGCCGGGGCGGGTGGCCCTCCAGGCCTGGCGCTCGGCCGCATCCAAGGACCACCCGCCACCGGCCCCCTGGGCCTCCCTCCTGGAGGGTCTCGCTTCCTCGGTCCGGGGGTTCCTCCTTTCTTCGGGTGACACGCAGCTTCCTGTGGCCTCCAGTGGCAGGTGCAGAGGAGACAGATGTTTGAGGCTCTTGCACATCTGAGAGCGTCCTCCCTCCACCTCCTGACTTAACTGACACCTTGGCTGGTTCGGAAATAATTTCCCTTTGGAATTTTGAAGCCTTTATTTCATGGACTGCTGGCTCCCAGGGTTGCTGTCAGAGTCCAAAGTTACTCTGATTTCTGATTCATCACATTTGACCTCTCTCCCTCCCTCCTCTCTCCCTCCCTCCCTCTCTCTCTCCCTCCCTCCCTCCCTCTCTCCCTCCCTCCTTCCCTCTCTCTCCCTCCCTCCCTCCCTCTCTCTTCTTCTCTCTGCCTCCCTCTCTCTCTTAACTCTGGAAGCTCCATAGCCTCTCTCCTTTCCCCTGGTTTTATCAAATTTCACAATAATGCACCTGAATGGGAGTCTTTTCTTGTACTGTGCTGGGGACAGGGGGCCCTTGATCTAGAAACGTATGTTCTTTGATTCTGGAAAACAATTATTTTAATTTCCTTAATGGTGACTTCTCTCCTCCTTCTCTTTTTTTTCCCAGCTCTTTTTCTGAAACTGTTCTTATCTGAATTGGTAGACAGACTCCGTGATTTTCTCGTATTTTCATCTCTGTCTTTTCCTGCCTTTTGGGAGACCCCTCCATTGACCCCCAGCCCTTCCAGAGAGACCCCCTTGTGTGGCACTGACCCGTGTCTCCTGGGGCCAGAGCCTGCCTCCCTCACCTTGATTATAGGGTTTTCCCCACGAGCTCTTCTCCGCCACGGTCTGTATGTGGTCGAGAGTCCTGCTTCTCTGTCAACTGATTCGGTCTGTGTCTTTCATGTTCACAACTGTCCTTAGATTTCTCGGGACCCCGGTCGTCTGCCTGCGTGGAGGGTCTACGGAGGGCAACAGTATGTGCGTTTCAGTTGCAACCAGCTGTTACACGGCCCCTGTAACTGTCACCCGTTCCACAGTAGTAGAAAGGGAAAACCGTAGCACACCCTGACGATAAACGAATAACTATAATAACTGTCCTTAAAAAAAAAAAAGACACCTTTTCCTCCCTAGTCTTTAGAGCAAAACACGGCTCTGAAAAATTCTCTGTTGCAAACACTGGCAAGACATGACTATGCAGGCTGGTGACAGGCATAAACCACTGTAAGATGGTGAGTGGGTTTGGAGACAGCTTGGTCCCCACACCCACCGCCCTGAGGCCCCACCCACGGCCTCCCGCCTGCTGAGCCGCGTGGGGCAGTGGGACGTCCTTGTGCCCCCCCCCCCCCGCCGCCGGAGGGAACAGCACTCCAGTCTGGGGGGCGGTGTGTGAATGGCGTCCTCAAGACCTGCTTCCCTCTGCAGCACACACGGCCAGCTCCCATGCAACCGTATTTGTGAATGAAGAAGAAACCCACAAGAACATAAAGAGAGTGTAGAGAGAAATGAAACAGTAAGTCAGACATCAAGGTGACAAAAAGACAGCTACCTGTTGCTAATACTGAGTCCCAACCTGGACTCTAATTTCTTTCTCTCGTAACCACTCGTGTGCGAGTAGAAAGGCCCGGGTCCCGAGGCCGCCAAGCAGCCAGCAACACTAGTTGAAGCATCGGATTTGCAGAGAGGCAGGCTGTGAAGACCCAGGGGCCGGTAACGCACTCGGGAGACAGGCTACAAATCCAGTCCAGACCCGCGGTTGGCGGTGGAGGCTCTCCACTGCCCCTCCCCGGGCACCTGCACACTTTCCAGCAGGTCTCGTGTCCGGGGCTTGCTGTCTTTCCTCGGGCTTGCGGGCAGCTGCTGGAACAGTCCTCCTTGGACACCCGTGTCTTGTGTCCCTCCTGTGTCCAAGAACTCGCAGCAGATGCCTTCCTGTCAATCACGTCTGCAGCCCAAACTTCAAGACTCTCACAAAGGTCTCCTCGCTCCCCTGCTGTCCTAGTCCCTGCCTCTGTCGTGCTGTGGATAGTTTCTCAGGGTGACGACACCTGTCCCCCACCCCCACCCCCGACAGTGACCATTGCCCACACTGAGTGCCCGCGTCCTGGGCCGAGCCCTGGGCTGCTGGTGCTCCTGGTCACTGGCCCTCCTGTCAGCAGATAGGGAAACGGGGTCACAGAGGTTAAGTCGCTTGCCCACAGCACAGAGCCTCTTGATGTGGAGGTGGGGCTTGAAGCCAGGTGAGCCAAGCCCAAGGCTGCCGGCTCACCTCCTCTCCACCCTGCGCCCCAACCTTGCCGGCAAGTCTCAGACCTGACCCGAGACTTCTTCGGGACGGACTGGTGACTCCAGGACAGGCCCTGAGAGCCGGGGTCTGCCTCCACGGCTCCCCCGAGAGCAGCATGCAGCAGTGGAAGGGACAGAGGGGACTCGAGGGGACGCGAGGGGGAGCCCGACTGGGGGTGGGGTGGCACCTGGGGCGGGGGAATATCTTCACCTGCCCCGCCTCCCCGCGTGCACCTGCTACGCCCCAGCTGAGCCCCGGCTTTCATAAGGGCGCTCCCTCCGCCTGAGCCCCTCTCCTCCCGGCCTGCCTGGGGGCTCCGTCCTCTGACTCACCTGCCGGTGTTGGGGTCAAGGTCACTGCCCTTTCCCTCCTGTCACTCAAGCGCCCTGTCTACCCAGTCGTGCGAAAGTCCTCGCTGGCCCGTCCGCTGAGCCGAGAGCCCTGAGGGCAGGCCGTGTCCCGCTCGCTCATCTTTGTGTTTCCGTACTTGTCCGTACTTGTCACGGAGCCAGCACACAGGGGCTCCGGTGTCTGGGGGTGAGAGCAGGGAGGGAGAGGGTGGGGCGCCCTCGGCACCGGGCAGGGGGGTGGTGGCCGCGTCCTTCCAGCCGGTTCCTCCCCGGGCAGGGGAGCCAAGAGCCCCGTCCAGCCCAGAGGAGAGACCGTCCCTCTGCGGGGACCCCAGTGTCCCCTGGAAACAGCCCCCAGGGCGCCCCTCCCGACAGCGGTGACGGGCCGGTTCTTCAGGACCCGTCAGCCTTACGGGAGATTGCTAAATGTGTTTGGCGGGTCTGACATTCTCCCCTGCTCGGGAGCCATCGTTTCGGATCAGTCACGTCCACGTCCGCTCAGGCTGTCGGCTTGGAAGGGAACATCTGAATTTCGTTGTCGCATGATTTCATCCGAAGCTATTTCACCAACACTCGAAGGGCGTCTACAGTGCACTCACGGCCAACGCGGCCTCTGGGACCGAGCTGGGGGGGGGACGGTCAGGGCAGGGGCGGGGGCGGGGTCTGGGCTGGCAGAGTCGCGGCACCTTCCGTCACCAGCACCGCTGGGCCCACCTCAGCAGACACCCAGTCCGTCCCCGTCCGGGTTCGCCCGCGGCCTCTGCGTCCGGGGCTGGCGCTTCCTTCCACTAAGTGCTGTCTCCCTCCTGCCCCCGCCCCCCCGGCAGGTACCACGACCAGCAGGACGTGACCAGTAACTTCCTGGGTGCCATGTGGCTCATCTCCATCACCTTCCTCTCCATCGGTTACGGGGACATGGTCCCTCACACGTACTGTGGGAAGGGCGTCTGTCTCCTCACCGGCATCATGGTGAGTACCTGGCCCGCCCGTCGCCCTCCCCACCCGCAAACGCCGTGAGCGCGCAGGAGGGGCCCTCCGGGCAGGACGGCTGCTGGGCGCCCCCTCCCCGCACACGGCCAGGAAGGTGCTCCTGGGCTCAGTTGCCTTTTCTAACACAGCCAGAGCTCCTCGTCCCGGGCCGCCGTGGCCTCTCCACGGCCCCCCAGGGGGGCTGGGCTGGGCTGGCCTGGGTCGGGCCCCCACCGGCAACACCCCACGGCCATAAGCGACAGGGCCCTCGGGCCCCACAGACTCAGCGCCACGTCCAAGGGACCGTCCCTGGAACTCCGGGGCGGGCGCTGACCTGGCCACGAGAGGCCCGTGTCCTGGGTCGGTGTGCGGCCGGCCGCCACCACTGCCTCCCGCTGGCCGCATGACACCTGCAGCTGTGGCCCAGGACCACCGCTCAGCGACCTCTCTTCGGGAGAGGACCCCCAAGGCTCCGAGGAGAAGGCTGCAGGGAAGCCTGGGGTGGCCTCGGGGGTGTGAGCGCGCACAGGCCTGCAGTTCTGGTGCCCGGGGCCCCCCAACAACCCCCACACGGTTGCGGGGGGGACCTTCCCTCTTGGTGCTCCTCAGACTTCATTCATCCCCGTTTGCAGCGTAAAGGGCGCTAAATTCTCACCAGGGTGGGGGCCGCCCCACCCGCCCTGACCTGACCTTCTGGCACCCATCTGGGACACCAGGCCGCTGAGTTCGGGCCCCTCGGAGCAGAGGAGGGTCTAGGGTCAGGGGCCCTGAGCGGCTGCGCCTGCCTGGACACGCGTGCCCCTGCAGCTCCTTCCCATGGAGGCCTGGCGGGGGCGCACATTAGCAAGTCGGCCCTCGGCCCCTCCTGGGGGCGGGGGTGGGGGGGGTGGGGGGCTTAGCACCTGCTGTGTGAATCCCGTGAATCCTGGGTGAGCGAGGCCTCAGAATGATCGCCTCCCGTCCCCTCCTGTCCCTCGGGCGGTAGGAGTCTGTCTGGCCGAAATCCAGCTGCCACCAGAAACCAGGCGATGGCCTCCCTCCGCACCTAGTGACACGCGGCCCGAAGGCCGAAGCCTTGGCGTCTTAGAGGCTTGGCTGGGGGGGGCGGGGCTCTGCGTGGCTGTGCCCCCGGAACGCATCGTGGGCAGCTTCCCCCAGGCTCCAGGCGTGTGCTCCCCAGGACCCTGGGCCCCTGCCGGCAGCCTCCTCCTCGGGGCGGGGTCCTCGGCTCCTGGGGCGCAGGGCTGTGTCCCCATGCAGGGAGGGGTGGTTGAAGCTGAGGCAGCAAGCGGGTGAGGGGGGCCCGTATCCCCTCCCGCATGAACAACACAGCTCAGGCCCCTCATTTTCTCTTTTGTTCAAAACGTCTGCCTCTCCAGGTGCAGGGGCGGGGTGGGGGGGGGCTGTATGGTCAAGGGCTGTGGCCCCCGTTAACGTCCACTGCCTCCCTCTGGGGTCAGACGAGGGAGCCCTAGTGGCCCTTTTCTAGCTGAGTCATTCTTGCTGGGGTTTCTGAGCCGCCCTCCCTCCCCTCCCCCAGCCTCCCAGCACCCCCCCCCCCCATCGGGTACTTCCCAAGGACAGGTAGGGCTTCCCGCCTGGTTACCATGGACACTGCGGGGCCTGGGGGGGAAGGGGGAGGATGGGTTTGTGTGCTGCCGCTGTAAATAGTCTTAATCATTGTTTTCTCTTGGCGATCCTAGAAAGGGGGTAATTATCACCCATTAAGCCAGGTGCTCCGTGGTCTGAACGACTTGCGGTGGTTGGCACAGACCCGGCGTGTTTGAGGGGCTTCAGCCACAGAAGCAGGTCTGTCAAAGTCCAGCATCTCTCCTCCAAGAACGTCACGAGCTGGTGACAGTGCAGAGAGAAAGCTGTCGGTACTTAGCCACCAGAACTGGAAATGGCAACACCCGGGAGGCGGTGCTTTGGACGCCTCTTGGCTGCGGGGTGTGGGGTGTCGGGGGAGCCCGGGGCCCAGACCACGCCGCGGGAGCCCCATTTCGGTGCAGCCGAGCCACACGCGCCCCGCGGGCCCTTCCTTAGTTTGGGACACGGAGACAAAGCTGTGGGATGTCTGCTGGGGACGCTGAGTCTCCCCCAGGGCCTCGGGAGAGATGCTCTCTGAACCTGGGGGGGGGGGGGGCTCAGCGGCGCATCTGCCTCCCGTCAGTTTGAGAAGACGAGCCTCTCCCTGAGACACCGTGCTTCCAAACCAACTGCCGTGGTTTTAGTTGTCGGTGGAGTCTGCTGTAGAGACGGCGTAACCCTCCGGGCTGGATTCCCCCATTCGTCACCTTCACCGAAATTTACGCCTCGTTTTAGTTTATGCTGCTTTAGTTAAGGACACTTCATCCTTTCCCCCTCGGAGGCTGGTTTTTCCAGATTCTGAGGTTTTGCAGCTGGAAAGTGTTTCTTGGAATCAAGGAGAGGGAGGACCGGTGCGGAGGACTCCGGACTCCGGAGGGGGGACCGGTGCGGAGGACTCCGGAGGGGGGACCGGTGAGGAGGACTCCGGACTCCGGAGGGGGGACCGGTGCGGAGGACTCCGGTCTCCGGAGGGGGGACTGGTGCGGAGGACTCCGGAGGGGGGACCGGTGCAGAGGACTCTGGTCTCCGGAGGGGGGACCGGTGAGGAGGACTCCGGACTCCAGAGGGGGGACCGGTAAGGAGGACTCCGGTCTCCGGAGGGCGGACCGGTGAGGAGGACTCCGGACTCCGGAGGGGGGACTGGTGAGGAGGACTCCGGACTCCGGAGGGGGGACCGGTGAGGAGGACTCCGGTCTCCGGAGGGGGGACTGGTGCGGAGGACTCCGGAGGGGGGACCGGTGAGGAGGACTCCGGAGGGGGGACCGGTGAGGAGGACTCCGGTTTCCGGAGGGGGGACTGGTGCGGAGGACTCCGGAGGGGGGACCGGTGAGGAGGACTCCGGACTCCGGAGGGGGGAACGGTGCAGAGGACTCTGGTCTCCGGAGGGGGGACCGGTGAGGAGGACTCCGGAGGGGGGACCGGTGAGGAGGACTCCGGTCTCTGGAGGGGGGACCGGTGCAGAGGACTCCGGACTCCGGAGGGGGGAACCGGTGAGGAGGACTCCGGTCTCCGGAGGGGGGACCGGTGCAGAGGACTCCGGACTCCGGAGGGGGGACCGGTGAGGAGGACTCCGGTCTCCGGAGGGGGGACCGGTGAGGAGGACTCCGGTCTCCGGAGGGCGGACCGGTGCAGAGGACTCCGGACTCCGGAGGGGGGACCGGTGAGGAGGACTCCGGTCTCCGGAGGGGGGACCGGTGAGGAGGACTCCGGACTCCGGAGGGGGGACCGGTGAGGAGGACTCCGGTCTCCGGAGGGGGGACCGGTGAGGAGGACTCCGGTCTCCGGAGGGGGGACCGGTGCAGAGGACTCCGGACTCCGGAGGGGGGACCGGTGAGGAGGACTCCGGTCTCCGGAGGGGGGACCGGTGAGGAGGACTCCGGTCTCCGGAGGGCGGACCGGTGAGGAGGACTCCGGTCTCTGGAGGGGGTCCGGTGAGGAGGACACCGGACTCCGGAGGGGGGACCGGTGCGGAGGACTCCGGTCTCCGGAGGGGGGACCGGTGCGGAGGACTCCGGACTCCGGAGGGGGGACCAGTGAGGAGGACTCCGGTCTCCGGAGGGGGGACCGGTGCGGAGGACTCCGGTCTCCGGAGGGGGGACTGGTGCGGAGGACTCCGGAGGGGGGACTGGTGAGGAGGACTCCGGACTCCGGAGGGGGGACCGGTGCGGAGGACTCCGGAGGGGGGACCGGTGAGGAGGACTCCGGTCTCCGGAGGGGGGACTGGTGCGGAGGACTCCGGAGGGGGGACCGGTGAGGAGGACTCCAGACTCTGGAGGGGGGACCGGTGCGGAGGACTCCGGTCTCCGGAGGGGGGACTGGTGCGGAGGACTCCGGAGGGGGGACCGGTGAGGAGGACTCCGGACTCCGGAGGGGGGACCGGTGAGGAGGACTCCGGAGGGGGGACCGGTGAGGAGGACTCCGGTCTCCGGAGGGGGGACTGGTGAGGAGGACTCCGGAGGGGGGACTGGTGAGGAGGACTCCGGACTCCGGAGGGGGGACCGGTGAGGAGGACTCCGGAGGGGGGACCGGTGAGGAGGACTCCGGTCTCCGGAGGGGGGACTGGTGCGGAGGACTCCGGAGGGGGGACCAGTGAGGAGGACTCCGGTCTCCGGAGGGGGGACTGGTGCGGAGGACTCCGGAGGGGGGACCGGTGAGGAGGACTCCGGACTCCGGAGGGGGGACCGGTGAGGAGGACTCCGGTCTCCGGAGGGGGGACTGGTGCGGAGGACTCCGGAGGGGGGACCGGTGAGGAGGACTCCGGACTCCGGAGGGGGGACTGGTGAGGAGGACTCCGGACTCCGGAGGGGGGACCGGTGAGGAGGACTCCGGTCTCCGGAGGGGGGACTGGTGCGGAGGACTCCGGAGGGGGGACCGGTGAGGAGGACTCCGGACTCCGGAGGGGGGACTGGTGAGGAGGACTCCGGACTCCGGAGGGGGGACCGGTGAGGAGGACTCCGGTCTCCGGAGGGGGGACTGGTGCGGAGGACTCCGGAGGGGGGACCGGTGAGGAGGACTCCGGACTCCGGAGGGGGGACTGGTGAGGAGGACTCCGGACTCCGGAGGGGGGACCGGTGCGGAGGACTCCGGAGGGGGGACCAGTGAGGAGGACTCCGGTCTCCGGAGGGGGGACTGGTGCGGAGGACTCCGGAGTGGGGACCGGTGAGGAGGACTCCAGACTCTGGAGGGGGGACCGGTGCGGAGGACTCCGGTCTCCGGAGGGGGGACTGGTGCGGAGGACTCCGGAGGGGGGACCGGTGAGGAGGACTCCGGTCTCCGGAGGGGGGACCGGTGAGGAGGACATTGGACTCCGGAGGGGGGACCGGTGCAGAGGACTCTGGTCTCCGGAGGGGGGACCGGTGAGGAGGACTCCGGTCTCCGGAGGGCGGACCGGTGAGGAGGACTCCGGTCTCTGGAGGGGGTCCGGTGAGGAGGACTCCGGTCTCCGGAGGGGGGACTGGTGCGGAGGACTCCGGAGCGGGGACCGGTGAGGAGGACTCCAGACTCTGGAGGGGGGACCGGTGCGGAGGACTCCGGTCTCCGGAGGGGGGACTGGTGCGGAGGACTCCGGAGGGGGGACCGGTGAGGAGGACTCCGGACTCTGGAGGGGGGAACCGGTGAGGAGGACATCGGACTCCGGAGGGGGGACCAGTGAGGAGGACTCTGGTCTCCGGAGGGGGGACCGGTGAGGAGAACTCCGGACTCCGGAGGGGGGACCGGTGAGGAGGACTCCGGACTCCGGAGGGGGGACCGGTAAGGAGGACTCCGGTCTCCGGAGGGCGGACCGGTGAGGAGGACTCCGGTCTCTGGAGGGGGTCCGGTGAGGAGGACTCCGGTCTCCGGAGGGGGGACCGGTGCAGAGGACTCCGGTCTCCGGAGGGGGGACCGGTGCGGAGGACACTGGTCTCTGGGCCCAGATGTAGGGATGAGTTGGCAGGTTCACCCTCGCGGGCCGCTCCTGTGGGCCTGCTCACCGCACACCATCCAGGTGGACCCTGCCCTCCCGCCCCTCCCTCGGGGGTAGGAGCTGGCCCAGGGAGACCCAGGAGCCCAGCCGTGTCACCTGTGACTCTGGACTTGGCACGTCTGAAGGCGAGGTCTCAGTCACGGATTTGCTCCCCAGGGTGACCCTGTGGAGGTCACGCCAGCAGCCACTTCGTCCTCTCCATCCCACGCCATCCTGCCCCTCCATCTCCCAACACGGTCCCGCCCCCGGGCACCTGACCTGGAGAAGGGCTCACTGCCCCGGCGGGAACATAGGTGATCACTAGACAGCTTACTGGCAAACATGGCATCAGGAGGGGCTCCCGTCACCAGTCTTCTCCACCAGAGAGCCAACTGACCGTTACCTCCTGACTCCAGCCTCACCTCCCTGTCCCTCCTGCTCCTCACTCACCCCCATCGTCGTCTCTCCCTCTTCTTCCCTCTTCCCTTTCCCTTCCCTCCTTCCGCTCCCCCCTCCCCCCCGCCCCCGCCCCCCACACCCTGCCCCCCGCCCCCCGCCAGCTGCTTCAGGATGCAGCTCCAGTGTTCCCTGTCTGGTCTCTGCTCCAGCAACCTCTCTCTCTGCACCCGTCCCCTCCCCTCCCCTCCCCTCCCGTCCCCTCCCTCTCTGCTCCCCCTCCTCCCCCTCCTCCTCCCTCTTCCCCTCCTCCTCTCTGTCTCTCCACCTCTCTCTCTCACACACTGCGCAGAGGACCAGCAGTCTGCATTTCAGCACTCAGCCCTCCACTTTCCAGAGGTTGCTGATGTCTGACTCCATCTTTACCAGGTTGTCTTTTCATGGAAATGATCAAGTGAGGCTTCGTGATCAGCGACTTCCGTGATTACATCCAGATGATGGGTTTTCCAAAAGAAAAAATAAAGTTGAGAGTATTCTCTGCTTATGTACTCAGGTTAGAATTAGAGGTTAAGAACCTGGCATCCTCCAGAGAAATATCCACAAGGAAGTCTTGGCATCTTTAAGTGAAAAGAAATTGAAAATGTAATCCAGTCCACCTTATTGTCTCCATGCAGAAATTTATCTTAGTTGTATAAAATACATGGTTCCTTAGTTAAAACACTCTAACTTCTAACTAGAAGCCCCCTGCATTTAACCAGCTGGGCTGTGGGCCATGGCGAGAGCTGGGGCCCTCTTTTCGGACCCTGTAAACCCAGGATGGTGCTGGAGTGATTGTTTTAATGAAATCCCCAAAGCGACATGATGAGTGGGGGACCCCCTCCTCAGGCATCTTCTGCCCCCAGCTCTCAGGGGCAATTTAAGCGGAGCTGACCCCGGGAGGTGAGGGAGAACAGAGCCTAGGGAGAGCCCTCTCCATCTAATGTCCATTTTTAACGCTGTGATAAGTCCCTGTGTTTGGACTGTCAGCCCAGAGTACGTTTGGAACCCCGTATAAAGGAGCAGGATTATACGCGGTCTGGTTGAAGGGAGTGGAGCACAGCTTCCCCCCAGGACAGCTTCTTTTAAGCTATTTTTTGCTTTTGGAGGCTTGGTTAAATCAATTACAGCATTAGACCAGGCTGCCCAAGTGCCCATACACATCCTTTGAAAAGTGGGCACGGTCTTCTGCAAGTCACAGATGCCAAGAACACACAGCCATCCCTGAACAAAAGGAAAACGAGGTCAGAAAGGAGGGTTCACAGACCCAGGCCTTTCCAGTTGGTCGTGCTCGAAATGGTGGCTCCAAATGTACCGAGAAACATGAGACCATCCAACGGGGACACTGTGAAAAGCCAGGGAACGCACTGGTCCTTCAGCCAAAGCCTCGCACAGGCCTCGCTGCCCACGGAGGGGAGGGGCCTCGCCATGGACACCCCTCCCAGCCGCAGTACTGGTTACGTGCCTTCTAAAGCGCTCATTTCTATTCCTAACTCATCCTGTTAGACTGATGAGCCGAAAACATCAAGGATGAAGCCTTTCAGTCCTGCCACCTCTAAGTGCTAAACCGGGCTTGGGGCAAACAGTGTGGCATCTAGAGGGCCAGACTGCTCCTCTCTTCCCATGAGGCCATTGTGCGGATAGAGCAGGGGCATGGCTGGGGCAGGGGCAGGGGCAGGGGCAAGGCTGGGGCAGGGCTGGAGCAGGGCAGGGCAGAAGGATGAGCAGAGGATAAACCTCCCTGTCCCCGAGCTGGCCGGGGGGTTGGGACAGACACTGCACAGGACTCAGATTCACCAGGAGGACAAGGGAGGGCACCAGGGCGTGCTCATTCCCCCAGACTGTCACTTACGCGGCCGAGGGCTCGAGGAGGGGGCTCTGGGACCCCCGTCCGCCCCGCAGAGTGAGAACATTGGTCCGGGAAGGACTGAGGGCGTCTGGGGGTTCCCTTAAGCCCTGGTCGGAGCAGGAGTGTTGCTGTGTCTCCACAGCATGGGCCCGAGGAGCCTCTGGTGGGAGGGAGACAGGGCCAGTCCCGGGGCCGCGTCGCGGCCGGGGCCTCTGGGCAGAAGGACCCCAGTGCGGGCCGAGCACAGCCGTGGGGTGCCGCCTGGGGCTGCGCCGTCTCTTTGGATGGTTCCAGGGAAAGTCTCCAGGGCAGTGAAGCTGGTCCCCCTCTGGTGTAGGCGTGGTCTTCTCTGGCCCCGGTCTGGGGCTGGCGCTGGGCGTGTGTCAGCAAGCCGGAGAGCGGGCCTGGTGTCCGCAGAGCCTTGCCGATGACCGGGGACTGTCCCCGAAGCCTCAGCCCCGCCCTGCTCCGTTAGGAACTGGCTGGTTGTGGGAAGATTCGGGCACCGGAGGTGAGCCCTTCGGCCAAGCCAAGAGGCTGGCGGGCCCCTCCCGAGGGTGGCAGTCGGGGCCCCGGAAGGCTCCAGGTGCCCGTCCACTCCCAGGACCCCCGCGGCGGGCGCGAAGGGGGGTCCCTCCCGTCTCCTGCCTGCACTTGCCTTGTGCTCACGTGCCCTCCCCCGCCCCTTGCTGTTCCCCCACAGGGTGCGGGCTGCACTGCCCTCGTGGTGGCCGTGGTGGCCCGGAAGTTGGAGCTCACCAAGGCGGAGAAGCACGTGCACAACTTCATGATGGACACCCAGCTCACCAAACGGGTAAAACAGCGCCGTCCGCGCCTCGGGGGGACTCTGACGCGCGTGGCAGCGAGCCGCGGGCACACGGTCCTGCGATGTAGGTCGGGTCACGCTCTCCACCGGGGGTCGAGGGAGCCCAGAGCCCAGCCCGCGGCCTCCACACAGGGGCTCCTGTCTCCCAGCGGGTCCCGGTGCGCGGTGCAGGCCCGGTGGACTCTGCGGCACCCGGTGGTGGCGCCCGCGCCCTCTCCCGGCGGCGCTGAACTAACCGCTCAGCACGAGGCAGCGTTTTCGTCCAGGCTCGGATATGTTCACAGTCGGAGGGGCAGTTGGGTCTTAAAAACGATATTGGAAATGTATCTAAATTCACTTCTTTCTACAAAATCATGAAAGACGATCATCGCAGCAGAGCCCACGTTTCTAAATGTCATCATCCAGCCCCCTTCTGGGGTTTCTGGGCCATCTCCTCACTGGCGGTTAAGGAGGGGGAAAATTGGAGGGGCGAACGGGGAGAGGGGTCGGCTGCAGAAGGCCCGCCAGATCGTCAGGCCAGGGGAGGGCCCCGTGGGAGGGACAAGATGGGTCCTTCCCGGACAGCCGCCACACAAGCAAGGTGGGAGCCGTTTCCTAACGACAGCTTTTATGGAGAAGTCTCTAGAACTCTCTAGAGCTGCAGGCAAGACACAGGTCAGCAAGAGGATGTCTTGTGAGGCTGTCCTGTCCCTGAGCCGAGAGGGCATCAGAGCCTGTGCTGGGGACCTGGCCGCTGTGGCAGGCCTTCCGCAGGACCCTGTGACGACAGCCGCGGCAGTGAAGGTGTGAGGGACCCAGCCGGCCACTGGACGGCCAGTGCTGGGGGGGCCGCGGGAGCACACGAGGGTGCTGAGGCGTCTGCATGCTCAGCAGAACTATTGATGGGGTGTGACTGTTTGGTCTTTGGTTACATGTATCGGATTCTTCAAAGAGCCTCCACAGATGTGGAAAGGAACGGGTCCGGGCAAATAGCCTGGCGTTGACATGTGGATGGTTGAACGTGGCACAGCGTGGCCCAGACTGTCCACTGCACAAGAGAAAACACAATTTGCCTGCAAGACGGCAGCGCTGAGGGCCGTTCCCAGCGGGTTTCTGAGCGGGTTTCCCAGGTGCCAGCCCCAGCACGTGCACACAAGGCCCGGCTCGGTGCCGACTGAGCAGGTCACCTAAGCCACTGGAGCACCTGGCCACAGGCGCCTTGGCGGCTCCCCTACGAACGATCCGGTGCGTGAGAGAGGGGCAGGACAGCTGGCCTCGAACCCTTCTCAGGAGCTGCTTGCTTACCGTCTCCGTCTCCGCTGGTCTGCTCTGTGCTCCTTGTCTCAGGCTACTCGGAGAGCCAGCACCTTCATACGGCGGGAAAATAAACGACCGTCCTGCGGTCTGAGTGTGCGAGCGCAGACTGGTGGCCAGCTTCCAGCCTTCCAAGACGCTCCGTAAATCCTCCTCAAGGCCACTTACTTTTTGAAAAGTAGGGCTGAAAGCCAAATCAACAAGCATTTGTAGCTCGCTTCTCTGAGAACACTTACGTCCGTTGAAATGTCCCTTGAACGTCTAATCTCTTCCCAGAGAAGCAAACACAGCGAAGGGGCCCCTCTTCCAGAGCGAGGATTTTCAAGGCTGGAGGCACCGGGCCTTCCGCAGGCTCTTCTCCAAACCTTGCTTGGCAGGAAGGTGCCGGTGCGCTTGGCCAGCCCTGGCCTCTGCTCACCTCGACCCACTTTCGGAGAGCCCAGCTCCCCTCCTCTGACACCTGCCCGAGCCTCAGAGCAAGACGCAGAGGTGGGAGGAGCCAATGGCAGCACGGGGTAGGAACCCAGTTTCTGGTTTGCCTGAATCCATGGCTGTTCGGTCATTTGTATAACTTGTCAACTCTGGTGGCAATGTCTTCCTGCATTTAGTACGGTCAGACCTTCTCGGGGCGCCTGGGTGGCTCAGTCAGTTAAGTGTCCGACTTCGGCTCAGGTCATGATTTCGTGGTTTGTGGGTTCGGGCCCCGCGTCAGGCTCTGTGTTGACGGCTCAGAGCCTGGAGCCTGCTTCGGATTCTGTGTCTTCCTTCTCTCTGCCCCTCTCCTGCTCGCACTCCGTCTCTCTCTCAAAAATGAATATTGATGAATATTGATATTTATTTATCAGAATAAAAAGCTTCTGCACAGCGAAGGAAACAATCAGCAAAACTAAAAGGCAACCGACAGAATGGGAGAAGGTATCTGCAAACGACATATCAGATAAAGGGTTAGAATCCAAAATCTAGAAAGAACTTCTCAAACTCAACACCTGAAAAACAAATAATCCAGTGAAGAAATGGGCAAAAGACATGAATAGACTTCTCCAAAGAAGACATCCAGACGGCCAACCGACACATGAAAAAATGCTCAACTTCACTCCTCATCAGGGAAACACAAATCAAAACCACAGTGAGATACCACCTCACCCCTGTCAGAATGGCTAACATTAACACCAACAACAGAATGGCAACAACAGATGTTGGCGAGGATGTGGAGAGAGAGGATCTCTTTTGCATTGTTGGTGGGAATGCAAACTGGTGCAGCCACTCTGGAAAACAGGATGGAGGTTCCTCAAAAAACTAAAACTAGAACTACCCCACGACCCAGCAATTGCACTACTAGGCATTTCTCCACGGGATACAGGTGGGCTGTTTCGAAGGGTCACAGGCACCCCCACGTTTACAGCAGCGCTGTCGACAACAGCCAAAGTATGCAAAGAGCCCAAATGTCTCTCGATGGATGAGTGGATAAAGAAGATGTGGTCTATATACACAATGGAGTATCACTCGGCAATCAAAAAGAATGAAATCTTGCCATTTGCAGCTACGTGGATGGAACTGGAGGCTATTATTAGTGAAATTAGTCAGAGAAAGACAAAAATCCTATGACTTCACTCATATGAGGACTGTAAGAGCCAAAACAGAGGAACATAAGGGAAGGGAAACAAAAAGAATATAAAAACAGGGAGGGGGAGAAAACAGAAGAGACTCCTAAATATGGAGAACAAACTGAGGGTTACGGGCGGGCTTGGGGGCGGGGGGTTGGGCTAAATGGGGGAGGGGCACTAAGGAATCTACTCCTGAAATCCCCGTTGCACCATATGCTAACTAACTTGGATGTAAATTAAAACCAAAAAAATCAGGGGCGCCTGGGTGGCGCAGTCGGTTGAGCGTCCGACTTCAGCCAGGTCACGATCTCGCGGTCCGTGAGTTCGAGCCCCGCGTCGGGCTCTGGGCTGATGGCTCAGAGCCTGGAGCCTGTTTCCGGTTCTGTGTCTCCCTCTCTCTCTGCCCCTCCCCCGTTCATGCTCTGTCTCTCTCTGTCCCAAAAATAAATAAACGTTGAAAAAAATAAATAAATAAAAAAAATAAAAAAAAATAAAACCAAAAAAATCAGACCTGCCCACAGCGACCTTGCTGCAGTAGCCCTGGGCTGCCAGACAATATACGTGTGATGCACACAAAGACGCGCACCAGATACCAGATGCCCAGCTTTCCTCCTGCTCAGTGCTACGAGTCCCCGTCTCTCTGTTCCGTGCGACTGAACATACCTGTCATCAGTCACCCGTGGGCCACCAGCCTCCGTGCTCCGGGGACACCACAGTGGGTAACAGGCGGTCCCCGCCCACCCTCGAAGAGCACCTCTGCTCGTTGGGCACATTCCCCGGGGACACACGGCTTGAGGAGCACCGTGGGCAGGAGGCGTCCTGTCTGCACGTCGACTGTCCACGTCGGACCACGGCGTGTGCCACTGGCTGAGGACTGTGTCTCCCTGCCCTTGCTGTGACAGATACTTCGTCTAAATACATTTCCCCACGAAGTCGACGAGTGAGATCAAAACCAAGCCCGTATCTTTCCTATGCTAGTTCCTTCTCGCTGACCATCCTGGTCTCCAGGCCTGGAAACTTAGCAATGTCTCTGCCTCTCTGCCCTGGACCCCACAGGGCTTCCCGAGCCTGGATTCCATCTGGCCATGGCCGTCCCCGCACACTGGCCCCCGGGCACCCCGCGCACCACGCTTAAAACCGACGCAGGTCCTTGCTGCCCGCCCCGCTTCGTGAACCTCCCTGGCCCCGGGCTTCCTGCGCTGAACCTCCCTGGCCCCGGGCTTCCTGCGCTGTGTGGGTCCCCTTAGGCTCCAAGACTCAGCTCTGAACATATCACCCCCATCCCCGCTCAGAACCCTGAGTAACCCCGGTATCTACTGATCAGTGCCAAAGAAAACTCTTTTTTCATGATGAGCATATGTAAAAGTTTTATCACAATCCTGCTGGAAAAACCTTTTTCTTCCAGCAGGTTAATTCAAAAGTCTATTCATAACAGGTCTTAATCTCTTAAAACCTTACCAGGTAATCAATTGACCAGTTATGAGAATACTAACCCTCCCCAGAAAGGGCCTGTGGATTACCTGCAGCTCACAGGGCCTTAACTAGGGCTGCAGGCCACAACCCGTGGGCTTCTCAGAGCACTCAGTTACCGGCCACTCGGCACGGCGGTTAGGGCCCAGGCCTGCGGGAGAGAAAGCCCGCGTGCCTGCACCCAGGCCGAGGGCCATGCTGAAGTCCCTGTGGAATTAAGCACCACCCATCACCCTGGCACTCGGACCAAGTAGCTTCAGACTAACTTGGAACCACAGGACCACCCGCCCCCCGCTCCTGCCAGCCGAGGGGCTGAGCCGAGCCGCCTTCCCAGCACTGAGGCTGGCCCCTGGGTGCAGACCGTGAAGCCTGGCAAGGACTTGGGGCAGGACTGGGCGGGTGGACAGAGGAAAGGAAGCCGGGGCGGGGAGGCTGTGGGGGTGAGGGCGAGGGAGGGGAGGGGGTCGGCAGGTGGGGAGGGCGAGACCCTCTCCTCCAGTGCTAACAGAGGCCTTCGACAAGTGCCTGAAGACGGGGCGACCCGTGATGTCCTCTGTTCATCTAAATTCTACCTGGGCAGCTCCTCGAACGTGTCTGCCAGGCCTGCCCTGTTTCCTCTCCCATCCCCTCTCCCGTCCCCTCTCCAGCCTCACGTGGACCACCCTCCCCACCGGGGACCATTCCGGCAGCTGGGCGGCTGGCGATTCCTTCCCTGGAGGGTCACTGGGGGCTCCGCGAGGCTGCTGGAGGCACGGGGGCCAGGAAAGGTGCCTGTCCGAGGCTGTCCCCTTGTCCTCCTGCAGCTGACAACCCTCTGAGGGGCTGAGCGGCAGGCAGCCCGGGCATTGGTGGGGGGTGGGGGGTGCGGGGAGCAAGCCCCTGGCCCGGGTGATGCAGCCAAGAGCTCAGGGAACAGACAAGTGTGTTTGGTGACGTTTTCTTGGGTTGGGGGTGGAGGTGGGGGCGGGGAGGGAGCTCACATTCAGTGGGTGGACCGTGGGTGGGCAGAGGCAGAGCCACTGTGCGTTGAAGGGCCCGGTGGCCCGGTGGCTCCCCGTGTCCTGGACGCAGACCCGCAGCACCGCCGTCACCCTCTGAGCGCTGCCCCGTGCTGCCTCTCGCCCTCGCTACCTGACAGGACCAGCCGCGCGCTGTCTCGGCACGATCGTGTGCCCCTCGAGGGCAGGACCCCGGTGTCCTCGCCGCCAGGACAGGCGCTCATCGCATGTGTGAAGGCCACTCGGCAGCACGGCCAAAGAGCACAGGGTAACTCCAGGCACTGGCGAGGCTTTCCTGAGGGTGAAGGAAACCGTGTGAACACGAGGTGCTTAGCACAGAGCCTGGCACACAGTGAGCTGGGTAAACGTCAGCCGTGCTACTCTCTGCGAGACCTTGGTCGGATGGCTTCCTGGCCCAGGGCCCGGTGGCCTCAGAGCCGCCCCTGAAGCTCGTAGGTCACCGGGCCCGTCCTCCGGGGTAGACCGCGTGTGGCCTCCCAGCCAGCTCGTGGGTTCGTCCGTTTGGGGCCAGCCTGCCGCGTGCGGGCAGGCCTCCGCTACCCAGCCCTGGGCCCCTGATGGCGGCCGGCCTTGCCCAGTCCTCCTCGGGTCCCCGACCCTTCCCGCCCCCACCCCCGGCCCCAGGCGACCTTCCGGCCCTGGCGGCCCTGCCCGCCAGGAGAGCTCAGAGGGTCCCCGGTCCCGCCTTCCCAGCAGCGCAGCGGACCCCAGGAGGGGCACACGACCTCGACCGCTCACACCCCAGTGGTGTCGGCAGAGCTCAACCGGGTGACCAAGGGGGGGCCCTGGTCGAGTAGCATTGACCGTGAGCCTGGGAGGGCGCGGTGCGGCTGAGAGCCCGTTTCTTCTTTCGCGGATATCGAGGCGCTTAGCTTTGTGCCAGGCTTTTTGCTGGCAGCTAATTTCAGAGCCGGCACCAAGGCTCGCGTTTCGCGTCACCTTCCCGAGTGCACCGGGGCCTCCTGCTCACACGACGTGGCCGCGTGCTCGGCTGCCCGGGCGGTGCTGTGCTTGTCCGGCCGAGACCTGGGCTGAAGTGAGGCGCGGGCCCGACCCCCTGCTCTGTTATGCGGCTTGAGCGAGGGCCCCGAGGAGTAGAAAAAATACAATAAAGGTGCGAAGGCTTTTCCAATCCCGTGATCCTGGAACACGGGAACCAGGGTTGTTTGTGTGGAGACGAAGTCTGGTCAGGTCTTTTCCTCAGACCACGTGGAACCTCACGTCCTCCTCGGGCCTGGCTGTGCCGCCAGCCGGCCGTGTGACTCCAGCCCTCACGCCCTGTGTCCCACGCCGCGTCCTGGGGTCTGGGCGAGGTGACGGTCACTACCACCTGTGCGTGTACAGTCTGGCGACACTGAAATCCGGGATGACTCGGTTTACCATCCATGACTCCGTGGTGTTGGGCTGTGTCTCTTCCTTCGTCTGTCGCACGGGGGTCGCACTAGCCCCCCCCCCCCCCCATGACTTGGTGCGCAAGGCGCTCGGACCTGGGCCCGACACCCCGTCCACACCACCATAGCCGCCTCCTTGGGGCCTCACAACAGCCTCAGCGTAAGGACTGATGTTTCCCACCTGCGAGGTGATTAAGCATCTTCTCCTAAACGCCCCGTAACTTCGGGAACGAGGATGAGCCCGCAGCCTTTCCGGTCTCACCCGTCCACTCCACTTCAACGCCGACACACGTGTCGAAGGCCCGCAGCGGTGTTCCGGGGCTCGGCCGGCCCCCCACGGGGGACAGGGTGCAGCCTGGCTCGGCCGATCGTCCTAAACGCAGGGAGAGGGTTTTTCTCCTGTTTGGCCGTGGGGCCTCCCTCGGAGGCTAAGCGCCCGGGCAAAGTGGAGGGTGCATGTGTCTGATGGGCCTCCCCCTGCGCAAGTCGCAGGGGTGCGCCCTCTGCCTTGTCCAGGGGGCTCCTGCCCCCCACCCCCCACCCCCGCTGTTCACCTGGGCGCCCGCCGGTGTGAGCTCCTGCTCACCGACACCTGCTTCCTCTCGGGGAAGGAAGGTGCCAGAAGCAGGCAATTAAGCCACTTAAAACCATTTTCCCAGTGGATTTTTACCGAACAAAAAAGCAGTGTTTATGTCACTTAGACATTTCTGAGAAGACTTAGCTGTTCTTTTAAAAACATCCCTTCAGCACCAATGAAAAATATGCTCCAGCCTCGGTCATAAATTTTCCCAACAGATGCACACAGAAGTTCTCAGCCTGCAGAACAGTGCCTCCTGGGCCCTCGCACACGCCTCGGCGTTTTGACAGCATCCCGTCCGGGACGGCCGTCCGAAGAAGCGGGCCCGGGCGCTCCGCTTCCCCTAAAGTCCCTCTGGCCGGGGGCTCGATTTGCACCGGGCCGGCTCCCGCGGCTCCCGGAAACGGGGGCGGCTCCTCAAGACTCCGCTTGGCTCGCGCTCCACGAGAGAGTGTCCCTTGCTCTCGCCACTAATTGCTGAAGACGTCTGTGTTTGGATTAAAACTTCGTCCCCTGCCATCTGGATGTCACTGACGCGTCCCAGCTCGGGCGGGAGCCGGGCAGATCCGCGCTTTCCACGTCGACAGCTGACGGCGTGGAGCGCCGAGCGCCGCGAAGGAGCCGGCCTTGGCCGAGACGCAGTGCGGGCCTCACACCTTAATATCGTCGCCGATTTTCAGACGCCGCCTCGAGATCGTTTCAGCCTCACGCCGGCTACGCTCACGTGCAGAACCGCGGTCTAAATGCTTTTGGCCGTTGGGGAAAGAACACGGTGGACCTGCCGAGGCCCCTGGTTCCGTTTGTGGGAAAGACGTTGCCTCTCCTCCAAGGGCCTTTTAGAATCGCCCGCTGTTGAGAAACCCGCTTGCTCTCGGAATCCCAGAGAGGTGCCGGGTGCCCCAGACGGAGGTCCCAGGTAGAGCCGGGAGCGGTGGCCCGCGTGTCTCTGCCCACGGGGGCCCCCAGGGCCGCCCGGCCCGGGGAGGGGGGGGGGGGCTGCAGCCTGACTAAATGTAGCACCAGGAACAGCGGTCGAGAGGCGGCCTGAAGTAATTGAGAGACAAGAAACGCCCTCGACCCCAGGCTCGTCCGCTGTGTCCGAGGCAGGAGTGACAGGAGGTGAACCGGAACCCTCTCCGTCAGGGTGCACGGATCGCTGAAGGCGAGGGGTCTCTGCAGAACCGGGTCCCCAGAGGTGGCCAAAGTAGCAAACAGACGACGTGAACCTCGGAAGACTAACCCGACCGCCTGCTTTGTCGGTTTTTCCTCAGATCAAGAACGCCGCGGCCAACGTCCTTCGGGAAACGTGGCTGATCTACAAGCACACGAAGCTGCTGAAGAAGATCGACCACGCCAAGGTCCGGAAGCACCAGAGAAAGTTCCTGCAAGCTATCCACCAGTGAGTATGTGCCGGGGCCGCCGGCCGCCAGCCTGGGCCGGGACCCCCTGACCCGGAAGCACGGGGCACACCCGCGCCGTCCCCGCTCAGCAAGCCCGGGGGGCGCCTGTCACGCCCGCAGCCCCCAAGCACCAGGCGGGGCGCTGCGGAAGGGGAAGGAGTCGGAGGCTCCACGGACGCGCACCTCACACGGACACGCGCTCACGCACACTCGCACACTCACTCGCACACACACACCTGCACCTCCGCGGACCCGCCCATCACGCGGACACACACACTCACACACACTCTCTCACACACACTCGCACACCTGCACCTCCACGGACCCGCACATCACACGGACACACACACATCACACTCGCACACACTCACACACACACACACACACACACCTGCACCTCCATGGACCCGCTCATCACGCGGACACACACTCACACATCACACTCGCACACACACACACACACACACACCTGCACCTCCACAGACCCGCATATCACATGGACACACACACACAGTCACACGCACACACCTGCACCTCCGCAGACCCGCACATTATGCGGACACACACACACACATCACACGCACTCACACACCTGCACCTCCACAGACCCGCACATCACACGGACACACACACATCACACTCGCACACACACACACACACACACACCTGCACCTCCGCAGACCCGCCCATCACGCGGACACACACACTCACACACACTCTCTCACACACACTCGCACACCTGCACCTCCACGGACCCGCACATCACACGGACACACACACATCACACTCGCACACACTCACACACACACACACACACACACACACACACACACCTGCACCTCCATGGACCCGCTCATCACGCGGACACACACTCACACATCACACTCGCACACACACACACACACACACACACCTGCACCTCCACAGACCCGCATATCACATGGACACACACACACACACAGTCACACGCACACACCTGCACCTCCGCAGACCCGCACATTATGCGGACACACACACACACATCACACACACTCACACACACTCACACACACACACACACCCCTGCACCTCCACAGACCCGCACATCGCGCGGACACACACACACACACTCACAGTCACACGCACACACCTGTACCTCCACAGACCTGCACATCACGTGGACACACACACACACACACACACACACATCACACACACTCGCACACACACACACACACACACACCTGCACCTCCATGGACCCACTCATCACGCGGACACACACTCACACATCACACTCGCACACACACACACACACACACCTGCACCTCCACAGACCCGCATATCACATGGACACACACACACAGTCACACGCACACACCTGCACCTCCGCAGACCCGCACATTATGCGGACACACACACACACATCACACACACTCACACACACTCACACACACACACACACCCCTGCACCTCCACAGACCCGCACATCACGTGGACACACACACACACACTCACACACACATCACACACACTCGCACACACACACCTGCACCTCCGCGGACCCACACATCACTCACACACACTCTCACACAGGCTCACACTCGCACACTCACTCTCTCTCACACACACACCTGCGCCTCCGCCAACCCCCACATCACGCGGACACACACACATAGTCACATGCACATCACACACACTGGCACACACACACCTGCGCCTCCGCGGACCCGCACATCACGCGGACACACACACACACTCACACACATCACACATACTCACACACACACACCTGCATCTCCGCGGACCCCCCCATCACGCGGACACACACACTCACTCTCACACACATCACACACACTCGCACACACACACACCTGCACCTCCGCGGACCCGCACATCATGCGGACACACACACACACACACACACACACACACACCTACACCTCCACAGACCCGCACATCACACGACACACACACTCACGCACACAGCCACACGCACACAGTCACACGCACATCACACACACTTGCATACATACCTGCACCTCCACGGACCCCCACATCACGCGGACACACACACTCACTCTCACACACACACACACACACACACACCTGCACCTCCGCGGACCCGCACATCACGCGGACACACACACACTCTCACACACACTCGCACACTCGCACACACACACCTGCACTTCCACAGACCCGCACATCACACGGACACACACACACACACACACACACACTGTCACACACATCACACACACTCACACACACACACCTGCACCTCCACAGACCCCACATCACACAGACACACACACACACATCACACACACTCGCACACTCACTCGCACACACACACCTGCACCTCCGCGGACCCCCACATCACACGGACACACACACTCACACACACTCGCACACTCACTCGCACACACACACCTGCACCTCCGCGGACCCCCACATCACACGGACACACACACTCACTCTCACACACGCTCACGCACACTCACACACACACTTGCACACACACACCTGCACCTCCATGGACCCCCACATCATGCGGACACACACACTCTCACACCCACACACCTGCACCTCCGCGGACCCGCACATCACACGGACACACACACACACACTGTCACACACATCACACACACTCACACACACACACCTGCACCTCCACAGACCCCACATCACACAGACACACACACACACACATCACACACACTCGCACACACACCTGCATCTCCGCGGACCCGTACATCACGCGGACACACACACTCACACACACTCGCACACTCACTCGCACACACACACCTGCACCTCCGCGGACCCGCACATCACGCGGACACACACACACACTCACACACATCACACATACTCACACACACACACCTGCATCTCCGCGGACCCCCCCCATCACGCGGACACACACACTCACTCTCACACACATCACACACACTCGCACACACACACACCTGCACCTCCGCGGACCCGCACATCATGCGGACACACACACACACACACACACACACACCTACACCTCCACAGACCCGCACATCACACGACACACACACTCACGCACACAGCCACACGCACACAGTCACACGCACATCACACACACTTGCATACATACCTGCACCTCCACGGACCCCCACATCACGCGGACACACACACTCACTCTCACACACACACACACACACACACCTGCACCTCCGCGGACCCGCACATCACACAGACACACACACAATCACACACACTCGCACACACACACCTGCATCTCCGCGGACCCGTACATCACGCGGACACACACACTCACACACACTCGCACACTCACTCGCACACACACACCTGCACCTCCGCGGACCCCCACATCACACGGACACACACACTCACTCTCACACACGCTCACACCTGCACCTCCACGGACCCCCACATCACACGGACACACACACTCTCACACATGCTCACGCACACTCACACACACACTCGCACACACACACCTGCACCTCCATGGACCCCCACATCATGCGGACACACACACTCTCACACTCACACCCACACACCCGCACCTCCGCGGACCCGCACATCACGCGGACACACACCCTCACACACACACACAGTCACACGCACACACCTGCACCTCCGTGGATGCCCACAGAGAGGTACTTTAAACACAGTGGAGGAGCAGGGGTGAAGCCTTTCGCTCTCACTGGAGGGTGGGGGCGGGGGGGGCAGGGATGACCCGAGAGTGGCCAGGGGGCGGAAGCCGCCGAGGACCAGCGTGCACAGAGACCAGACCTTGCTTTCTCGGGGACCTGAGCAGCCGCGACTCTGGTCAGTTGTCCCCTGTGCTCGAGGTCCCCACGCCGGGTCCAGAAGGAGGGGGACGGGCGTGGACGCGGGGTCCGCACCGGGAGCTCGGTGCCGCGCGCACTTGGAGAGCACGGCTGTCGGTGACTTTCCCGCAGACTGAGGAGCGTCAAGATGGAGCAGAGGAAGCTTAGCGACCAGGCCAACACCCTGGTGGACCTCTCCAAGGTGAGTGGCGGGACGTGGCGGGACGTGGGGACGCCGCCAGAGTTCCCGGGTGTGGCCGTGAGGACCCGGCCAGGAGCCGGCCGCTCGCTGCTCGGGGACGGCAGATGACGTCCGCGTGCTGTCAGCTGCAGGGCAAGGGCCCAGGGCGACGCACACCGACGGGGACGCCCGAGACGCCGGTGGCCATGCGCCAGGTCACACGGCTATGACTGGGAATTCGTTTTCCTGCCTCCTCGAATCCCCCGAGACCAGCCTTTCTGGCCCCAGACGGGGGGCGGGGGGGGGTCTCTCTACTTCGCAAGAGGCGGACCACTCACGACCAGCATGAAGCTGCCGGGGACCCGCCCACTGCCACGCGGGAAGGGCCCGACAGCGTCACCCAAGAGGTCCTCCCGCGAGCAGCAAGGTCTCCGGCCCCACCCGTCGCCTGGCGGGACACAGTGTGGCGGATGTCCGACTGGGAACAGCAGACCAGCCGACCTTCACGCCCGCGCTGGTTGAACGCCGCCCGCAGCGTCTCTGGGAGCCAGGCCCAGGGAGGGGCAGGCCCGGGGAGGGAAGCCCCTCGGGGAGCTAGACCATCAGTGATAGAACAAGTTACCTGGAAGGACGGGTGTGAGGGGAGGGGCTGAGGGAGGCCTCGGCAGGGCTGCGTGGGGCAGGGGTGAGGCCGGGAGAGAGGGGCTCTGGCTCCCCCCTCCCCCCCCAGGAGACCCACCCAGGGCCCCGGCGGCGGCAGCCAGTCACCGGAGCGGGGGACACCGTAGCGCCGCGTCCTCTCAGCTGGCCGCCTTCCCACCCCTGCCCTCTGGTCCCCTCGAGACGAAGAAAAGGGGCACGTGGCCTCGGGACGTGATGGGCTGGCGGCTGGAGGACCTGGGTCTTTGTTCGTTGGCTTCACTTTCTTCAATCAACGCGTGCAGATAATCCCTAACGTCTGAGGCTCAAGCGATCAGATGAGATGCTGTCTGTGCGGATGCTTCGTGAAGTGTCGGCAGGGTTTGCATTAGGCCGTTCTCATTCTGACGCAGAGGGGAGGCCGAGACTCAAAGGAGGCTCATCGGGCCCTGCAGGCAAATAAAGGTGCCGGAAACAGCGTGCATCTCCAGGAGGTTCTGGATTGTTCATTGGTGACGTCCCGTCTCCTCTGGGGGCTCCCAGGCTGGGCTGCCTTCGTCCCGCCTCTGCACCGGCTCCTCCGGGGACCCTCAGCGTCCCCTTCCCCATCTCCTCTCTGGCCCTCAGACTTCGCCACCTGCCATTACTCTGTTTTTCCCCATCGCCTTGGTCCCCGCCCCCGTGGCCCAGGCACCAGGGTCTCTGCGTCTTGCTGGCCTAACTTGGAGTTTCAGACGAATGAGATCAGGATGTTACTGGCAGATGACCAAGGGCCACATCGCCTGGGGGCAACCGCCAACCTGGCCCTCGGCCACGGCCACCATGGGGACTGGGAGCCACAGGGGCTGAGGGCTCTTGTGGCTCTCACTCCCAAGCCTGGTGTCACTTGTTCTGTTTTTTTGTTTTTGTTTTTGTTTTTTTAATTTTTTAAGTTTATTTTGAGAGAGAGAGAGAGAGTGTGTGTGTGTGTGTGTGTGTGTGTGTGGGAGTAGGGGAGGGGCAGAGGGAGGGACGGGCAGAGGGAAAATCCCAAGCAGACTTCTCACTGTCAGCGCAGAGCCCGACGTGGGGCTCCAACTCCCAAGACTGAGATCGTGACCTGAGCCAAGATCAAGAGTGAAACACTTAACCGACAGAGCCATCCAGACGCCCTGTCACTTGTTAATTTACTAAGAAGTGTCGCTGTCGCATAGAGGAGTGTGTGACAGGCCCACTCAGGAAGCCACATTATGATCAGAAAGCGGCCTGATGAGGGAGATGTCCGGACCTCGGGGCATGACCGTGGGGCATGACCGTGGCTCAGGCTGGGGCCCACGTGGTTCGGGTGCGATGATGGGCTGGACTGGAGGGGGTAGGCGGGCCGGGTGGAACTTTGTGCTGGGGCGGCAGCCCCCAGGTCTGTGGTCGGACAGCTGGAGGGCGCGGCGGGGCCCCTGGGGGACACGGGGTCTCTGGCACACGCCTGACGCAGGAGGGAAAGGGTGGCCCGGCCTGAGCCCCGTTTGTTAGCTCTGCTCTGACCGTCTTACGACTTTCCTCTGAGGAGCAAGCTTATTTGACGGCTCTTGAGTTTCACTTGATTTTCAGCTGCCTGGGGGCTCCCCTCTTTGCCCCTGTTCCCACGGCCTCCTTCGGGGTTCGTTCACAGGCAGCCCCGGGCTGGGGCCCTCGCGGTCTTCTTGCCTTGCTTCCAGACACTCAGGTCTCGGTGGTAAACGCTGAGGAAACTTCTAGGTACACGGGGATAATCTGTGCCGTGAATTGTGTCCCACCACGTGCACTGGACATCCAACCCCCACCCCGTCCACGACTGTTCGTGGAGCTTCTCCCACGTGCCAGGGGCTGTTTTAGGCCCTTGAGACACATCGGGAGCCCACCAGGGAAGGGTCCCTGCCCTGAAGGAGCCCCCCTCCCAGTGGGTGACACAGTGGGTGACGCAGACAAGGACAGACTCAGGAGTAAGAGGTGGGCTAGCGCCACAGAAGGTGGTCCGAAAGGGGACGGGAGCAGGTGGGCAGGACCTGGAGCGGGCGTGGGGCGGGGCTGCGCCGTGAAGTGGGGGCGGGACACAGGGCAGGTCGAGGGGCTCCGGGAGACGGCAGTGAGGCGGGAGGCTTCCTGGGGGGCCCGATCGCGAGTAAAGGAGACAGGACAGGTCGGAGGCAGACTTTGAACCGTGGCAGATGGACAAAGGCCTCAGCCGGCCCTTGGGGGGGGGGGGGGGGGGCGGGGGCCCGGACAAGGCACCCCTCCCCACTGCCCGGGCAGGGGAGGGGCTGCGACCCCATGAGGAACTCCGCCTGGCCGCGGGCCACCCAGGGAGGGGTTAGGTCCCTCACCGGACACCCACCACTCTGCTGGCCGCGGTGCTGGGAGCAGCCGGGGGCCAGGGTGCCGGGGCCACGTGCAGTCATTATTAACTCCTGCTCGATAAGGAGCCCACCGTTCAGAGGGTCCCAGGGCCTGCCGCCGGGCTGCAGACGCGTGCTTGGACCGTGGCCCCGCCCGCTGCCCTGTCTTTGACCGTCAGGCTCCCGCAGCCTCTGAGCGGAGCGGTCGGGTCGGCGAGGGCCCGAAGACGGTCCGGAGACTCCCCGCTCTGAGAAACAGTAGCTCTTTCCCCATTAAACGCATTTCCTAACGGGCCGTCGCCGTTCCCACGCGGCGCGTCGGTTCTCGGCGCGCCCGCACCTCCAGGTCTCCGGAAGGTAAGCGCTTGTCCGTGGTCGGCCGGACCGGACGCGCTGGTGCGGGCGTTGCCCCCGCGCGACCCGGGAGCGTCGGTTCTGCCGCAGCCCCCGGGCCGACCCACCCGTGCCGACCGTGCCCGTCTCTCTGTCCAGATGCAGAACGTCATGTACGACCTGATCACGGAGCTCAACGACCGCAGCGAAGACCTGGAGAAGCAGATCGCCAGCCTGGAGTCCAAGCTGGAGCACCTGGCGGCCGGCTTCAGCTCCCTGCCCCTCCTCATCGCCGACGCGCTCCGCCAGCAGCAGCAGCTCCTGTCTGCCCTCGCCGAGGCCCGGGTTGGCGCGGCGGGCACCCCGCACACGCCCCCGCCCTCCGACAGCCCCCTCGGGGTCAGCTCCGCCTCCTTCCCGACCCCGTACACGAGCTCCAGCAGCTGCTAAATGAACGCCCGCTCCGGAAGCGGAACCCATAGGTCTTAAGATGCAAATCGACTCTGTCCTGGTCACTGCGCCATCAAGGAACAATCAGACCAGGGAGCGCAAAGAGGAGAGACCAGCTAATTAAGTAGCTCCCGTTCGTTCGGCGTGCTTGGTTGGATACGCCTGGAAACCAGAAATCTAATCTCTGTTTAGGTGCCTCCACTTGGGAGCGGGAAGACGGGGGGGACAGGAAGCGGTGGCGCAGAACAGAAATCCACGCGCGATCTCCGGTCTCGCGCGGGAGCGGGGGTGGGGGGGGGCAGACAGGTGCACGGAAGGGGCCAACGGGGAAGGAGCCCAGAGGAGGGTCCCCTGGGGGCGGTGTCAGGCTTGGGCGTGGGCTCCTCACCGGGTTCCTGGGCACACCCCTCTCCTTGCCTCTGGATGACACTGGCCAAAACCGGCGCTGTCTCCTCTCATACCGGAGTCATAAAACCCAATTTAGACAAAAAAAAAAAAAAAAAAAAAAAGTAAAAAGCCAGATTTTCCATCCAATATTAATACCCATATAAACCTGTGTGTTTGCACGTCTGTGCATGCACACACCCCACATTCAACCCAGGTCTCTTCTCGTTTGAACTTGACCCACTAGAAAGGGACCCGGTACCTTACTGTGCACACAGTAGGCGCTCTGTAATGCACGTGGAGTTGGCTTGAATCTGAATGTGGGTGCTTTCAGCTCAGGGGGGTTGCTAGTGTCGGGCATATTCTGAGCTTCCCTAAAGACGCAGGCTAGAGAGGGCGCCTCACCCTGGGGGCGCACCCCGCTTGCTCGGCTAGAGACGAACGCCCAGCCAGACTTGTTGGCATCCCGGAGGGATGAGCAGTCTTCTGAAAACAACAGCCCCGCAGAGTTTCCTCCGTGTATCTGAGCCAGCCGTGTTCCCATGGAGCACGTGAGGGGAGGGCACGGGGTCCCTGCACGTGGGCGCACGCACGCGCCAGCAGATGCAGCCCAGTGACACCTGAGTGAGGACCAGCACGTCTGGGGCTTTGCTCGGCTGCGTTCACGCAGCTGCAGGGCTCCAGCCCCAGGTGTCAGGAGCGCAAAGGGGCCCAAGTCCCTACCTGGGGGCCACCGAGCTGGAAGAAGTGGGGGGGGGGGGGCCGTGGTCCCTTCTGCCTGGCCTGAGACCGCCTCAAAGCGAAAGATTCTGAGAATAACGGGACCCTCAGGGAGCCCTGTGGGCCGGGACAGATGACGCGGGCCTGTCAGCAGCCTGTTCTGCGCCACAGTGATCTTGGTGCGAAAACTACTCGAATGTGTCTCAAACTCCAAGAAACTTGAGAAGCGTGAAGACCCAGTGTCGTGACAGGCGCTGGCAGGCGAGGCGCGTGGACGCGGTCCCTTACTACTCTGTGTCTGGCCACCACCCGTGTGCTGTGACGCAGCCTGCCCCGTCACCGCTTCCGTCGTGAGGTCCTCGACTTGGGCTGCGGGGCGGCGAACGACACGGTTCGCGGCATCCCGTCTGTTCAGGGAAGGGTGTCATCTGCAAACGGTCGGCCTCCCTTTGCGCAGGACATTGTCACGTCTCTGACGTCCTGACATCGACTGGGCCAGGCCTTCTAGGGACAAGGGAGTCACTAGATGGCAGGAGGCGGGTGACCCTGGAACCGGGCAAGATCGGGCGTCTTGCTAACCTTCCCCTTTTCTCTCTTCCTGTTGCTGCCGTTTTCCCTAAACGGGCTTGTTCTCCTCGTGGTAACCGGAGGACACGTCCGTTGGGTGTTTTGCGTATCACACCTGCCACCCCTGCTGTTGGCTCTTTATTTTGCTCCTTGTTCTTTTAACTGTCGATCATCCGACAGATCACCCTCCGTTTTCGTGTCCCAAGAATGGTGCTCCTGTTCTCAGTGGCAGTGCAGCCGAGCATACAAACAGATGTGGAGGCGGATGAAATAACCATGCGGTTTCTTTACGGCGTTAATTCCACTCGCAAGGTGGAGACCGCGTCCGCCACGCTGCGCGCTCCAGCCCCGGTCGCTGACCGACGGTCCCCGCCCGTGACCTCCTGCTCGCCCTTGCCATTCCGCCGTGACCCATGACGTGTGTGCGCACGTTCACGCTCACGGGGGGTTAGTCTTAACTTCAAGCAAATGGCACGCAAGATTCCACTGCCACCCCCCTGCACAGACCGCCGTTGAGCCCCGGAGGTCTGCGGGTAATTCTTCAACCCCTCACTAACGCGGGGCACCGAAATGAACGCCAAAGACCAAGCTGGCGACACTGGTAAAGAGGGGCTGGAGTCCTCTCCGGAAGCGGAGGCCACTGGCCCCCCGGAAACACAGGGGCGTCTGGGGCAGGACTTGAGCTCACGGCAGTGCAGTAGCTGTGTGGAGTTTTCTTCCTCGGCACCGTGCCCAGTCTTCAAAAACGATCCAGTCTTTGCCAATCTTGTGACCGTAAACGGGAGCCCCTCAGCTTCATGTGGGGAAGTTACCGCTCTCCTGCGAGTGCAATCGACCTTGATGACCTCAGTATTGATCATCCAAAGTGTAGTCCCTCCCCCCCCCCCCCGGTTTCCTCCCCGTAGCCTGCCTTGTGGCCAATCCCGCTGTGCCTCAGCGTCACAGACAGATGGGACCAGGTAGCGGACCCATCACTGTGCCTTCTCGTTCCCTCGTTCCGAGTCTGGTGGCAGTGGAGATTTAATTGTCTGCTGGAGAATCGGCTGTGTGAACTAATGTAAAACTCTCACTCGCAATGACCTCACTCTAATGCTGAACTGAGTTCTGCCCACTCGCGGAAGGCCGACCCGACGGCAGAGCCCTCCTGTACCTTTTCTGATAACTCAGTGCCAGATAAAATACCCACGAGTCCCCAAAATATCCAGACACTTGAATTAAAACTCCAGAGCCACCCCCCGTCACTTAAGCCATATTGTAGCCTCATGTGCTGTGAAGTCAGGGATGGACTGCGATACCCTAAGACCGCTGGTCTCTGTGGAATTTCGGGACGTGGCGTCAGCTGGCAAATCCTACCAGACTCGGGGCTCGCTCCTCCTTAGACTGAAGTCCCAATAAAAATCTGCCCCTTTTGGATCGAAGGCCACGACATCAGTAAGTTGTCAGAAAGCGTCTGAACTGCTCTCACCATCCTCACGACGTGCAACGTCATGACGTGGTATCTCTAAAAATGCTTAACGCCACTCGAGAGAACGAGGGGGGTGAGGCCCTGGGTCGTGGCTACCTTCCAGCCTCCGCGGGTGCCGGGTGCGTAGCGGCGACTTCATAAATTGGGAGGCACAGAGGACGCCCGCGCCGGCCAGGCTCGAGCGAGCCAGGACAGCTGCCGCTTAAAGGCCAAGAAGGAACAGCGTTGAAGAAATAATGATTCTGATACATTTGAGGAATCCCCCCTCAGAGTTCCAGTGATTTCCACGTGGATGAAGGAGAGGAACAGGAAGAAAGCTAGAGATACAGAATCGGAGGAATTCAGTTCCAATGCTGGACCCATGCCTTTGGCCAATTAATGTCACCACGTCACACCTCGGTTTCTCTGTGCTTAAAGGGAAGCCGATAGGTAGCCCCCCCTAAGTACAAAGTACTCCGTGGATTTTACGACAGAGTCGCGCTGGCCTTCAGCAGCAGCCACACCGGGTCCCGTCGAGCCCACGCTTGGGAGTTGCGTGCGAATGTGCGCGAGAGTCACCAGAAAGCAATGAGGACACCTCACCTGGGAAGGGAAATTAGCGGGAGGGACCCGGGACTGGCACACGGGCCCCGGCTCCTCCCCCACCCAGGACCAGTGTTTCGCCCCAGACCACAGGCGTCGCAGCCGAGATTCCGGGAAGTCCTTGCCCCACCAGTAAGTTACTGCTTTAAATCCCGGCGCGCGTCCCCACTCCCGGGCACTCATCCCGCTTCCCCAACAGTGGCTCCGAAGCGGAGTCAGGCTGGCCGGTGGCCGTGATGCCGCCCCAGGAACTCGACGACGCTGCCCCCGCACCTCACGCGGCCGTCCGGTGGCCTCCAGCGTGGCGGCCGGCGCGGTGATGCCCTAGACACCGTCCCTTTCTTCTCTGCTGCCACCAAAGGAAACCCCGAGTGAGATTGGGGCCATCGATGGCGCCAGGCGAGGGTGTCCCAGGGGCCCGGCTGGACCACCAGCCCCCGGCCGGCTAGTAGAGGCGAGTGCGCTTCTCCTGGGCTTCGCCTGGGCTGCACGGGTGGAAGTTAACGTTAAGTTCCCGTCAGACGGGTGACACGTAGGGTTTTTGCCGAGATAGGTGGAAACGGCACTCGGCGCAGGGCAGTGTGAGCGCAGGGGAGTGTGAGCGCAGGGCAGTGTGAGCACACACAGAGAGGAAAGGAGCTGTGACTATCCCTGGAAACGCCCCGCATGGGCTGGAGTTCCTTCTGAACAAAACCGTCAGCGAAGCTCCAACGTCTGACCTCCACGCCCAGGTGCCAAGTGTCGAGTGACGGTTGTTTACGTGCCTGAGAAGCGCATTCTGGAAGCCGCATCTTGGGCCGGACCGTGTGTTGAAACTAAAGAAGTGTCGTGACCAATCAAGCTGATGGAGGAAAAGCACAAAATTTAACACCAACCCGTAGTTAGGATCCCAAAGAAATGCTGAATTTATAGCCAAAAAAAATCAGTGACAAATCCAGTACGACTGTGACGGGAGCAGCCGTGTTCCCAGAGGAAGGACAGCCTCCGGCCGTGTCGCACAGTCCCAGCCAGGACCCAGCCACCTTCGTCAGAGGTTTCAATGGCGCCACTACTCACTCCGGTCCCAGACCCCGCGTCATGCACCGAACAGAAGAGGAGACGAGAGAGCGGCAGGATTTAGCGGAGGGAACGCGTTCGTGGCCGACTTAGAAAGTGGAGTGTTTGTGTTCAGAATCACGTGACCTTCAGTATGAATTTGCATCTTGCCTCTGTACTGCTCGCTATTTTTTAATGATAGGAGAAAGCATAAGTTTATTTTAAATATGAAATATATTGCTATATTATAAAATATATTGTAACTTTCAATTCACATTTTGTATCAAACTAGTCCTTGGCGGCCTGCGCGTCGCCGGCTCTCCCAACACCTGTTTCTGAGTGCACATCACTGTTAACGACCCCTGCCGACCCGGACCCACAGAGCCGTCACAGTCTGATTCTCCAAGACCTGCCCGCTGGAGACAAAAGAACCCTGTTCCAAGATTAGAGGAAAAATTCTACCCTAAATTCTATCAAGCCATTGCAGATGAGATTTTAAAAGCCATGACCCCCCCTGGTAGCTGTGCCCGGCCAGTTCGAAAAATGCTCAGGTTCTTTCTGTGTAAACGCAAAGACCCTGCTACGTAAATACGTACACGATAGGGGTCTCAAACTCGGCCACCCGGCTTTGCCTTCAGGGACGTCACAATCGGGTCTAGGAAGAGTCCTGTGCTCCTGTGACACAAGGCTCGAAATCCAGGCGCTGTGAGCTTATCTGTGTCAGGGTCAGACCAGACCTGGAGCTTCACTTCCGCAGGTGCAGTGAGACCCAGTGAGGCCCAGTGAGACCCAGTGAGGCCCAGTGAGACCCAGTGAGGCCCAGTGAGGCCCAGTGAGACCCAGTGATGCCCAGTGAGACCCAGTGAGGCCCAGTGATGCCCAGTGAGACCCAGTGAGGCCCAGTGAGGCCCAGTGAGACCCAGTGAGGCCCAGTGAGACCCAGTGAGACCCAGTGAGACCCAGTGAGGCCCAGTGATGCCCAATGAGGCCCAGTGAGACCCAGTGAGACCCAGTGAGGCCCAGTGAGGCCCAGTGAGACCCAGCGTGCAGGCGCGAGCCCCTGGAGGAAGCAGGGGCTCCCCGTGTTTACCCCCACATGGGGCTCGGCCCAGAGGGAGGGAGGAAGCAGTGAACAGCTGGACCCAGCAGAGCCGGGCTCCCTTCCCGCCGGTGTAGCTGAGAGGAAGGGAGCCTCAACCGACGCTGTCTTCACTGGCAGAATTGGGGGAAATTCTCTCCTTACGCAACTCACGAATTCCGCGCCCCCCCCCCCGCCCCCGTCTGAATAGCTGAGACACGTAGAATTTCTCACTTCCCTCCTCTGAATGACGGAGGGACTATTTCCAGATGAAAACAGGATGTGTTTGGTTACAGAACAAAGGTTTTCTAGAATCCCCCCAGGAGGCCCCTCTCTCGTTTTCCTCACTTCGGGCTAATACCGCACAGGTGCGAAGCGTGGAGCCCCAGGAGCCCTGGGACTGTGTCTCCTTTCTCCCCAAACCGGAAGTCCACGCAGACATGCTCAGAGTGCAGGGCAACAGGCTTTCTCTGGGGCAGGGTGGGGCCCTCTGGAGCTCGCACGTAGAAGGCCCAGGCGTCAGTGACTCGGGCCGTCTGAAAGAGAAGTCCCCAGACGGCCAGCTTCAGGCTGCTCGCGCTTTGTTTTTAGTGCAGGAAACTCTCTCGGTGTCCGCGCTGCCCTCAGTTGCGCGTGAGGCTGGGCTCGGTCAGACTGCAGGACGCCTGTGTTCAGCACTGGGTAAAGGAAATCAGTTTGTTCTCAATTTTACAATTAAGTGATGAATGTGCTGGTGGTAACTGATCTGTCCCTCACTGCTTTTCTGCTGCTAAATAGAACTGTCTTTTTTGGCTGTTTCTTCCAGCGCCTCTCAGACTAAGACTTTTACGTTCATAGAGAGCAGGTGCGTTCTTGTTTACCCCTCAAAGTTACTCTTCGGTCTAGAGCAAGAAAACCAAATGCAAACTCTTGATTTGGGGAGAGCAGGCCTTGCCCGGAATTTGGGTTTGTGGCTGGACGCACAGTGTGGCCCACAGACGCACCAGCAGCGCCTGGGAACTTAGAAAGGCAGACTCTCGCCCCCCCCCCCCCTTAATGAAACTTGGCGTTTTCATAAGATCCCCAAGTGATCCGTATGCACGTTAAGCGGTAGCTGGAGAATTAAACCATTTGTTCTCTGACCCTCCTTTCCAGAATCACCCGATGAGGTCAAGTCCTGTACGATCACAAGGACAAAAACAGTTCCACTCGAGGTCATATGACGTGTACAAAACGGGCGGTCTTCTCCCAGTCTAATTCCTTTAAAACTTGCTTTGTAGCCTAGAGCCACCGCCAGGCCCCTTCCGGGTTTCTGGTTTCAGCCTGTGCCAGCGGGGCCGGCGGGAGGGTGGCCCGGCCCCGCTCAGGCGCTACAGAGCGAGAGAGCTGTGTGACTTCCGCGACGCCCATCAGTGGGCGCTCGCCTC
Source organism: Leopardus geoffroyi (assembly GCF_018350155.1). Lineage (NCBI taxonomy): Eukaryota > Metazoa > Chordata > Mammalia > Carnivora > Felidae > Leopardus > Leopardus geoffroyi. Next base: position 927,017 of record NC_059338.1, on the reverse strand, counting down.
CCCCGAGAGAACTAGCAAGGGGAGTTGGTTTCATCGTCTAGAGACACTCCTAGTCTGTCAGTCACGACAGCCACCGGAGACAGTCCGAGGTGAGCAACGGAAAACGGGACTTGCGATGTGGGCACCACAAATCGACATGTACCCAGAAACAGTCGTGTTCCAAATTAATGGCTTTAACCTGTTCATTGTAAAAAGTGCCTTGGACTTCGATCTCAAGAGGTCAGTATAAATATGTGTGTGTGTGACGTATGTAGGCAAATATTTACATATTTATACACACATAGGTGCACACAGGTACCTGCACATCCACATACAGTATACACAGACACGCATAAGCGCTTCATAATATGTTGTATTGCTATCTGCAGCCCCATTTATTCTGTCTGGTCCTATGTTATTTGTTTAGTGACACCTTTACATAGAGAGGTTCTATTCAGGACATTGATGTATTTTTTTTGTTTTTTACTTTTTATTAAAAAGGTAAAGGATATTAAAAAAAGCAAACAAAAACTCAGGCGCCTGAAGATGTTGAATGGAACCGTGGTCAATTTTCTCAGGTCACCGAAGAGGGAAGCCATCTTTCCCTTGGGAAATATTTTTCTGTTCTGGTGGCTTTCGTTTTCCCTCGGTGGGAGTGCGTAAATGCCGGCAGTTACAGAGATTCGGTAATTTTGCGACGGTTCACTCTGTGGTCTCTGAAGCTAGTGCCCCCTTTTCTTCACACGTCAGCGTCGGGAGGGGTCCACGCATGCCGTGCCCGGCTCGGGCGTCGGGCAGACGAAACTGCAGGGGACAGGGTTTAGGTCAGTTCCAAACACCGCGTCCTTTCAGGGCCACACGGGAGCACGAGTGGGGAGTTCCGTCCCGAACGAGGCGGGAGCCCGTCCCAGAAGGCTGGCAGAGGGGCCCCAGGGAACTTTCTAGGATCCCGTGCCCTGCCTTTCTACAACAAAACAGCCACCTGGATCGATCAGCTTCTCTACCTTAGCCACAGGTCTTGTCTTTCCACAGGGTGGCAGCTTGTGAGGGGCCGGCCTCCCTGGTTAGAAGCCCCCAGGGAGCCCGGGGAGGGTCACCAGGTTCCCATGAGCTCATGTGCTCAGGCAGGCACTTGACTTCTTTAAAAAAGTCAGCTCAATCTCTCCAGCTCCCCGCCCAGGTGGTGAAAGCTCATGACAGCCCGGGCTGCCCCAGAGAGGTGATGGGCCACTCACAGTACCGATCAGAAGAGGTGTCACGATGGCAGAGGGGGCCAGAAAGACAACAGGGCTCTGCAGCTGTCCCCGCAGCTTCCCCTCAGCTGTCCCCTCAGCTGTCCCCTCAGCTGTCCCCACAGCTTCCCCCACAGATGCCCACAGCTGTCCCCACAGATGCCCCTCAGCTGTCCCCACTGATGCCCCTCAGCTGTCCCCTCAGCTGTCCCGCAGCTGCAATCACATTTGTGGACTCATAACTAAGAAGTCTTGGTGGCCAGCGTCTGGAAAATCAGTCCCTGAACTGAAACCGCCAGACCCTCACTTTCCTCCCCAGGGATTTTTTTGTAGCTCTAGACAAAAATTAGAAGAACAGAATTTAGGCGCTTTCAGAAATAGTAGCGGTGCGCCCAGGGGGTCAGTCAGTTGAGCGCAGACTCTCGATTTGGGCTCAGGTCATGATCTCGCAGTTACGGGATTGAGCCCCACGTCGGACTCCGTGCTGCCGGCTCAGGGCCTGCTTGGGATTCTCTGTCGCTCTCCCTCTGCCCTTCTCCCCGCACGTGCTCTCCCTCTCTCAAATAAATAAATTAAAAACAAAAAACTAGATTGCTAAGAAAGAAAAAAATCATACCTCATATTTGGGACTTTTTCTAAGCTAGTAGACATAAATCAGATCTTCGAATATGTATCCAGCCATATTTCTGCTGCTGTCCCTTCCTTAAAGCTTTCTTCCAAAACTCCCTCACGAGTGAATCCATCACAACTCAGGGATTATAACCGGTGACTCCTCTAGGCCCAGGACCTCGAGTGTCGGTAAGGCACCTCCCTCCCCCCAGGGAACGGCTATCACCGCCAGTGTTGCACTGGGACCGGAGCTGGAGAAAAGCAGCGCGAGTGGCTGCTGTGAGGCGGGGGTCCCCCAAACTCGGCCCCGAGTTCTCAGCACGTCGGGAGTGAGCAGGAACCTGGAGGCTTGGGGTCCGGGCTGGGTGGCCCGAGGGTGGCATGCAGAGACCAGGCCAGCGGCCTCTGAAGCTGAGCGGCCGGGCGGGGGCTCCGGGGCCGGGGTGGGGGGGCTCGGAGGCTGGGTGGGGGCTCACCACGGAGGCAGGGCTGAGCCTGTGGCCTTTGCCACCTCCTGTCAAACTGAGGCCCGAGAAAAAGGGCATCAACAGGGGAGCGGGCTCCCACCCAACACCCAACGTGCAGGCCGCCAAGTTCCTCTAATTGTCCCTGCTTCCTTCCCTTGGACCACACTTGCGAAAACAGGACTTTTTAAAGGAGGAAATCTTAATTTAGGTTGGGAGCAGAGGCCCCTGGAGAAGCCTGCCTGTTTTAGGCCCGGATCTTGCTGGTGCTGATGGAGGAGCCAGACTCAGGCCACCGGGGGCCGGCGTGCAGACACGCGGTCCCCAGCAGCCTGGAGCGGGGAGGGGAGTGTGCCCACGGGCGCGAGGACACGCGTGTGCAGCCCGCAAGCCTGGGTGTAGCACAGTGGCCCGCAGGCTACACCCCACTCACTCCACCGGGGTGAGCAGAGGTTGTCAGCCCTTGCTCGCCCGGGAATCTTCGGGAGGCAGCAAGCTCAGCGCCCCCAAGCCCTGCTGCTCCAGAACGCGAGACCCTGGAGCCCCCCTAGGCGGTTCTAGGAGGTGCCCAGAGTTGAGCACCCATCCGGAGCCTGGTGAGGTGACCAGCACCCGCCCGGCCGGTGCTCCCCGGGACCTGCGCCGCCCCCACACAGTTGGCGAGGAACGTGGGCGTGACAGCTGGACGAGGGCCGGGGCTCCCCCCCCTCGCCGCTCCGTTCCCTGTCGGCCTGCCTGGCTCCTGTCCCTTCTGCCCACGAAGCTCTCGGGGCGGCCAGGAGTGGTCCGGGCCCGGCCGCCGCGCCCTCTCCCTCCTCCAGGCAGGTGCTCCGTCCGGGCCACGCTGCGCCAGGACCCGGGCGGGTCCAGCCGCGTCTTCCTTACCGGACACGGTCACGAGAAGTAGCGTGTCCTCTCTAGCCGGTGACGCGGTAAACCCAACCCAAGGCAGGTAGCCCGCCAAGTGACACTGACCCCCTCCCAACTCCCTCTCGCCCTTAGATAAAACGCTGTCCTCTGTCTTAAGGAAGGTGGATGCGCAGCTGTGAAAGCTGGGAGCCGAAAGTGGGCCCGGTTCTCGGATCCGGACACTTCGGCGGAATTCCGGGCCCTCGAGGGACAGCGCCCCCTGCCGGCCATCCGGGAGCACAGCGACCTGGGGCACAGGGGACCCCGACGCTTCTGGGAGAAAGCTCCTCGGGGCGCGTCACACCCGCACCTCGCGGCCCAGAGAAGTGACCTGCCCCAAAGCAAACCTTAGCGCAGGGACCGGTGCGTCGCGGGCACGTCGCGGGCGCCTTCCGTGCCGGTGCGGAAAGCCAGGCCTGCCCGGCGCCTCTCCACCGTCCGGCCTTCACCCCGGAGCCCCCATCCATCTCGCAAATGCCACGTGAACCCAGGGGGCCCTGCTCCCCCCCAGCACGTGTTCACACCACACAGGACGCCCAGCGCCGGCATTACAGACCCCCTGCAAACAAGGGTATCCATATTCCAGGGGCAACGATCACTTTCAAATTCATCTGCCTTTCGTGTAAAGAATTCAGAGCTAACACTTGCAAATCTCCAAGGGCCCCCGCTGGTGAGGAGACATTAAATGAGATTATTAAAATAATGCGATTCTGTGCCCAGCATTACGGTGGATTACGCTCACGGTGGCCCAGGCCACTGACCCTCGTTTCAGTCACTGCTGCATAGAGTCCATGAAGATCGGCCAGGGGCTAGCTTAATCCCATTTCGGTAGCATGAATTTGAAATTTACACTTCATTTTTCCCAGGGATGAGTCACACCCAATAGCCTCTCTGGAAACGCAGTCCTGTCCCCTGGAAAACGGAAGAGGGAGACGAGGACACGGCGTTGCCTCTGCCTGCGGGCAGTGTCCTCTCGGGAGAGGCCTCTTTCCAAACCTGTCGTGCCTCCGACTCTCCAACACTGGGTATCGCTTGGCAACAATCAGGCGTTCCTTGCGAGAGAACGTGAACGGCAGGGGCACCCACGCGCCGTCACTCATCGGGGGAAACACCAGGACTTCTGTCCTTTCTTCAGACACCCTCCCCACCTTCTACCTCCTGACCTCTTGGAAGGAGAAGGTGGATACATAATTCTGCGGAGTTTCAGAATTCAGAAGTCCTAAACGTAGTTCTACTTCGGATGTCTTAGGGAATTTTTTCTGAGAATGGCAATGCAACGTTTACTTGACTCTCAAATTTGGGACCACAGGACCCTATTCGGTTTGGGTTCGGGTCCAGTGAGCAAATAACCCTCTGGCATTGTCTGAACGTCAGGAAGGGGTGCTGACAGCCTCAGTCCTCTCTCCAGGAGCACGGTGAGGGACATGCTCGTTCATTGCCTCTGGTGGGAGTGGAGCACCCACTCCCCCGGTGCTCCAGCCAATAGCCACGGGTTTGGATGGGAACTCACCCCTCCCCCACCTCCACTATGCATTTGGGCGGGATGAATCCTACTTCCAGACGTGGTGGGCTTGGGCAGGCTCCAGCCAACTATCTTACCTTACCGCCCTCGTTCAGGGACGGGCAGCTGGCTCAAATCAGGCCAACGTGGGCAAATGGGTCCCAGAGCCAGGCTCCCAGAGAAGACGGTCTTCCCCAGGAACTGATACAACCACTTGTGTCACGAGGCGGGAGGTGGGGTTGACAGGGGGCCAATGTGTGGGCCATGAGGGTGAAACCACCCATTGTGGTAAAACCACACGGAAAGCAGAGGTGGAGAACGACGGGGACCTCGGTGACATCCTCGGAGCCACCGACTGAATCTTCCGGTCATCTGAGCCCGTAACTTTGCTTTACAGCAAAGCCATTTAGAGGTGGATTTTTGGCCACATCCAACATAAAGAGTCCTGGTGGAGAAGAACCAAACTTCTGTGCACTTGTCTGACTTCCCAGAGGAGTAACCAGAATGAGAATCGAAGGAAAACACGGGCACCTGGTGGTTCAGTCGGTTGAGCGTCCCGCTCGGCTCGGATCACGATCTCAGAGTCACGGGATTGAGCCCCACATCAGGCTCTGCGCTCAGCATGGAGCCTGCCTTAATTCTCTCTCTCCCTCTGCCCCTCTGCCCCCTCCCCCGCTCATGCACTCTCTCTCTCTAGAAGAAAGAAAGAAAGAAGGAAAGAAAGAGGAATAAAAGTTTAAAACACAAAAATCAAAGCAGACAACAAGGCAAGTGAGGGTGTCAGAATGGACTCTGGGTGCACCTCTTCCGGCAAGGTGGAAGGGGTGGGGGGGGGGGGGCCACGGAGGAGCGTGTTAAACGAAGCAGCCGGGTTCTACAAGGAGAGACCAAAGCAGGCAACAGCCCGTCACATCATGCCATGTCGTATGATGTCATGGAGTGTGAGATCACGCCATGCCATGCCCTGTCATTTTGTGTCCTGTGTCCCGTCGGGTCACTCCACACCACGTCGTGTCATGTGTCATGTTATAACCGCAGTGATGAGCGCAGTAGGAGTGATCTTGGTATTATTTGAAAGGAAGGTAAATATTGGTAACTTTAGGATTTGATAAGAAAAATAACCAAGTAAGAGAAACAGAAATAGAGGGGCACCTGGGTGACTCCGTCGGTTCTGCATCCGACTTCGGCTCAGGTCGTGATCTCGTGGTTGGTGATCTCTGGGCTCTCTGCTATCAGCGAGAACCTGTCTCCCTCTCTCTGACCCTTCCCTGCTCTCTCTCTCTCTCTCCCTCTCAAAAATAAATAAACATTAAAAAAAAGAAATAGAAATAGAGTTTATATGGAAATAAAGTTCAGGGTGCCTGACTGGTTCAGCCAGAAGAGCATGTGACTCTTGACCTCGGGGTTGTGAGTCAAGCCTCATGCTGGGTGTAGGTTTAGCTCCCAAATATGATTGCTTAATATTAGAAAAACAATAAAATCCACCATATTAACACATCAAGAGAGAAAAATCATTTAGTAATCATAGGTTTTTAAAGATGAATCAAGTTCAATATTGGTTAATTAAAAAACACTGAGCAAACTGGGCACCCAACGTGTGGTACAATCACCCAGTGGCTCACGCTCTAGAACAACCCCTCCTGTTGAGTGTGGGCAGGAATATGGCAAAGGTGAGGGGCTGTCAATCCTGTGATTAGGTCTCGTTACAGAAGACTCCACCTTAGCAGACACAAGAGATTCACGTGAGCTGCCCACGGAGAGGGTTGCATGGCAGGAAGCCACAGGGCCGCCCACGGCCGGTAGGAAGCTAGGGCCCTCAGCCAGACAGCTGGGGGGGGGGGGGAGGGAGGAATTCTGTCGACCACCTCATTGGGCTTGGGGAAAAGACTCGTCGAGGCTCCAGGTGGGACGGGAGCCTGGCCAGTACACTGGTTGCATTCCCGTAGGGCTCGGAGCAAACCCCGCAGCTAGGCTGACCCATGCAAACGGAGCTAACAGAGGTGTGTTGGGCACCATGGACATATGGTAACTTGTTACGCAGCAGCAGAAAATTAATACAAAAGACAGCTTTCTTAACTCAATGAATGATATCTACAAAAGGTTATCTTCCTACAACACACATCATACGTCATGACACCATGAAATCAAGACACCTGCTCTTGCCACTTCTGCAGGAGTGCCCCGGCATCGCAATATGGCTAGAACAATCATGGGAAAGGATCAGAAAGGAAGAAAATCATCTGTCTACCCAAAAGCGTGTAGAGAAAAATCATTAGAATTAATAATAATAATATATTATTATTATATTATATAATACCACAATAAAATAATGTTTATAATATTTCTATAAACAGAGTTCGTATAGTTGCTAGATACGAATTCAACAGATAAAAATTAATTACATTTCTATACCCTATTAATAAGAAGCTAGGAAGTGAAACCAAAAATCTTAAAAATGTAGCAATAAACTAACAAAAGACATACTGGAGTTTCACAGGGAAAATTATGGAACATTATTAAAGGACAATACAGAAAGCTGAAATAAACAGGAAAATATCCGTGTTCAGATTTGTATAGATGCTTACTTTCCCCAAAATTAATCTATAAACTTAATGTAATGCCAGTCGAAATCCATGACACGTGTGAACCCTGACAGGCCGATTGTAAAACTGACACAAAAAGAAAAAAAAAGCCCGACATTCCTGAAGGAGAACAAGGTAGGAGGACTCACCGCGCATCAGGAAGGCTCGTCAGAAAGCTCTAGTAATCAAGGAGATGTGGTCTTTGAACAGGGGAAGGCTCACGGACCGAACAGTGGAAAACAGCAGACAGCTGACAGACTCATCCATTTACGGAAACTTGATTTATTCGACGACGGGCCTTGCAAATCAGTTGGGGGAGAAACGGACTTTTCAGTCAACATGATTATTTACATCTCTACACAAACATTAATTCTGGTCGGGTTAAAAACACAAACGTAAAGAAAACCTGTGACACTTTCGGAAGACAATGGAAATCTTTTCTGACGCAAAACTCCAAAAGCTCAGGCCACAGGGGGATAATGGACAAATCCGAATATCGCAAGATTAAAACCTTCTGTTCCCTTGCTGTTAAGTGAGAGGGTGAACCACAGACTGGGAGATGTTTACAACTTGTACAACTTACAAAATCCAGGAAGCCAATCTGGGAAAAACAGGCACAAGAAGGAACAGGAATTTCACCGAGAAGGAGTCACAAATGGCCAGAAACATGGCAGGATGGTCCACTTCACTAGCGATCGAGGAGATGCCACCGGAAATGACGACCTGCTATTTCGCAGCCACGAGAGGGACGGAGAAGATCTGAAAATCAGAGAACGCCCAGTGTTAGGAGTACGGCCAGTGGGGATGCAACGGGCACAGCTGCTCGGGACCCGATCTGGCATCAGTGAAGAAGCTGAGCGTGTGCATATCCAGTGACCTAGTATTATTTGTAAAGCAAACAAACAAAACGCCGGAAGCGACCCAAACGAGAACAGAAGCAGATCGATGGTGCACAGTAGCACGTGGAGTGCTAGGCAGCGACTTAGGGCCTTCTTGCCACCATCCACGGGGTGAGGCCCGGCCCGGAGACCGTGTCCCCTCCCCCCGTCATGCCTCCGTACCCCGTGCTGTGGAAATACCCTTTCTTCCTCCCTTTTCTTCCGAACTGAAGCCAGTGAAGTAATAGCCGCTTCACGGCGCATTCAATTTTCAGCAATCTCCTCTCTTCTCCACCGAAAGTGCTCTGATGCTTCTGGCTAAATTAATTGTAAATTGCTCTCTTCCTTTTCCCTCAATATGCCACAATTCTTGGAATCAAAGACAGGCTTCCAAATAAAGACCATCTACAGATCAGGTGCCGTCGTGCCCACAGGACAGCTCCTCACGTGCTCTCCGGGATGAAGTCCACATGCTTCCCCGTGACTCCTAATCCTGTCCCAGGGGGACCCCAGCCCACTTGCCAGCCTCCCCACACCCTGCCCCCCTTTCCTCATCCCTCCGCCTCTGCGGCTCTCTGGCTCACACACACACACACACACACACACACACAACTGGGGCCACAGTCTCACGTACCTGTAGTCCCGGGGGTTTGCATGTTCCCTCTGCCTGGAGAGCCCTTACCTATATTCTGCCAAGAAAATTCTGCCGCATCCCTCAAGACCCACTTGAGCAAAGCCCTCCGCATCGCCCTCCCTCTGCTGATAACAACCATCATTTACTTCAACGCCCACCGGTTCTCGGCACGTCGGGATCCCCCGGGGGAGCTCCCCCAAACTACACGTTCCCGGACCTCATCCCAGACCGACCGAGTCAGAATCTGCCAGGGTGACAGCAAAGCGCTCATCATTTCCAAAGCCCCACGGAGGATCCTGATGCGCGGCCAGGGCTGAGAAGCCGTGGGGGGCAGCCCCAGAGACCGTGGGCGCCGGAGCGACATACGCGGTTTGAAGCCGGGCTGTGCCGCAGTGAGGCTCCGCGCCTCTGGGCCTCTAGAAAACCGGCACCTGCCTCGTAGGGTTGTTGTGAGTCAGCGGGGCAAATGCGCCCGGCACAGAGCAAGTGCTCAGTGACGTTAACCGCTGTCGTGTCTCCCTGGCACCCGTTTCAGGTCATTTTCACAATCGCCCTGAAAGGCAGTTACTACTGATCCCAGTTCGCGGCGAGGGATCTGAGGCCCCGACAGATAAAGCAAGCGGGCTCGGCACCCAGATCTGCCTGCCCTCAGCGCCCGCGTCCGTTCCCGTAAACCACGCTGCGCTTTATTTTTGTGGCGGGCGGGTCACAATGAGGCGGCCTTGGGTGGCCGCCTGACGCTGGGTGCCAGATGCCAGCAAGTGGGGTCCGTGTTTGGGGCGTCTCCGTATCCCAGTACCTAGTGCAATAAACGCCACGCGGCAGGCCCTCAACAAATACTGGCTGAAGCATGACGTCGGTAAAGGAAAGAAGGAAACGAGGGTGGGAGAGGAGCGGCTGGGAGGTGGCGGTCCCTGAGCTGCCCCCGATGCTGGGGTCCTGCCGCGAACCGCCCTCCGGAGAAGAGCTTCCCGAACGTGACCTCCTCCGGGTCACTGGAGTCCCGTGACCAGGATACCGTCACCCGGCTCTTAGGGAGGACGGAGGTGCAGGGTGGCTGCAGTTCCCGAATCATTTGGTTTCCTATCTGTATTTTATATATTCTACGCGTATTTTTTTAAGTTATTTGTTTTGAGAGAGAGAGAAAGAGAGAGCGGGAACGGGAGAGGGGCAGAGAGAGTCACAAGCGGGCCCCAGGCCCGGCGCGGAGCCGGACACGGTTCGTGAGGTCGTGACCTGAGCCAAAGTCAAGGCTTGGCTGCTCAACCGACGGAACCGCCCGGGCGCCCCTGTGTGTGTGTTTTTACATCAGTTTTTGTTAAGGTATAAGTGACATACAACGTATTAGTCTGAGGTGTTCAACATAGCAGTTGGCCGTTTGTACACAGCGTGAAGTAGACACCAGTCTCCCCAACACCCCCACCGCGCACAGTTACAGCTTTGTCTCTTGTGACGAGAACTTCCAGGACCCACTCTCGGCAACCTTGACACGCGCCAGGCGCTGTTGCCGGCCGTGGCCACTGCGCCGAGCGCCACCTCCTCGGGGAGTGTTTATTTCGTATTCCTCGCGTCTCTCTCCCACCTCGCCCGTGCCCCACACCCCCGGGCTGCTGCCCCCGGCCTGTTGCCCGTGCCCATGAGCTTGGTGGTCGGCGGGTTGGTCCCGTGTTTACACTCCACGGAGACGTGAGATCCCACCATATTGGTCCCTCTCTGGCTTCATTCCCTAAGCCGCGATGCCCCCCGCGTCCTTCCACGTTGTCGCAAACGGTAGGACTTCCTTCTTTTTTACGTCTGAACAAAATTCCACCGCGTCTCTAGAATTCTCTTCATCCAGTCATCCATCGGCGGACACTCAGGTTGCGTCTACGTCTTGGCGATTCTAAACAATGCCACGGGAGCATGGGGCGCAGACGTCTCTTCAAGGTAACACTTCATCTCCTTTGGGTAAATACCCAGAAGCGGAATGACTGGGTCACAAGGTAATTCTACACGCTGTTCTCCACAGGGGCTGCACCAACTCCCGTTCCCGCCAACACTTGTCACTTCTCGTCTTTGTGATAACAGCCATTCCGGCAGGCGTGAGGCGGTATCTCGTTGTGATTAAGTGCATTTTAATACAGCGAGCCTCTTCCAAATCATCTATGAGAACAGTATGTAAATCGACCAATAAAGTTTTGCTACTGATGTTGTTTTTACGCAGCTTGACCTCCTTGAGAAACGGGGTGGGAATCAGAAATTCTTATGTGCCGATGTCTTCTAATGAGCAGAAATGCAAACACCCGTGATGCATCCATCGTGGGGTCTACCTCTGGGAAGGCTTGGGGGATACGGTTGCTCGGGTTTGTTGGAAGGCGGACGTGCCCGACGGAGGAGGCGGGTGGGTGAGTCACCCGGGGGAGCGTGTGAAGAAGAACCAGCCGCCGGTGCGGGGAGCCCTGTGGCCGCAGCTCCGTCGCCTGGGTCCACCCGGACCTGGGACGAGCCCGGGACCCCGGCCCTAGCCCTGCAGCACAGCTGAGCCCTGAGCGGGGGCTCAGGCCACGGGAGAGCTCAGCTGGTAGGAAGAAGGACCGGGAGTCAAGACCACACCCTGCTGCCACAGCTGATGACAGTCATGGCTCCCAACCTCCAGACCCAGGAATATTCTCACGTGTCACTTTCACTTTGTCTCGTATAAGCTTTTCAGTTTGCGATCTTCCTTTCTAGCATTCTGTTCCTCCAAAGTCTCCATGTTGCCCAGTGAGCTCACGGGCCCTGGCAGGCGCCGTGTGGAAGGGTCAGCCCGTGACCTGAGGCCGTCCTGATGAGCTGGGGGGGGGGGGGGGCAGGGCAGGCTGGGGGAGGGGGGCAGGCAGTGGGTGATGCCTGCCCAGGTGACTGTGCTGCTCAGGGGGCCACTCTGTCCCCAGACAGAGGCGCTCGTTTCCGAGTGGTTGGTTGTAACTTTTTAAGGAAGGGGGGAAGAGGAAGCACTCAGAACCCCTCGGGTCTGGGGCAGGCTCCGAAGTTCAGAACAAACAGGTTATAATGACCCAGGTCCCAGGTGGCAGCCGAGACTCACCTGGGACCAGAAGTGGGCAGCAGGGCAGTGTCCTCCGAATGTAAGAGACCCAGCTGGCCCCCCTCTGCCCGCCACGAACTATTAATAAGGCCTCTTCGACGACATTTTGTTTTATTTTATTTTATTTTTTTCAACGTTTATTTATTTTTGGGACAGAGAGAGACAGAGCATGAACGGGGGAGGGGCAGAGAGAGAGGGAGACACAGAATCGGAAACAGGCTCCAGGCTCTGAGCCATCAGCCCAGAGCCCGACGCGGGGCTCGAACTCACGGACCGCGAGATCGTGACCTGGCTGAAGTCGGACGCTTAACCGACTGCGCCACCCAGGCGCCCCCATTTTGTTTTATTTCTTGAGAGAGAGGGCGCAAGTGAGGGAGGCGCAGAGGGAGGGGGAGACGGAGAGAAGCGGGGCTCACCCGTTGTGGGACTCGAACTCACGAACCGTGAGGTCGTGACTCCAGCAGAAGTCAGACGCCTAACGGACGGAGCCCCCCGGGCGCCCTCTCTCCGACTGCACCTTAAAGCCCAGGGTGAGCAAGCCTGTCTGACGGGGACAACACGGGTGGCGCCTGACCGCAGACGAGGAACGGGAGCCGAGCAGCAGCCGGGCCAAAGGGAGGAGGCCGATCTCCTCCGTCGGACTGGAAACCTCGGCTGCAGCCAAGGTCGCCTGCCTCCGACTCCCCCTCCACGGCCCAGCCCTTCCCCGATACTTAGAATAAAACCCACCCTGCCTCACATCGGGTTTAATTCGTCGTATGCAATGGGGAGCTGGGGGGTCGGAGGCAAGTTGTGCCTGAGTCATAAACGCAGAACAGGTTCTCACTCACCAGGGACTCGACTGTGGGGCCTGGAGCCCGCGTTCATCTGCTGATTCGCTGCTCGCGGGAGCCCACCAGCTTTTAGTTTCGCGTTTACTTCCATAGACTGTGTCTTCTCTGTCTAGGACAGGTTAATGGCTTTTATAATTACTTACTTCTGCCTTATTTTCACGTCCTGTTCAGAGGTGGGGTGTGGTGATTACAACACCCGTAACATCGATATTTCATTTCCAAAGACGTTTTAATTTTCAGCGGGCGGCGCAAGGCATCGCGTCCCTTCACGCTCAGGTGCACCTGCCCGGCCGCTTCCGCGCGGCCCCCGCTGCTCGCGCACCGGAGGACCCGCGAACCGGACCGCTGCTTTCGGGCTCTTAGGCGTGACGAGCGTCGCACTGGAACCGGGCGCCGTCTCCTGTTTGGGGGGCACACGGTTCAGAAACGCCCCCAGCACAGGTTCGTCGCCTTTGTCGCTCAGGACGGCGCAGCGGCCGCAGCGTCTGCGGCCCCACGGCCCGGGCCGTCCGCGCCAGCCCTCCCGTTACCGGGGCGCGTCGCGGGCCACCCAGGCCCCCGAGCCCCGGCTCCTTCCCGCGCGACGTGCGAGGAACTTGAACTTGTCGGCCGCGCAAATCCTCAGGCCCCGTCCCCGGACCTACCGAGTCCGAAGCCCCGGGGACAGGACGGGACGCGCCTGCGGCTCCGCCCACTCGCACGTGGGAGCCCCTGGCTTGGAGCAGCGGGCATACAGCAGGAGCCCAATGGTTGCGGTTCCCTCCTTCGTCCTGAAGTAACAGCCCTTCGCACGAACGCCTCGGGCGGGCGCGAAACGAGCCGGGATTTCAGCCCGCCCGCTCGGTTTTCGCCGCGAACTCCAGCCCCCGAAGGTCGCTCGGCAGTGGGCGCCACCGCCCACGACCGGCCTGTGCTTCACCGGAAAGAGGTCGGCGTCCTGGAAGCACGCGGAGGAAGCGTGCACGGACGACAGAGGGCGTTACTTTATGGGGGGGGGGGAGTCTCGGGGGGGGCACTGAGTATGCAGGGTTCCTCACGGGGATACTTGACTATGGGGGTCTCCTCATGGCGGGGTATCTGACTATGGGGGGGTCTCCTCGCCAGAGGTACTCGAGTATGGGGGTCTCCTGGGGGGGGACTTGAGTGCGGGGGGGGGGGGTCCTCACGGGGAAGTACTTGAATATGAGGGCCTCCTCATGGCGGGGTATCTGACTATGGGGGGGTCTCCTCACCAGAGGTACTCGAGTATGGGGGTCTCCTGGGGGGGGACTTGAGTGCGGGGGGGGGGGTCCTCACGGGGATACTTGACTATGGGGGTCTCCTCATGGCGGGGTATCTGACTATGGGGGGGTCTCCTCGCCAGAGGTACTCGAGTATGGGGGTCTCCTGGGGGGGGACTTGAGTGCGGGGGGGGGGGTCCTCACGGGGAAGTACTTGAATATGAGGGCCTCCTCATGGGGGGGTATCTGACTATGGGGGGGTCTCCTCGCCAGAGGTACTCGAGTATGGGGGTCTCCTGGGGGGGGACTTGAGTACGGGGTGGGTGGGGGGTTCCTCACGGGGAAGTACATGACTATGGGGGGGTATCCGGGGGGGGTGGTACTTGAGGGCTGTAGTCATTTCAGGCACAAACCAGGTATTTGCAAATTCGCGAACAGCCAGGCCACTGGTGGGGCGAGGCCTTGACTAGATGCTGCCATCCTGTGGGGGAAGCGAGACGGAGCCATGACCACCCGGCCATCGCGGGCGCCGCGGGCCTCCCCGCGCCCCAGGCCCCAGACCGGGTCCGGGCGGGTTCGAGGGGCAGACGTCGAAGCCCCTGCCCTCGCAAACGGCTGGCGGCCGCCATGAGCCTGTCAGCGGTCACTTCGCGACGGTGCAGGAGCCCAGGGGAGGGCGGATTCACCGTCCGGCCCGGGGAAGCGGCCTCAGTACACAGCCTGTCCCCTAAGGGCAGAAGCACCGAGGGAGCTCCGCAGAACGACAGATACAGCGACTTTTAAAAAGAAACTAAAGGGGCGCCTGGGTGGCTCAGTCGGCTAAGCAGCCGACTTCGGCTCAGGTCACGATCTCGCGGTCCGTGAGTTCGAGCCCCGCGTCGGGCTCTGGGCTGATGGCTCGGAGCCTGGAGCCTGTTTCCGATTCTGTGTCTCCCTCTCTCTGACCCTCCCCCGTTCATGCTCTGTCTCTCTCTGTGTCAAAAAATAAATAAATGTTAAAAAAAAAAAAAAAGAAAGAAACTAAAAATTAAGAGGGACAAAAGCTGCTACTCAAAGCCTCAGTTTCCAGTCTCCTAACGGAGAGACCAAGGAACCTGCTCTCTCTCCGACGCCCCAGGCGCCCTGCGAGCCTTCCCACCGACGAGCTGGTGCTCTCGTTTCTTTCTGCTCAAATTCTGGGAGGATGTTTCATTTGAACACAAAATACCACCCTCCGAGCAAATGCGACTAACCGAAATTCTATACATACCTAATCCACGCTTTCAGATAAGTAAAAGATACTTATCCACCCACCAAAACAAGAAGTTGCTGGAAAGAATGACGGAGCGGAGCGTGTCAACGGTATTTGGAAGGCATCTTGAACGCTCCCGGGGCCAAATCTAGAGAAATCAGGGCATCGAGATGAGTAGCGAATGGGGCTCCGTCCATCGTGCCTCCGACTCTTGATTTCAGCTCAGGTCACGACCTCGAAGTGTGTGGGGTCGAGCCCCGCGTCGGGTCTGCGCCCACAGTGCGGGGCCTGCTTGGGATTCTCCCTCCCCCTCTCTCCGCCCCTCCCCCACTCTCTGTCTCTAAATAAATAAATAAGCAAATACATAAATATCCGCTCCACAGAACGTACGTTGCTCTAGTACAGAAAACAGTACGGAGGCTCCTCAAAACATTTAAAACTAGAAATACCACAGGATTTAGCAATCCCGCTTCTGAGCACGCGTCCAAAGGAGACAATCTGTGCCTCAGAGAGATCCGCGCACCCCGTTATCACTGCAACTTTGCTTGCGACGGCCAAGAGAGCGTCCCTGACGGACGAGCGGGCAAGGACGACGTGGTGTCTACACGTGCAGGGGCTGCCGTTCAGCCTCCAAGTCAGTCGTTTGTGCCAACGCGGGTGGGCCCAGGGGACATCACACAAGCGTAATAAGCCGGACGGAGAAGGTCAAATGGCGCGTGCTCTCCGTAGACGTGGGGCCTGCAACAGAACCCGCAGAAGCGGAGAGCGGACCGGTGGTCACCGGGGCAGGGACGGAGGGGAGACGAGATGTTGGTCAGAGCGCTGGAGCCTCAGTTCTGCGGGCGGGATGGGGGCCGGAGACAGAAGTATACCAGGAACCGTACCTCGTACTGTGCGTGCTTGAAACGCGAGAGCGGCTCGGGGTTTTCCTTTCACTTGTTCGACTTCCAGTAGAATTACTGCACAGTGTTGTGTGTTTCAGGCGTGTGATAGAGAGAATCGACAGTTCGCTGCACTGAGAGAGTAGCTCTGAACTGTCACACGCACACACTCACACGCACACACACAACGGTAACTGCGTGAGATGAAGGCTGTGGTCATCGTTTCACGACGTATTCCTGCATCAAAGTAGATCGCATGGTACACCTGAGATTCATACGGTTTTTATTTGTCAGTCATACCTCAATAAAGCTCGGGGCAGGGTAAGAAGAAAGTTAGAAAAACAGCAGTGATCCGAAATAAAAGAAAACACGGCCCCCCAAAATACTACAAACAGGAAAAGCATAACTTTATAGTGAAAACGCCTGGCAGACAGCACGTCGATCAAGTGACGGAAGCCTGTGCCGCCATCACGGGGCGAATCAGCATCGTGTCCCGGTTGACAGGGTGCCCTGGGTGCCTGGCGCCGCGTCCGCCACGCGGAACCTGAACCCGACCCCGAGGAAACAGCAAACTCAAAGTGTGCGTTTCACAGAGTAACCAAAGGTCAGGACAGTCAAGGGAAGCCTGAAGTATTTCCGTGTCTTTTTAACTTTTTTTAATGCTTACTTAAAAAAATGTTTTTAATGTTTTATTTATTTTTGAGAGAAAGAAGCCACACGAACAGGGGAGGGGCAGAGAGAGAGAGGGAAACCCAGAATCCGAAGCAGGCTCCAGGCTCCGAGATGTCGGCACAGAGCCCGACGCGGGGCTCGAACCCACGAACATCGAGATCGTGACCTGAGCCGATGCTGGGTGCTCAACCAACCGAGCCACCCAAGGGCCCCCGAAGAAGTGTTTCAGACGGAAGGAAAGTCAGGAGATGGAAGGACTGAATGCAAGGGGCAGTTCCGACCCAGAATCTTCTGCAATACTGATCTTCACGGAGGCCGCCGGCAAACCTCACGTGATCTGAGGGGAGACGGTGCTGGTGGCACCCTCCTGATTTCGACAGCTGTGTGGCTGTCGTGCAGAAGGTCCTTGTGCGTAGGACAAATGCTAAAGTTTGGGAGGTGACAGGACATCCCACTGACGACTCATTCCCCAACGTCTGGGAAGGGCGGGAGTGCTTGTGCTATATTGTAACTTTTCTGTAAAAGGAAAACTAAGGTTTTTAGAAAGCATGTCAGTTCTGGAGTCCTGTGCCTTGGGTTGTAATCCCGTGTGTTACAGTAGCTGTGGGACCTTGGATAGATGACTGACCTGTGCCTTCATTGTTATGTCTGTTCAAGGCTAACTCACTAACCTACTTGGTGAGGTTATCAGAAGGATTAAGTGAGGACAGTCAGTGTTACATATTAACAGGGCAACACAATTTATAATAGGAATCATGTGACTTATCATCCACACTGGGATTCTTTTCAGAGTAATAGGGGTGCTGACGGCCGATTCCTCAAAGAGATCATCAAAATGACCTGTTAAGGAGCAGGGCTAAGTTCATTGCTTAATGAGGGAAGGTGGGCCACCTCCTTGGGAGTGTCTCAGAAGAGGGCGGTCGTGGGTGCACATTCGGAAGGTTTGAAGAGCTCATTTCCAGCAGAATGATTGGGCTTGACCAAAATCGTGACAGTTCAGAGTCGGTGAACAGAGGAGGCTGGGCTTTTGAACGGGGCCTCAAGAACTAAACAGGCACCAGATGAGCCAGTTGAGTGAACTGCAGCCCTGGGAAAGGGGCTCTTACCCCCACGAGGGCCGGCTGTCTAGATTGAGGTCAATGAACTTTCTAGAAGCTCCTGAAACACACAGTGCCGTTCGCCATCTCATCCTCCTGGGCACGACTTTCTTGGAGTTCAGGTCACGTTTATGCAGTCTTGGCTCTCAATCCTATTAAACTGTGGCCTGTAGCTGGTCTCCATCCTTGCTGACCCCTAACCAGACACGACCTGGGACAACAGTCATAAACCAGGATATATGGAAACCTTACCGACCACCAGACAGATACCGAATCCATACGGTAAAGGGGTTATTATCCCCATTGGCAGAGGAGGAAACTCAAGCTTGCGGCCCTTGGGAAGGACAGCTCATTGAGCCTTGGCAGACGGAGGACAGCTTCCCCGAGGGGATCAGAGTCCAGTTGGTGGTGGACATTCAGCAGGAGCTCATCAGGTGACAGAGGGAGGGAGGAAGAAAGGAACGACAAACACCCGCTGTCAGGGCAGGCAGGCGGGCGGGGCGGGGCGGGGGTGGGGGGGGCGGCCTGGCTACGAGGCCCAGGCTCCCTCCCAAGGGTGATGCCCAACCACCGGCTCGGGTCCGCGGGTACCGCGCCCGGGAACTTGAACGGCCGCAGACGAGCCACAGGGGTTCGGGAGAGACGCGGGGGCCTGAAATAACCAGCGAGATGGCGGGAGGGAGAGAGGCCAGCAGACGAGCGGACGTGTGCCTGCAGCGGTGGCAGAGAACAGGAAGTAAACCAAAGGCAGACACAACTGCAAATTTTGCGCTACCCAGCGGAGCGTTACCCCCCTTATTACAGGGCCATCGCAGGAGAGCTGACTGGCCCGAGAGGTGGGGGCGAGTGGCTCTCCTCGCCCGCCCGGCATCGTTGGCCAGTCGCGCCCTGAGCGGGGACCTCCAGCCAGCCTCCCTAGAGCCACACAAACGGCTGCTCAGTCGGGGGGCTCCCGTCGCGGCTGGGGGAGCCACAAACAGGTCACATTGCCGCTGCCTAGCGTCCTTCGTTCTCAGGCTGGGGAAACAGGGACACAGAGTGTGTTTTATTTTTATTAAAGATGTCATCAGACATAAGATGGGTTCTTCCCCGCAGTAACTACATTACTTCCAGTAGAACGCCGACCAAATGGCTCTTCCTGGAATAAAATGCACGGGAGAATATCTGGTGCCAGCAGCCAAATTAGCTTAAATCTTCATCCAAAACTCCTGAAGATTCTCTAAGAAGAATTGTGTTTTTTAACCATTGGGACATTAAAAGAAATCGGATACAAGGAACACAATAAGAAGTGGCTTTAGTCTGCACTGGCTGAGACAGGAGAGCGGGAGGGAACCCTCTCAATGACAGATAGGGATCATTCTGGGGGAGTGAGTTCACCCCAAATCTCTATCATTATGTCTCCTGTTTGAGGTTTTTATTTTTTCTGAAAAGTGACTTTTTTTTTTTACACGCAAGACGATTCTGCTTATAGATTAGTCTCCTCTTTTTGAATTTCTCCCCCTAACAAGTCAAAGAGTGACCCTAAATGTAGACTTAGGGCTTACATTTTAATTTGTAAATTTTTATTTTATAGAGAGAGAGTGCATGAGTGTGGGAGGGGGGCAGGGAGGACAGAGAGAGAGAGAGAGAGGAGAGAGCCCAGCACAAAACCTGACTCAGGGCTCCACCCCACGAACCGTGAGATCACGACCTGAGCCGAAATCAAGAATCTGACTGAACCACCCAGGCACCCCAGGGCTTACATTTTAAAAGACATTTTCTCTGCTTTAAAAAAAAAAAAAAAAGTGAGGGGGACATGGTTGGTTGGTTGGTTGGTTGACTGGTTAGACCTCAGAGGTGGCCTTTAGTTTTTGAGACAGTTGAGTAAATTGTTCTGGAAACTTCTGGAAACATAACCTTCTGTTCATCAAGAATCCTCGCATCAAACTACAGAGCGCGCTTACCTTGGCCTGGAAATGTTTTCATTAAATGTTCTGTTTAACTTTAAAGGACCTTTTAGAAACTACTTCAAAGAAAGCTTTACCTCAAGGTCAGCCTTTCTTCCACATCCAATCTTGCTGTTTTTGTTCAATTCCTATGAAGGTCAGGAGCCCGCAGGACCAGGCGGACGGTGCGGCTTCTCCCCCAGCGAGCACCTGCAGGGCTGTCCGGGCTCGCCGCGTCCCTCCCTGCCCTCCCCACAGCCCTCAAACCATCCACCGACCGACCCCCGGGCCCCCTGCAAAGGGTGGGGAGACCCCAGCCAGGACCAGCCTGCGGAGGGTGGCGGCCAGGCTGACCTCATCAGATGAGGGGGTCTTGTTTTGGGAGGGTCTGCTGCAGGAGGAGGCCCGGAGGCCCCTGGGACACTCTGAAACAGACGGCCTCTCCGGTAGAAGCAAATTAAGGGTTTGTTGTTTGTGTTTGTCGAATTTTCAGGTAAGAGCATTATTTTCATGAACAACAAAAAGCGCGTTTCTTTTTTTTATTTTTTTTTAAATGTTTTAATGTTTTTTATTTATTTTTGAGACAGAGAGAGACAGAGCATGAACGGGGGAGCGTCAGAGAGAGGGAGACACAGAATCGGAAACAGGCTCCAGGCTCTGAGCCATCAGCCCAGAGCCCGACGTGGGGCTCGAACTCACGGACCGCGAGATCGTGACCTGAGCCGAAGCCGGACGCCCAACCGACTGAGCCACCCAGGCGCCCCAAAAAGCGCATTTCTAAAGGTGGCGTAGAGCTGTATGGAAATCTGGATGTTGAGGGAACGAAAGGTAAGTGGTAAGACGATGTCTATACCGTGACCCCATTTGTGGTAAGCGCCTCTGAGGGATAATAAAAAACTGGTTGGGAACGTTTACCCTGGAGGGGAGGCAGGAACAAGTTAAATGCATAGGAATAAAAACAATGTGGTCCAGGGGCGCCTGGGCGGCTCAGTCGGTTGAGTGTCCAACTCTGGATTTCGGCTCAGGTCATGATCTCACCGTCCTTGAGATCCAACCCCGTGTCGGGTTCTGCACTGGGCCTGGAGCCTGCTTGGGATTCTCTCTCTCTCTCTCTCTCTCTCTTTCTCTCTCTCCCTCTGCCCCTTCCCCACTCATGTGTGTGCTCTCTCTCTCTCTTTCAAATAAAAAAAATTTTTGTGTAATGTTTACATTTGAGAGAGACAGACAGAGCGAGAGCAGGGAAGGAGCAGAGAAAGAGGGAATCCAAAGCAGGTTCCAGGCTCTGAGCTGTCAGCACAGAGCCCGACGTGGGGCTCGAACTCACGAACCGTGAGATCATGACCTGAGCCGAAGTCAGACGCTTAACCGACTGAGCCACCCGGGCGCCCCTCAAATTAAAAAATTTAAACGAACAAACAAACACAGTGTGGTATTGGCACAGGAATCTACGAAAGTCAATGGAACTGAGATTTTAGAGTCAGTAGCAAGATAGAAGGACATGAAGAAGAATATTTCATAATGATAATGAAGTCAGTTCACTAAGAAGAGATAGCAATATAAAAGTAGTAAATACCTGATATCAAACATCAGACTATAGAAAACAAATACATTAAAACATTAAAATCTCCTTTATGTAATATTAGTATCATTATATCTGCTTTCTTTTGTTTTGTGTTTGCTAATCAACTGTTAAACCCGTCTATTATTAGTATCGGTTATGGCATTTTTCAGTTCTAGAGTTTCCCTTTGGTACTTTTGCTATAGTCTTCAATTCTCTCCTGAAATTGTCCATCTTACACTTTAATTTCTAGAACACGTGAATCACAGTTGTCTTAAAGTCTGGGTATGATGACTCCAATATCTGTATCTCCTGGGGGCCTCTTCCGTTGTCCCTCTCGCCAAGGTTTTGGTAAAGGCTTCCCTGTTTCACATGCCTCGTCATCAGGTGCTAGACCTAATGTGGGAAACAATATAGAGATAATTTGAAGTAGTGGATAATATTATCTTCACCCAGAGAGGATTTGTTCTTGTTTACAGGACAGATTAGGACAGGGCAAACCACCCAAATAAACCCACCACTGAGTTGATTCAAGCTGGATTTCAACCTCTGGGAGCGCTAGCCTGTTTCGGCTCATCCTTACTCCTGGGGACCCAACGGGAAGGCCTGGGATGTTTGCCAGGACCCCCCTCACTGATGAGCCCTCAACTCCGAGTATCATCTCCCTGGGAAACTTCCAGAAGCTCTGCTCACCTTGTCCTATCAGACTCAACTCCAGAATTGGTAAAGAGGGGCTCCCGGGGGGGGGGGGGGGGGGGGAGGGGTGGGAGGGGGCTCAGTCAGCTGAGCGTCTGACTCTCCATTTTGGCTCAGGTCGTGGTCTCACAGTTCGTGGGTTCGAGCCCCACATCGGACTCTGTGCTCACAGCACAAACTTGCTTGGGATTCTCTCTCTCCCTGTCTCTCTGCCCCTCCCCCACTTGCGCTCGCTTGCTCGCGCTCTCTCTCTCTCAAAATAAATAAACATTTTTTTTAAATTAGAAACAACAGAATCGGCAAAGAGCTCAAGTGGGGCCAAGTTCTGGCCTCACCCCATGGGGCTCTCCTGCAGTGTCTTGACCCGTTTTCTGTGCTCTCAGACATTCTAGGAATACCTTACCCAGCCTTTCTAATTGTTCTTTAAAACATTTTTTTCTTTTAACGTTTATTTACTTTTGAGACAGAGTGTGAGCAGGGGACGGGCAGAGAGAGAGGGAGACACAGCATCCAAAGCAGGCTCCGGGCTCCGAGCTGTCAGCACAGAGCCTGACCTGGAACTCGAACTCATCAACCGCGAGATCATGACCTGAGCCGAAGTCTGACGCTTAACTGACTGAGCCACCCAGGCGCCCCACACCTTTCTAATTGTTCTTGATGGGAGGCTTGATCTGACACAATCTGGTTTGAAACATCTTTGCGTGATTTTTATTTATTCTGCCTACTTCAGTGAGTCTGAAAAAGGAAGTGCTTAACAGCGCCCAGAGGTATCTTTCAAACCTTCTCTCAAATGAAAAATTCTGCCAATAATAACTTCGAGAGCCCAGCAGAAGGTGACAGAACACTGTGATGTGGCTCTCGTACATGACCTGCCATATTTAGTAACACTCCTGGAGGGACACGGAGACGGGCCATTTCAAAGACTTCCTTTGCCTTAGTTTTCTTTCTCTCCCGAACCCCGCAGCCAAAGCCTCTGCACCCACACACCTCCCTTCCGCCCAGCGGCCTGTCCCTCCATTTCTAGTGACTCCCGACGCTAGGGGTCCACACTCGCGTGCGTCCCACCGGAGCTGACAGAAAGGACGTGACGGCCAAACGGCGCGCACGAGGGTTCAACAAAGGGAGTCCGCACTTGGACTGTTCCTGCACGTCTTCAAGGACGTCTTCAAGGACGAGCGCGCCCCCGCACCGGTGCCTCTAACGTGCCGTCCCTTCTCCCTCCCTGCTGGTCGTCCTGTGCTCAGTCCCTCGGCCCCACCTGTCTCCAGAACGCTGAATTTCAGCGCCAGCCACCGCCGCTGTCCCCTGTGCACAGACGCCAAGCAGGTGCGCCGACGGCCCCGCCCCGCGGCTGCCCCGCTGACGCCCGCGGTCAGACAGCGGGGGACACGCGGCACAACACAGAAGGGCAGGGGAGTCGACGTTCACGACAGAAGGAAACGCGTCGGTAGGGAGATTCCTGTCTTCTCTCCCCAGGAGAGTTTATGGAGTGACTGAAGACCCCTGAGACACGCTTTCTACGGCTTCTGGAAGGACAGCCCCCCAAGGCTGAGCTGTCCCAGTTGTGCTAAGTGGCAGCCACTTGGTAGACACATCCTCGCATCGGCTCTCCTTTCTCTGTGCGTGAACCCAAACACACATACGACAGGGCCTGAAGGAGAGCGCAAAGGGCCAAAGCTTTCAGAGCTCCTGTGCTGTCTAGAGCAGTGTCAACACTGCTTGAACCCTGGACCTTGTTCAACTAGAATGCGTGACAAATTAAAAAACAACAAAAACAAAACCCTAGGAAAAGAGAAAGTATAATTCCAAATCTTTCAAAAGAAGAATGTGGAATGGGAAAAAAAAAAAAAAGTTTCAGAAAGAACTCAGTTCATCCAAGAACAGGAACACAAGAAAGAAAAAGATCAGAAACAAAATACATAGAACAAGAAGAAATCAAAAAGTAAAATAGACTCAAAGTCTAAATATATTAGGAACTGCAGGACGCCTGACCGGCTCAGTCGGTTAGACAACCGACTCTTGATTTCGGCTCAGGCCATGATCTCACAGTTTGTGAGTTCGAGCCCCATGTCCAGCTCTCGCCTGACAGTGTGGAGCCTGCTTGGGACCCTCTCTCTCCCTCCTTCTCTGCCCCTCCCCCACTTATTCTCTCTTTCTCTCTTTCTGTCAAAATAAGTAAAAATAAACTTAAAAATATTTTTAATAAAATAAATATATATAAAAACAATGACAACAAATACATGTGACCAAAAATTGACAGTTACAAAACAGAGATTGCCAGTTAAGAATTTTCAAAAACCCGGCTATGTATCTGAGTACATCTAAAGCAAAAGAACTTAGGTTGAAAATAAAAGGATCAAAATGACATTCTAAGCAAATGCTCACTACAAGAAAGCTGATTTGACTATGTTAGTATCAGACAAAAAATAAGCCTTAAGATAAAGAGCAGCACAGAAATAGAAAGGGATAAGTGTGTAATGACATAAGATTTAGTTAACCAAAAATTGTACTGACGCAATTCTAAACATATAAGCACCTAATGAAACACGTTTAAAATACAGAGAATATAAACTGGTAAAAACTACAAGGAAAAATTGACAAAGGTACCACCGGTGGTAGTCCTGTCATGAAAACTGTGTTTTCAGCACGACTTCATCTATGACTACTGATCCGAGCAGACAGAAAAAGGGAAAAAAAGATCAGCAAAGATACAGGATATTTGAACAACAAAAGTAACAAGCTTGCACCAATATATTAATTTTATACCCAATAGTGAAAGAAAACAAACTTTCTTCAAGCACACATGGAACATTTATAAGATCAGAGCATATACTAGGCCAAAAAGCAACTTTCCACAAATTCCAGAGAAAACTATCACAAAAACTACGTTCCGATCACAATGCAAGTATTTAGAATTAATTTAAAATTCTGATAGATTCTGAAATTTAAGAACATTTTTTTTAAATAACTCATGAGTCAAAGAAGAAACCATAATAAAAACTTAGATACATTTTACAACTTAATGATAATGAAAACAGTATCTATCAAAACTTGTGGGAGGGACATCTGGGTGGCTCAGTCGAAGGAGCATGCGATTCTTGATTTCAGGGTCATGAGCTCAAGCCCTACATTGGGCATGGAGCCTACTTTAAAAAAGAAAGAAGAAAGAAAGAAGGAAAGAAGGAAAAAGAAAGAAAGAAGGAAAGAAATAAAGTGAGAGAGAAAGAAAGAAAGAAAGAAAGAAAGAAAGAAAGAAAGAAAGATATGAAGTGGGAAAGTGGGAAGGAAAGTGGGATATGAAAAGTAGTCCTTCATGAGAAAATTATTGCTTTAGATGTTTTTTATATAAGGGGGGACAGGTTAAACATTAATAAAGTAAGCACAAAACTTAAGAAGCAGAAAACAAAATAAACCCAAAGAAAGTAGAAGGAAAGAGATGATAATTATAAGAGCAGAAACAGAAATAGACAATGAAACAGGAAGCCAAGACGCAGAGAAAATCCACGAGTTGGTTCTGTGAAAAGGCCAACAAAATAGCCTCTGCAGTGATTTATCACAGAGAAAAAATAACATAAGTAATTTATCAGTCAGTTTTGACTATAACCAGACTTGAAGCTGTGTTACGAAGCTGTAATCATCAAGACAGTATGGTACTGGCACAAAAACAGACACGGATCAATGGAACAGAATAGAGAACCCAGAAATGGACCCACCAACGTATGGCCAACTAATCTTCGACAAAGCAGGAAAGAATAGCCAGTGAGAAAAGGACAATCTCTTCGACAAATGGTGCTGGGAAAACTGGACAGCGACATGCAGAAGAATGAACCTGGACCACTTTCTTACACCAGACACAAAAATAAACTCAAAATGGGTGAAATACCTAAACATAAGACAGGAAACCATCAAGATCCCAGAGGAGAAAACAGGCAGCAACCTCTTTGACCTCGGCCACAGTAACTCCTTACTCAACATGTCTCCAGAGGCAAGGGAAACAGAAGCAAACATGAACTATTGGGACCTCATGAGGATAAAAAGCTTCTGCACAGCAAAGGAAACCATCAGCAAAACTAAAAGGCAACCGACAGAATGGGAGAAGATATCTGCAAACGACATATCAGATAAAGGGTTAGAATCCAAAATCTAGATAGAACTTATCAAACTCAACACCCCACCCAAAAAACAAATAATCCAGTGAAGACATGGGCAAAAGACATGAATAGACACTTCTGCAAAGTGAAGTGTCATCTAGATGGTGAACAGACACATGAAAAGATGCTCAACATCACTCATCATCAGGGAAACACAAATCAAAACCACAATGAGATACCACCTCACACCTGACTAGTGCAGCCACTCTGGAAAACAGCATGGAGGTTTCTTAAAAAGTTAAAAATAAAATTATCCTTCAACCCAGCAATTGCACTACTAGGTATTTATCCAAGGGATACAGGTGTGCTGTTTCAAAGGGGCACATCACCCCAATGTTTATAGCAGCACTATCGACGATAGCCCAAGTATAGAAAGAGCCCAAATATCCATGGACAGAAGGGCGGATAAAGAAGATGTGAGATATATATACAATGGAGTATTGCTGGGCAATCAAAAAGAATGAAATCTTGCCATTTGCAACTATGTGGATGGAACTAGAGGGTATTATGCTAAGTGAAATCAGTCAGAGAAAGAAATATTATATGATTTAACTCACACGTAGAATTTAAGAAACAAAACAGATGAACATAGGGGAAAGGAAGGAAGAATAAGATAACAAGAGAAAGGGAGGCGAACCATGAGAGACTCCTAACTACAGAGAACAAACTGAGGGTTGCTGGAGAGGTGTTGGGTGAGGGATGGGCTAAATGGGTGATGAGTATTAAGGAGGGCACTTGTTGGGATGAGCACTGGGTGTTGTGTGTGAGTGCTGAATCACTAAATTCTACTCTTGAAATCATCACTACACTAAATGTTAACCAGCTTGGATGTAAATAAAATAAATTTTTTGACTATAATATGCCGTGGTAGCTGACAAAATTCCAAATTTCGTTTAGTTTTTGCCTGCTGCATAGGCCAACTACAGAATCACCATCAGACTTTCCTCCACGTGTCCTCTCCATTTGGGGACCCCCAGGGACAGCCGTGCCACTCTCATGGCAGAGAAGAAAGAGCAAGAGAGCTAGGGCAGACCCATACGACAGCCTCTAAAATTTCTGCTCAGATATGATGTCACTGTGACCAAAGCCATTGCCAGACGAGTGGGTGTCCATATTCCTCCCACAAGAGGCACTTCAAATCAGGTAACAGGTGTGAATGTGCAGTCCTCTTACAAGAAGGGGGGCAAATATTGGAGGAACAGTAACACAGTCTACCACAAGCAATATTATAGATGTGAAAGGAGAGGTAACTGCAAACACGGCAGGGACTGACAACACTACCAACAGCTTTGCGCCAATAAACTTGAAATCTTAGAGGAAGTGGAGACGTTCTTTAAACCGCTTCAAGGAGAAATAAGATACCTAAACAGTCTCACAGTCTCATGAGTATAAATGAAATGAAAGCAGTATTTTAAAATCTTCCCACAGGGGTGCCTGGCTGGCTCAGTCAGTAGACCTGGTAACTCTTGGTCTTGAGGTGATGAGTTTGGGCCCCACCCTGGGTATAGAGTTTACTCAAAAAAATATAAATAAGTAAATAAATAAATAAATAAATAAATAATAAATAAATAAATAAATACATAAATACATAAATAAATCTCTTTCCACAAAGAAAATACCCAGCCCAGATAGTTTTATAGGTGAATTCTACCAAAACTAGAAGGGAAAGATATTCCAGAGGACATCTAAACAGAAGGAATACTCCTTGTATCATTCTATGAGCCTTAAAACACAGATGAAGGCAGAATGAGAAAGGAAAATCACAAGCCCATGATGTTCATTAATACAAAAGTAAAAAGCCTACATAGCATATAAGCTGAGTAAAACAGCATAGAAAATTGATCATAATTTATGGTCAAGTACTTTATCGTAAGAGTGTAAGGACAATTTAATATTAGAAAGTCTATAAATGTCCTTTATCAATATATTAAAGGCAGAGAAAAATATGATCATCTCATTAGCTGTAGAAATTTTTTGATTAAATTCAATATCCATTCAAAATAAAAACTTTTCAGTAAATTAGGAACAAGAGGAACCTTCTTTGACAAAGGGGGTTTACAAAAAGCCTACCAAAATATCATTCTAAATTTATTTACCAAAAATAATTCTACAAAATAATTCAAAATTTACTTTTCAAAACTCAAAATCAAGTCCAGACTGCCCAAGTCAAGAATGTCAGGAGAACATCACCATTTCTGTTAATTAGTGTTATACTTTCAGAAAAATAAAAAGCAAAAATGACTGGAACTGACATTATTTTCATATAATGATTGTCTACATATTGTTTACAAATTATTAGAACAAATTATTAAAATCAAAGACTAAGTGTTGTATCCAGCATGGTGGCTGGATACAACATCAATATACAAAACTCAAATTTATTTCTACTCCAGCAACAGACCATCACAAAGTGTAAATTTAAAGAATATCCCTTACAATAGCATCAAAAGCTACAAAGTATCTAAGAATAAACCCAACAAAAAATGTGCAAGATCTGGATTCAGAAAATAATAAGGCTTTACTGAAAAGACATTAATGAAGACCTAGTAAAAAGATGGCTATTCCTTGTTTATGAATTGGAAGACTCAGAATCATAAAGATGTGAATTCTGTCCAAACTTATGTGTATATTCAATGCAATGTCAATTAAAATCCCAACAGGTTTTGTGTATGTGTGTGGGTGTGTGTGCCCACGCAACTTGAGAAGCTCGTTCTAAAATATGTCTGGAAAAACATAGGGCCAAGAATAGCCAAGATGGAAGATGAAAAAGAAAAATAAGGAAGATTTTCCCTCCTAAATAACCAAGACTTTTTATTTAACTATGGTAATTAAACAGTGTGGTGTGGACACTAAGACAAATTGTCCAGTAGAACAGAATAGACAGTTTAGAAATACGGCCATGCACAAACGGAATGGTAATATATGACCAAGTTGGCATGACAATCAGTTGGGTAAGGAGGGGCTAGTAAAAAAACAAACCTGGGGGGTGGAAAACTCATATGCATGTAAAAAGTAAAACCATAAAGCAAAGTAAATTCCAGAGAGCGTAAGAATTCAAACATCAAAAACAAAACTAAATATGTTTGGAAGTATAAGTTAATGTCTATTGGGGTGCGGAAAAAAACCAGAATAAACATTTATAAACTCAAAGTTAAGAACATGTATTTATCGGAGCGCCTGGATGGCTCAGTTGGTTAAGCATCCAATTCTTGATTTTGGTTCCAGTCATGATCTCACAGTTTGTGAGGTGGAAACCCATGTTAGGCTTTGTGCTGGCAGTGCCGAGACTGCCTGGGATTCTTTCTTTCTCTCTCTCTCTCTCTCTCTGCCCCTCTCCTGCTCATTTTCTCTCTCAAAATAAGTAAATATTTAAAAATTAAAAAGTAAAATTCTTAAGTAAATTTTTTTTAAAAAGAACATTTTTATCCAAATAGGAAGTGAAAAGACAAGCAACACGACATGAGAAGAAATTTGCAACACATAAGTGACCAAGGAGTAGTGTTCAGTACAATCCACTAGAAAAAAAAAACAGTGAGGAAAAGACATGAACTGGGTATCATAAAAGTGAGTCAAGGATGGCCCCCTAGGTTGTTTATTTCTGTACAGCCGGCTGGGACCTATAAACTCAAAGCCTGCCAGTAAGTACCAACCTCAAATTTTTACACATCCACTGTTCCAACAAGCTGTTAGCCACTTAGAGCCACGTGCCTGTTTTGCATACTTCATGAAACTGCACCCAACATCTGCTGGTCACAGAGAAGATAAACCCTGTGGCTATAATGACCCCAACCTGCGGCTGCCCTTCAGAGCTTTCTGACCCAGCGACTTCCTGCTGGGCTGCAGAGCAACGGACACCTAACATCTGGTCACCTAACATCTGGTCTCCTCTCCATCTAAATGCTCCAGAGTCTCTGGATTGTCTAGTTCTGAGGGCCTTCCCCACCTACAAATCTGTCAAAGGTGACCCAAAGAAAGCCTGTGTGTGTGTTACTGCCACCTCGTGGTCTTATCTTTTTCCTCGCTCTGCCTTGAAATCCTCCAGCCCCAGACACTTGTATTTCACAGTCAAGAACTACAGATGGCCAACACACCATATGAGATGTTGAACCTCGGGGATATGCCAATAAAGCCAGGGCAGGACACTACATAACTCCCCTTTCATGGCCCGAAATCAAGAAGTCTGCAGTGTGAGGGGAGATACGGTGCTGGTACAAGTGGAACTGGGGCATAACCACTCTGGGTAAAGATATGGCACCATCACATAAAGTCGAACGTGACACACCCAAAGCCCATCAATTCTACTCGTAGGTAAACGTACCCAAGAGAAATTTTTGTACAGAAACACAAAAGGCACTGCTCGTCACCACACTGTTGGAAATCGCAAAAACAAACAAACAACAAAAGCAAAACTAAGCAAACAGACCTAGAGATTGCATAACGTTCAGCAGCTGGAGAATGGACAATGATACACTCACATAATGGACTATTATGTGGCAGTGACAATGAATGCTGGTGTCCCCCCGGGATAAGCACGCTGAAGCCCTCGTACTGGGAAGCGCTAGCACTCGCGACTGGGATTGGGGGTGCAGGAAAGAGCCCCCACGGAGACCCCTAGGCCTTCGGCCACATCAGAAGTCTACCCCCAGAAAGGGGACCAGGCTGGCACCCCGCTTCCAGCCTTGAGAACCTGTTGTTTCTAAACCCGTGGTGGCTTGTTAAAGCAGCTTGAATGGGCCAAGACATTTAGCAACATCTTTGTGAAAAGTCCAGAACGCTAGACAAAAGTTAAAAAACGAAAGTAGTGTTATATCGCTTAATAATGAATATACACGTGAAAGTCCGTTGCAGCGATGGAAGAGTTGCTGTAAACACAAATCAGGATGGAGACGAATTCCGAGGGGCGGCAGTGGTGAAGGATGGAGACTCATCCCCACACTGAAGTCAGTGGG
Source organism: Leopardus geoffroyi (assembly GCF_018350155.1). Taxonomy (NCBI): domain Eukaryota; kingdom Metazoa; phylum Chordata; class Mammalia; order Carnivora; family Felidae; genus Leopardus; species Leopardus geoffroyi. The sequence goes on along the minus strand of NC_059338.1, from coordinate 895,952 downwards.
TCGGGCGGTGAGAGGGCGAACACCGAATGACCTTCGAAATCAAACGGGCCATCCGAAAACAAATAAATAAACGGGCCATCCGAGGACCAGCGGTTGCGGCGTCGTCGTAACCGGCCCCGTGCACTTGACCGCCACCGAAACCCCCGAGGCACCTCGTGCCGCGCCAGGCCGGGAGCGCACCCGCGGGCCGCCCCCCGCACCAGCACCCCGGCGAGCCCCCGGGAGCCCGGGACGGCGGAACCTCCGCCACCGCGACGCAGACAAAAGAGGCGACGGTCACGTGGTGCTGCCGCCCACGCCCGGCGCGCCGTGACGTCACCACTCGGCGACCGGGCCATTGATTCCCGGCGGCGGCGGCGGCGGCGGCGGCGGCGGTGGCGCGGCTACGTGGTGGGGGCGGGCGGGGAGGGTCCGCGGCCGTGGCAGGCTGTGGGGTCGGGCCGCGGCCCGGAGGATCACCGCACCGGGTAAGAGGCTGTTTCCTTCTCCGCATCCCCTTCCCGGCTGGAGCGGCTGAGGAAGGGGGCGCGGGGCGGGGGCGGGGGCGGGGGTGGAGGGTGCGTGCGTGCGCGCGTGTGCGCCCGCCCGTGCGCGCGCGCGTGTGCGCCCGGGGCGCGCGGATGCTCTGGCGCGCGTGCCGGCCGGAGCCCAGCAGCTGGGGACCGGGGGCGCCGCCGCCCTGGGCGCGAGAGCGGCTGGACGCGGGGCTCGCGGGGCTCCCGGGCCGCCTCCCCGCCCGGACTGCCTGCGCCCCGCGGCCCCCCGGCTGGCCCGCGCCGGCCCTGCGCGCCTCCCGCGGGGAAGGCGTGGGCGTCCGCCGTGGACAGCCCGCTGCGGGTCGCGGCCACCGCGCCGAGCCTCGGCCTGGCCCTGCTGCGGGAGGCCTAGTTGCGTCACCTCCCCGTCCTCCGTCCTCCATCCGCTCGGCGTGATTCTTGGGCCCCGCTAGCGGGTAAGCCTGCCGCAGGTGTTCCGTGTGATGTCAGAGTTTGGGAAACTTGCCTTTCCAGAAGGGATACCTGTCCTTGGGTTTTCCGGGCAGCGGGGGGGCAGTCTCAGCAGGCGCCTAGCCGGGAGGGCAGGGCACTGGCACACAGAGGTCCCTACGGCGGCAGCCGCCGGAGGGGGAGGCCGAGTAGGTCACGGGGAGCGTCAGATTGTGGAGCGGATGTGGGCGAAGGTGCCAACTCCATCTTTACCAAGCAAGGCTTGTCCCCCTCGCGTCGAAGCATCCGAATGTCTTTTTCTTTATTTAACAAACACTTGCGTGCTTGCTGCACGGGCCGCAGAGAGGTAAGAGTGGAAAGGGGCGTGAGCTTTGGAGTCAGGTGTGCCGTCTGCCATCTGTGCGACACTGAGTTATTTAACTTCTCCGCTCCTACTCGGGCTTATCTGCAAAACGAAGGTAATGATGTCTACTTTGCACGGTAATTGTCAGAATTCCAAGTGTCAAGCTGTTATGAGTAAGGGCACGGCACCCAGGCGCTTGAACTTGCTCCCTTGCTGAAGGTGCCCCGTTGCTTCGGCGGATTGAGAGCGGGGAACTTTTTGCTCTTTTGGATGTTGGCTATTCTGCCGGATACGATGAAGCAGACTTGGGGGGAGGGGATGTCAAAACCCACAGTCTCGCTACCAAAGACCTCATAAAATTGTAGAACTGGAAAGAGGTTAGGGCTTCACTTATTAAGTAATTATTAATTAATAATTGCTTCTTATTGAGCACTTGCTGTGTGCCCGACACTGTCCCAAGCGCTCTACATACACTAACTTCTTTCATTCGTCCGGCAACCCAGTGCAGGAAGTAAGCATATCCCCATTTTACAGATGCAGAATAGGAGTCTCAGCCACAATCCTGAGACTAGTTAATGGCAGAACTGGAACTTGAACCCAGAACCCAGGCTTCTCAGGCTGTATGGAGCTTGAGCCTTGTTATTTCTCAGTGATGAGAGAGAGAGAGAGAGAGAGCGCGCGCGCGCCCTGGCAGTGTGACCCTGTGTAGGGGGATAAGGGCGGCATAAGCAGAGCTTAGAGGGCCAGTATTTGCTGCAAGAATAATATTTCACATTGTTCAGCGATAAATTATCTTTTATTTTACATTTTACCCAGCATGGTCCAGATGTGAACCGAGAGTTGGCCTTTTCACCCAGAGAAAAAGGAAAGGCTCACGGGCACACGGTGCTGAGATCGTGGGCACACAGTAGGTATTTGGGAACTGCCTGTGGAAAGAAGAAAAAATCTTGAGGTGTTGTTATTTCTGCCAGACTGAGACCCATTGCTCAATACACAAAGGCTGCCTTAAGCCACTGTTACACAGTAACAGTATAATATGAGCATCTTTCCTATTCATGGACTTAAAGATTTGGTGGTTTTTTTTTTTTTTTTTTTTAACGTTTGTTTATTTTTGAGAGAGAGCGTGCACACGCCAGTGGGGGAGGGTCAGAGAGCAAAGGACGGAGAATCCAGATCAGGCCCTGTGCTGACAGCAGTCAGCCCGATGCAGGGCTCAAGCTCACAAACCCGGAGGTCATGACCTGAGCTGAAGTCAGACACTTAACTGACGGACCCACCCAGGTGCTCCCAAGGACCTGAAGATTTAAAGCTGTGTCTCAGACCAAGATTGGAATTCTGATCTGTGACCAACTGATGAGAGTTTTCAAATATGTGAAGAGAATCTGAGCTCTGGGCATCTGTAGTGATCTCTTGAGATATAGCAGTTTATTTTGCTTTAACATCGTAGGTTTGGACCATATTGGGTCCAGCTGCCTGAGTTAAGTTTTCTGGAGAACACCAGATGATTGTTTGGTATAGAGGTAAAGAGTTCAAGATACCAGCTTTGTCGCAATATGAAATACTTAGGAAAGACCTGTGACTAATGGGCATTAATGTGGGCAGAGTAAACTGGTTTCAAACGGTTGATGTTGTTGGTGGTTTCCGTCAGCTGTCGTTCTGGGTTCTATTTGACGATGTCTTAGGGCTGTAAAGTGGATTATACCAACTCACAGGTTTATGTTCCTCACCCATGTAGACTAACACGCCCCCCAAGTTCCTCCACCTGAGAAGCTGTTACTGCCTCTGTACCCTCCCAGGTGCCCTAAAGCACCCAGTTCACCGTCTTCATCAACCCTAATGGGAGAAACTCTACCAGGGTGTATGCTCTCATCCCCCCTGAACCCCGTCACCACCACACACAGAGGAAAGCTCTTTCCCAAAAAGAGGGTGCGGTAACCCAGTCGTAGATGGCAGAAACCCAGTGTGAACTCGAGCAAAAAAGAGCCCCTCCGCCTTTGACAATTTAACTGGAAGTCCAAGGATGAGCCTCAGGTGTGGCTGAAATAGTGTCACAGACTCTTGGCCCTGCCTTTCTCTGCTCCTTTTTTTGCTTATTGGCCTCATTTTCTGCTGTTTTCTCTGTACGCACCGGCAGCCCCAAGCTGATGACTTTGCGGTGCTCTTCTGCATTGTAAGCTGGTCACTGTGGACAAGGGGACAGGGACACCATAATTGGACAGGTGTGTCACGGGCCCACTCCTGGGATGCCAGAGTAAACCGCTTGTCCGTAACCACGTGGGATGACTGCCGCGTGTCCGTGTGCGCACACCCCTGCTCGGATCCTACTTCGAGGCCCTTCCGGAGCCTTCCGGCTGGGACACCTGCCCTGGTTTTGCTTGTTCGTCAAGTTGTTGCTGTGTGGCCCTGCTCCTGTGCCCTCTGACCTTTCCACACCCGTGCTCCCGCCACATCTGCCCTTCCCCACGCCCTCAGACGATCTGCTGTTGGGGTTCAGGTCACGATTCTCCCAGAAGCCTCCCTGGGCCTCCGTCGATGGGTTAGGCCCCCTTCTCTCTGCTTATGGATCAACACCGGAACACGGCCCTATTGTAGATTTGAGGGCCCCCGTCCTTAATTGACGTTATTTCTCTTAACACTTATAACCCATCGGTGTTGCATGGTTGTTTTGTTGCCTGTCTCTCCTCGTTAGAACATCAGCTTCATGAGAATAATGAGTGAAAGCATTTTTGTTTCATTTACTGCTGTGTTTCTAGGACCTAGGACAGTGCCTGACACGTAGCACGTGCTTGATAAGTGTTTATTAAATGCATGAATGAAAGTCTGCCCACAGGGAGAAAATGCTGGCACCGTGTTGATGAGGACTCCAGTCTGCCTGATAGATACAGTTCTCGCTGTAAATGTCTGCAGACTCCAGGACTCCGGGCCCACCCTGCAAACGCAGAGCCTCTCCCCGTGTGCCTGCACAGGCCAAGGTCGGGCCCCACGGAGAAGCCACGGGAAATTCCACCCCGTGAAATGTTTCGCTCCCCACTCAAACCTTTCTCAACAATGATACGGTGTATATGGAGGCTTTTTCCATAGTTTGAGGCTTTTCCTTAGGGTATTTATTTTTAAAACATGTATTTGAACACTTATAATGTGCCAGGCATTGTTCTAAGCCTTTTATAAATAACTCATTCTTTGATTGGGAGTTTTGGGATCAAGAGTTGTGAACTTTAACATTTTTTTCCTTTTGAATACCAAACACTCAAGAAAGGCTAAAAAATCCCAATTAGAAAATTCTAAAAGAGATGAGACCTGCAGCTCACCTCACCCTGCAGAGGCCGGCCTGTGGTGCGTGCCCCCCTGACCTTTCTGAGGTTTTACAGTCGCAGCTGTTAAGTAAATGAAGTTCTGTGTGCGTCTCTGGGCTGCAGACGTAGAGGTGCACGGGTCTCTCTCAGGGACTTACTGCGTTTCGCCCCCGTGCAGCTCTGCGTGGCCATCTGCACCTCGCCTCGTCCGGGCGCTTCTGTTCCCGGCCCCGCGCTGGCTCGGGGTGTGTGGCGGCCGGATGGGGGGCCAGTGGCGCTTCGGCCCCGGGGCTGTGCGGTGTTGGTCTTCCGCCCTGTCCCCGGGAAGGCCCACGTCTGCCCTCCATACAGAGCACATCCGTCTTTCCCGGAGAGGGGCCTTACCTTCCAGAAGCCTACCTGTGCCATGCCCACTCCCAACGAAAAAGGGAGCGGGTGCCCTTTTGTTTCTTCTTTAGCACAGAGTAGTTCTCCTAGAAATAGACGCTTGGGGTGAGGGCCGCTGTGTAACCCCACGCTCCCCTCCAGGCACCGGGCCCCGCCTGCACCTGCTGTGGCCTGCGGTGCTGGGCTCAGTCCCCACGCGCTTCCCGAAGACCGCGTGCCCAGCACCCTGCCCAGCGCCCTGTCTGCTCCGGGACCGGGCGTTTTAACGAAAACCGGAAAAGCTTTGTTACACTGAAAATTACTGTCTGGTTTTAATGTGTCTTTTCTTATGATTAAGTTTGAGCTCTTTACAGACGGTTACCATGTTTATTTCCATTTTTTTAAATTCCCAGTCAATATTTTGTCTATTCACTTAATTGCATTTAAGTTACTTTTTACAAATTAGACAAATTCCCTTGAAAAACCTGAATATGTGCTCCTTATAAAAACAACTTTATCTGCCGTGGATATTTTTCTGATTTGTTGTTTGCCGTCTAATTTTGGCTTTTTCATTAAACATACAAAACCTGCTTTTCGTTATTCTGTAGACGCATTTTGTGCTTTTTGATTTCTTCCTTTGCTTGCAAGCTTTAAAGTATTTTTTTCTCATTCTGTATTCCAGTATTTTATGTTTTGCTTTTTTTATTACTTTAAACAGCTAATACTCCGTTTTATTTTAGATTTTAACAAATATTTTATGAAAATGCTGCATCATGTTTTAAATAAAATCAGTTTGAATTAGATGGTCTATATTTTATTTTACATTACATTAGTGCATATATATTTTTCCCTTTTAAAATAATTTATCAGAATATCAAAGCTTGTTCCACAAAACTGAGACTGAAACATATATATGCATAATTCTTTTAATTTTAACGTGCTTAGCATATCCACGAGTCGCCGCACGGCGTAGCGTTTCTCTGTGGCTGTCCATGTGTAGCCAAAGGACGGGTGGAGCCCCTCCAGCCCTTACGTGCTGTTTCCCTAAGACCCTTTTTTATCAAGATACAATTACGTGCAATAGACGGCAAATATTTCCGTGAATATTGATAAATATATATGTCCGCTAGTCACCATCCAAATCGGGAAATTAAAACCTTTCTATCACCCCAGAAAGGTCCCTCACGCCACTGCCAGAAACCACTCTCCCCGGAGCCACCACTGTTGTGATGTCTGTTATCTCCATACATTAGCTGAGCTGCTGTAAAAGTTCACACAAATGGAGTTCTAGAACGTGCACTTCTGTGCGTGGTTCTTCCGGTCGGGATCAGGCGGGTCGCGCGTGTCGTTACCCTGTGTGTGAACGGACATCGGGTGTTTGTGCGTTCGTCACATGATGGACATTTGGTTTGTTTCCAGTTTGGGGCTCTTAAGAATAAAGCTCTATGGCCATTTTTTTCGTCTTTTTTTTGTTGAGGTACAAAACACATTGCTACACGAAGTGTAGCATTTTCAAGCATATGGTACAGTCGTCTTAGGTACATTCGCCAACCGTCCAGAACCTTTTCTCTTGCAAATCCGAAACTCTGTCTCCATTAGGTGGCAACTCCCCCTTCCTGCTCTTGCGGGGGTCTCTGTTAGCCTTCTTACATGGCGTCTTTTTGTGGCCGCTTCTTTGTATCTTCCTGGTTAAGTAAGTGCCTGGGAGTATAGTTGCTGGGTGTCGGTGGTGGGACGCTTAGCCTTAGAAGGAGCGGCCAAACAGTTTCCACGGTGGTGGCACCGGTTCGTGTTCCCGCCAGCAGCGTATGAGAGTTCTAGTTGCTCCGTAGCCTCCCCAGGTTCAGATACTGTTCAGGTGTTTTTTTTGTTTTTTTTGTTTTTTTGTTTTTTAATTTTTTTTTCAATGTTTATTTATTTTTGGGACAGAGAGAGACAGAGCATGAACGGGGGGGGGGGGGGGCAGAGAGAGAGGGAGACACAGAATCGGAAACAGGCTCCAGGCTCTGAGCCATCAGCCCAGAGCCCGACGCGGGGCTCGAACTCACGGACCGCGAGATCGTGACCTGGCTGAAGTCGGACGCTTAACCGACTGCGCCACCCAGGCGCCCCTAGGTGTTTTTATTTGAGCTGTTCTGGTAGCTGCGAGGTGGAGTCTTACACTGTTTCCACTACTACACTTTGAGCTGCTTTTTTTAATGTTTATTTTTGAGAGGGAGAGAGACAGTGCGAGCAGGGGAGGGGCAGAGAGGGAGGGGACCGTGAGATCATGACCTGAGCTGAAGTCCAGAGCCAATCATTTAACCGACTGAGCCCCCGGCGCCCCTAGGCTTCGCACATCCTAAGGGCAAGTTTTATGCCGTTTGTATTTGTTTTCCTATTCTTACTGGACCCCCCCCCCATTTGAGGGGTGGTAATGCTTTATAACAGGAAACTTGAAAATTGCGGAAAACTATTAAATTGAATAAAATCACTGGTAACTACGCCTGACAGACATCCGTACGTGTTGGCGTGCTTCACACAGCGCCATGTGGCTTATCCCGCACACAGGCCGGTGCTGGGGTTGCTTGATTGAGCAGCTCGGCCCTGTCCCGGCCTCCACTCTGCCACCGCAGGACATCACCTGTTGGCAGCAGGAATCCTTTGTCACAGGAAGCCCTGACAGCTTTTTGTGTTTTCTTGGCCAGAATTGTCACACGTATCACTGGCGGGAGAAACGGAATCGCCAAGAGGAGGTTATTAGATGCCCCACAATCCTTCCTCCGGGTCTGGGGAGGAAGCCTGGCCTTCTCAGAGGAAGGTGGGCAGAATCGGGCTGCCTCAGAAAGGAAGCCTTTCTTGTGGGGTTGGTCGGTACCTGCCACTTGGGCGCGTTGTTTTCCAAAAGCTGAAGTTGTTCTGTGTTTACGGCTTTGTGTTCTGTTCACTTGTTATGATTCAAACATTTCCCGTGGTGTTAACTCTGTAAATACCACTCTTATGTGTCATGTAACTAATTCATAGCTCTTCCAGAATTTATGTGACCATGTGTTCAACTTTGGACTTGACGGCTGTTTTCAGTTTTTCCCTATCGTAAACAATGCTGTCGCAAACGTAAGTTTTCATACTAGATTTCGGGTTTTCGTCCTCAAGATGGATCTTTATTATTACGTTCAGTAATAATAACTATGTAGTCCTAGGATTACATTGTCATTAGTGGTAATGGCTGTTGGCTGTTAGCTGAAGTCACGGACATACTTGAGACCTCTGACGCCCAGTGTCCAATTACTTTCATACAACACTTGGACCCGTCGTCTAAGTAGCTGTTTCTCCCCCTCCCTTCTTGGTCTTCTCCCTTCCACCTCTTCCTTTCATCCAGTCATTAACGCATACTCCTCTGACAGGTAATTTGTCGCGTACCTTCTATCACCAAAGCACCGTGCTGGGTCACGGCTGTAAGACTTTTACTGTTCAGGAGAGACGGACGTAACGCGTGATCAGATAGCCTGCAAATGCTTAGCTGCAGCTAGTGCTAAAGACCGTGAAGAAAGCTTCCTAGGGTCATGGGTACTATAAATTTTATATGCCTTCTGCTCCCAGCACAGGGACAAGACGAGGAGAAAACAGTGTGTGACTGCAAGAGTGCTCTGTGGCTGTTGGACAGACAGAGCGGAAGGTGCCTTTTGTGAAGTCTGCTTAGGGGACGTTTAGCCAGGAAGCGGGGCATGCTGCAGACCTTGTCGTGACCTTGGGCCTTTATCCAAAGAGCAGTGGGTAGCCATAAAGGGTTTAAAGGACGGAGATGGCGGTGACCTACTCATATTTGAGAACATTTTGGGTAGGGCCAGCATGGGTTCCTAGAGTCCAAGATGAGACTGTGAAGGCAGACGTAGAGTCCCCAGCTACCACTGGGTAGTCTTACTTTTTTTGACCGATTTATTACATTTTCGTGCCTTCAGTTGTTAGTGCGATTGTTTCCCCGAATGTTTGACAGGCATTTATACTTCTTGTTTGTGTGTGCGAATTGCCTTTTTATCAACTGTACTATTGGTAAAAGTACAACGTGGGGATGGCTTAAGGCCAAGGCCACCTGCTGTGAGCCAGAGTGCTGGCTCTGGGACTTCCAGCAACCTCCGTGGCTTTGGTCTGCCTCAGTTTCCTCTTCTGCAACATGGGGACCGTGATTGTGTGCCTCTCGGGTGATGGGGGCTGAAGGGTAGGCCGGTGTGCCGGCTGCAGAGCAGAGCTCACCACTGTGTGTGAGTGTCTGACACGCACACGCGCACACAGCTCTGGGTCCCACGTGTGTTGTAACGGGTTCCCTCTCTGCTTTCATGTTTTTATTAATATATTTTTAAACGGATTCTTAAACACTGTCCTGTATTTTGAACCACAAAACTTTATCTGCAGTGAACAGATGTCTTCCATTGCTGTGAAACAAGTCAGACATTCTGACTTAGTTTTTTAGAGTACTTTACCAATAGCCTTTTAATCCATTTGTAATCTATTTTGGCTTATTACTGTAAGACAAGGCTCCAAATACGTTTCCCCCCCAGAAGCCGATGAGTTGGCCGAGCTCCCTGTGCTGACCTACCCTTCCTCCCTCCCTGCTGCTTTGGCTCCCTGTCACATGTCAGACCAGTATACACGCTTCAGGGAACGTGGTCCTGCCCTGTCAGCCTGGAGCTCCATCCCTGTGTCGTACCAGACTGCTGTGAACTGAGACAGTGTAAGTCATCATCTGTCAGATACTCAGTCCCTTCTGCCCTGACCCCATTAGAACTTACAGCGACCAGTTACTTACTTTGGCTCAGTTCGTAAATTGTCCCGCCATCTCATTTGCGGTTGGCGTATCCTTGTACTTAAGAATACACTCCTCAGCAGAGCTGTATACTTTTCCACATGTAGGCTTTCACATTTCTTAAGATTATTCCTAGATGTTTATTTTTTTAATGGTTTAGTTGCTGTTAAGAGTACAGTATTTTTACCCTACACATAAGAAAGAAGTTGTGTTTTGTATATTTTTCTTATATCCAGCCATATTCTTTGACTGCCCATTGGTTCTAAGAATTTTCCATTCTGGGGTCAACTGCAGTTCTGATATTATCTGCAAATAATCAGTTTTTTCTTTACTTTTAGCGTATCTTTTTTTCTGCTTTAGGATATGCTAGAATTTCCGAAACAATGTTAAGTACCATATTTTTTTCATTCTAAGACTTTTGAGCATAAAGCATGCTACTGATTCAATAATAGCCCTGGGGGGCTATCATATGAAATATATACACACCTTGTAATCACATCACACTATCAGAAATGTTAGAGGTGCATCTCAGAATTGAATAAGATAACAGTAGTGGTGGACATCCTTTATTCCTCATTTTATTGGGAATGCCTAACCCATTTTAAATATGATATCGGCTGTTGATTTGTGCTGGACAGTGTCTGTAATATTTTTTCAAATAAAACAAAAGGTTCTAATTCTCCCAGACAGTAATGGGAAAGGGGTACTGTTTGGTTTAAGTAAAACATGGAAATTGTGGCTGTGCACATGTCGTCTCTGACAGCCGGTCTGTTTCAGCTTTCTCCTCTGATAGCCTCAGATGGCAGGAACCCCTGGACCGAGCAAGGTCTGTGCTAGTTTCGCACTCAGAGCTCCCTGTTTGCCCCGACCATCAGGATGGTGTGTCAGCTTCCTAGAGCTGTAGTACAAATTGCAATAAATTTGGTGACTCAAGAGAAAATTCTCAAAGGTCCGGAGGCCAGAAATCTGAAATCCGCATCACTGGGCCAACATCGGGGTGTCGCAGAGCCGTGCTCCCTCCAGGGGCTCTAGGTGAGCATCCCCTTCCAGTGCCGGGTGGCCGCCTGCATCGCTTGGCCTGTGGCCACGTCACTCCTGTCTTCGAGGCCACCTTCTTCAAACGTCGCCTCTCTGTCTTCACACACCTATACACAGAGCTGGTGTGTGTAGTCGGGAACGCTTGTGAACTCGTCGGTGCTGAAGGAAGGCTTTTAAAGGTATGTGTTACTCGTTCCCTCTGGAAAGAACACTGCAGATGCCTGGAGATGGCTCCGCTTTCGTTCACAGAAAGTCCGTCCACCGGAAGTGCGCCAAGAGCCCCTCCACCTCGGCCCCTTCCGCCGTCCCCAGTCTCCAGCTGTACGGCAACCGAGACGCGGGCCGAGTACACTCCTTCTAAGACTATTATGAAGACAGAATTACAAGCTGGTCAGTGCAGACTAGAGCGCGGAAAGAAAAACGACGTCAGCATGTCGGTTCGGTAGTAAATGGGTCGTGCCGGGAAGCGGCCAGTTGGCACGTGGCTGTGCAGCAACCGGCTGTTGGTGAAACCCGCCCGCTCACCCGGGACACAGCGCGGACTGAGGGGCAGAGGCCGCCTTCGAGCCCGCCCAGCACAGGACTGCGCTTGTCCCCTCTGCCTCCTACGAGCCTTGGAGATAGGGACATGGCCCTTGCCAGGAGCTGGGGCTGAGCCCATCCACCCACGGGCCGGGTCCTAGGGAGGATGAGAAGGCGAGAGAGAGTGGGAGGGCCCCCCTTTGGACCCTGGCTCAGAGGAGCCCAAATGGGGGCTGGTCGCCGAAGCTCTCCGCGGGCCGGCGCCACACCGGAAGTGGGCCGTGTGCTGTGTGCCAGGCCGGCCGCCGTAGGAGGGGCAGGTTCGGGGGCGGGGCTTGACGCATCGAGTCACGAGAGGGCCGTCGCGTGGGGTTTTAGAAGACTAAATGCGCACGCACAGGTTAAACTTTCACGTGAGGGGCGCCTGGTGTCTCAGTTGGTTAAGGGTTCACTTCAGCTCCGGTCATGATCTCACAGTTCGTGGGTTTGAGCCCCGCGTCGGGCTCTGTGCTGATGGCTCCGAGCCTGGAGCCCGATTCGGATTCTGTGTCTCCCTCTGTCTCTGCCCCTCCCCCACTTGTGCGCGCGCGTGCTCTCTCTCTCAAAAATAAATATTTAAAAATTCTTTTTAAAAAAAGGACACTTGGGGGGCCTGGGTGGCTCAGTCGGTTAAGTGTCCGACTTTGGCTCAGGTCATGATCTCACGGTCCCTGAGTTCAAGCCCCACGTCGGGCTCTGTGCTGATGGCTCGGCTCGGAGCCTGGAGCCTGCTTCGGATTCTGTGTCCCCCTCTCTGCCCCTCTTCCGCTCACGCTCTGTCTCTCTCAAAAATGAAATAAACATTAAGTAAATAAACTTTCATGTGAAATAGTAGCACAGCCTGTTAGCCATTACCATTAGTATGGTTTTGCTATTCTTCCTAATATTATATCTTTGACATATGATAATGCTTGCTATCACAATGCCTGGTGCCTATAGATAGTTGATAAATAGCACTTTTCGCTCCTCTACTGGCTGACTTTGGGTCCAGGCGCCTGCCTGCTGCTGAGGGAGACCTCACGGTCTCCTGGGGCTCCTGAGGCAGCCCTTTTGCTCTGCTGTGATTTCAAAAGCCAGTGTAGTGATTAACATCAGAACAGGCGTTAGGGTGAACCGGCTGAGGGGCACTGGTCGGCAGGGCCGGCAGGTCACCGGTCTGTCTGCAGAAAGCTGGTGGGGTTGATGTGGGAAGGCCCTGAGGGTGTTGAAAGTTACGTTGGTGTGGTGCAATAAAAAACCCAGTGATAAAGGACCGAAAGGGAAACAGCAACCAAAAAGGGCAATAAACGTGGGCTTAATGGGCTTATTATGTGTTTCCTAGGGGTTAAGGTAAGAAAAGGAGTTTATTTATGTGCATATCCTGTTCTGAAAAGATGCCCTAATAGTTAAAAATAGCTTAGTAATTTGTTCCTTTTTTTTGATAGCGTGTTGCAAGTTAAGTAGCTTGCGTTCACAGGCAGTACCTGCCTCTTGCCGGGACTATGCGAGCAAATACGGAAGGAGTTTGCAGACATCTGCCTTACAGAAGGGAGAGAGGATTCGATGTAGCCCCTGTGCACAGCCCTGTCTGCCTGTAGGACATCAGGGACTAGGAGGACTTGTAAATATACACCCTGTAGCAGCCAGGTTATACACAACAAGCCAAATTAATTGTTACGAAGCCAGACCACCATTCATAATTAAAAAGCAAAGATAGCAGAGATTGGAAACTAAAAGCCACTCTGCAGCCCAGGTGACAACGGATCCTCCCCGGGGCTTGGGGGAAGCCAGGCCCCTGAAGGCAGGTGCAGCCAGTGCTCTGCAGCCATGACGCGCAAGGCCAACTTTGAGAACACCGAGCGAGGAGCGAGGGGCTCTGTACCTCGTCTTAGCGGGTAGCTCTCCGCCGGTGGCTGGTCGTAGCTGGTAACGCTGGATGGTATGTAGTCAGGACGACTTGCATCTGGGGTCATTTCTCAGCCGGGCACCTGTGTGCTCGCGGTGCCACTGTGCACAGAGGAAACATGGGGAGGGGAGGCACTGGTGAATTAAGGGTAGACCAGTGGGGGTGGGGGGAAGCATTTGGACTGTTTGCTCTTTGGTATTTTCTGCAGCGTTCTGCAAGTGACATGTTACTTTTGGTTAGTTTTTAGAAAGTGTTTCATCCAATGTGTGGAGTCCCCACGATAGCACAGCGCACAGATGGCCGGCAGCGTCACTGCCCTGTGGGAGCCAAGCACCCGGGGCCGTGAGATGCTTGCGAGGAAGGGAGCTGCCGGGACGGTGACGAGCAGTTGGCACTGTTTCCGGGAGAGAGCTGACGCTCTGTTGGGGAGTGAAGCCTTCTGCTTCAGCACCGCCTCCCATGTGAGGTTAAAGGGACGGAAGAGGCACCTTCCCTGTAGCTGTGACTGAGGCTTTTCCGGAACATTCTGGTAGAAGGGTCAAAGGCCATGGGATTGTTTAGCCCGAAGGCAGGAAAACAGAGGTAAGACCTCACGCATTTTACTTAAATGGAAAATAGAACATAGGGAGACGGGCTGGGGTCAGGTACGGAGAGTTTCTCGTTTTTAACCTTTTACCATTGTGAAGTGTAGCACATCCACGCAGAAATGTACATAAAGCCCAAGTATGTGACTTCATGAACTGCGGCCCAGCACCCAGTCGGAACACCCTTCTTCCTCCCTGAAGGTAACCCCGTCCTGGCTTCTGTGAGGTGCCCGCTGTAGTTTTGCCTGGTTTGGGACGTGATGTAAGCGGACAGGTAGTGTGTCTTTGCTCAGTGTCCTGTTTAGAGGATGACCCACTGTGCTGCGTGTGGTTCCAGCTCTGTGGTGGTTGACGCCGTGGAACGTTCCGTCGCCAGTATGTGCCGCCATCTATCCGTTGTACTTTTCCTGGACGTTTGGGCTGTTTCCGGGCTGTCTGTTCCCAGTGAGGCCACTCTGTGTACGTGCGTCCAGGTGTAGAAGTGGGACTGCGCACTTGTAGAGCGTGTATATTCCCGCCTGCCCCGCGTATCGTGAACTGGTTTCCGGTAGGGAGTGGGAGCTGCTGCCCACGTGGTCGAGCGGCCGGTCTGGGGGTGGGCAGTAACCCCGTGGCCTTCCCGTGCATTTCCCCAATGTGAGGACGTCGAGCCCGGTTTCATAGGTTTGCTGATCTTTCCAGCTTCATCGAGTTCCTGTGCTACATTCTACCCATCGATTGTTCTTTCCACGCAGTGGTTTATGGGTCAGTCACTAAGTGCGGAATGTCAGGGGGCACGGCACTGTGATCCTTGTGGGGAGTGCTGGTCCTCCCCAGCAGACTGTTGGCTAAGGGCACCTGCCCTTCCCTGGCGCGTGGGAGGCGCGTGGGAGGCGCGTGGGAAGCTGCGTTCAAGGACCCAGGCAGGCATTTTCAGAGCACAGAGAAAGTGCTCTGCAGGGTAAGCGCCGAGTAACGGAGAAGCACAAAATGAGGGGCTGCAGAGGTACCCACTCCCCAACCCAGAGCTGGGTGAGGCTTCCTGGGGAGAGGATATTTGAGGCAGCCCCTGCCAGCCTTTGGTCAGAAACAGCGCCACAGGTACATTCTAAGCCTCGGAGGACACGCACAGACGCACAGGAGGGGGAGCCCAGCCCACTGCCCATGGGGAGTTGGAGGTTGGGTGCTCCAGGGAGACCGGAGGGAAAGGGCACCAGCCGGGCATCCTGACCTCACACACAGGCCGTGGGGACGAAATGGCGATGAAACAGGAAATCAGTTTCTCACTGGGGAGGAATGTGGACTGCTGACCATAGGATTGACCTCTTGGGCAAGCCTACGTGAGATCAGTTGAATTTTCCCCAGCAGACAACAGAAGTTATCTTTGGGGGAGTCATAACTGCAGTGAGCGCAGAGTGGGGGTGCAGAGTGAGGCCTGGGTTTATCAGCAGCCCGCCTCAGGCCTCAGTTTGCACGTAATTTGGGAGTCAAGCCTGCCTACCTGGCAGAGCTGTGAAGGCGTGCTGGGATGGCGTCACCATTAGACCCTAAATGGTGCCCCCGCGGTGGTGGGTTTAAGTCGCTCACAACCTGCTAGGAGGGTAAGTGGTGGGGGCCGGGGGGGGGGGGGGGGGGGATGGCGGCTGAGGCAGAGGCCTAGCCTCGGGCTGTTTCCACAGAACTGGGCTGGGGGGGGCGGGGCGGGAGTTGTGCCCCGGGGGTCCCGGGCGGGGCAGGGCGTGTGCGGCGTAGCCGCCTTCCTGAAGGAGTGACTCCAGTGGTCCTGCAAGTCGAGGGTTAGATCGGTTAGGTCGGCGTCTGTTGGCTCCGCTCAAACCCCTCCTCCCGCTAAACTTCCCAAAGAGGCGGTCCTTCAGAGGAAACGAAAGTGAAATTGAGCCGGGCCACTTCGCCGCAGCCAGGCCGGCCGCGCGCCCAGGCTGCCTACTGCGCTGTCCCCGGGGGCGAGTGCGTCTGCCCGGAGGAGGGAGGGGGGCCGGCCCACCTGGGGAGGGGAGCGCCCGGAGGGGGAGGGTCGCCAGCGCCGCTCCAGGTCATGCGTCGGGGGCGCCATGGACCCCAGGCAGGTGAGCCGGTCGCGCCGGACGGGCCTCGAGCCCGCCCGTTTGCGTGTGTGCGTGTGGGTGGGCGTGTGCGCGCGGGTGTGAGCGTGGGTGGGCGTGCGCGCGCCGCATTCTGGGCGTCTGCGTCGTGCCCCTCGATGGTGCAGAGCCGAGCAGCGGGCAAGGGCGCCCGGCCTGAGCGCCGGTCCAGGCGGCCCCCTGCCTTTCTGAAGCCGTCCAGCGCTGGCGCCTCTTGGGCAGTGTGCCTCACTGATAGGCGTACCCTCTCTGCACGCTTTCCACTTCCCTGAGGCTCCTGGGGAATGAAAACCAGCCCTTACCACCTGTGGGAGAAAGTTTGTACACAGCAGCTTTATTCATCGCTGCCCCAAACTGGAAAACCCAGACGTCCCTCAACAGGTGGTTGGAGCAGCGCCCCCGGGGATCGGGACAGTGCTGTACCGCTAGGCAACAGCAAGAGGACGGAGCCTGGTACAACCCTGATACAACGGGCGAACCTCAGGCTCACTTTGCTAAGCGGAAGCGAGCCTCAAAGGACTACACGCCACGAGTCCATTTACATGACACTTGGGGACGCCCTGCGCTGGGGGGACAGGAAACAGATGGGCCGAGGAGCGGTTGTGGGGGCGGGGTGTGGGGACAGGCGGCGCTCGGGTCGTGGTTGTGGCCACAGTATAGGGCCGCGCGTGCTCGGACTCTGTGCGATCAAAACGCATAGGATATTCGCCAGAGGATGCGCTTTGTGTAAATTATGCCTCCGTTTTTCAAAGACCCGTGCTTTTCGTTCCCCTCTGCCAAGGGACTAGGGATTCCCCGTCTGAAAGGAAAGCATTCGTTCGCCCAGAGCAGTCTATTGCCCGGTGGAGCCCGTGTGGTAAAGGTGGGGGCTCAGCTCTTGAGCCGAGATTCCTGCAACTACACGAAAGCGAATTTACAGGCCGGTGAACGCGGACCGGCTGGGACATGTTGAGACATTGGAAGGGTCCCCGTCAGCTGGCTGCCACTGTCCTGCTCTCGTTCCCGTTCAGTGGCTCCAAAGGGCTATCCCCGAGCTATGCTTTGGCTGGGCTTGGCTTTCAGGAGACTTAAGGGGGTGTAAAGACAAAATAACCTCCCTGTAGATTTCCTCAAAATAAGTGCTATGAACACAGTATACTTTCCCTTTTCTCCGTGTTCACTCTGTGCACACGTATATATGCGCATGCGTATATCCTTGGGGGGTTTTCTGTTTCCAAAATGAGATAGAACATAATGTTCTTCAAGTTGCCTTTTTGTAATTTAACTTAACTTTGTATCATTCCTAAATTTTTCCAGGTGAATACAGGTAGATTACAACACACTGTTAAAAAAAAAAAAACAAACCACAAAGCAGTGCTGTCCCATAGCCTCACTAGCTCACTAGCTCAGCCCCTCATCTGTAGGGGGACATTCAGATATTTTGCAAGTGTTGCCAAGTAGTAGCAGTTTAAATCTAGAAAGCATGTAGCTAGAAACTGACTTCAGCCGCTCTGCAAAAAAAAATTCTTTTACCTGCCTCACTGTGACAGCTAACAGGAAAATCCCTAAAGCCCCCATAACAGCCCTGTGAGGGCGCAGCTCCCTCTGTGCCCTCATTCACTTGGGCGCAGCACTGTGGTGCGGGGGGGGGGGGGGGGTGCAGCAGGAGGAACAGAGATGGGCTCGCGCTCCTGGGGTCGTCGTTTCGGCAGACACTTCAACAAGTGTTGGCTCAGGATCGGCTTTGTGGCTGGAGCTGTCTTAGCGCTAGGAGTGCAGAGATAACGGACGAGGTCCTCCTCCCTCCGGAGCTCCCTGTGAAGTGGACTGTGCCCCTCCCCATCGGTACTACCTGCGGAATATTGGGAGCAGAGGCTTGAGTAGTTTCTAGAGCACCTACCAGTCTGTGCCATTAACAAGAAAAGCGGTAGTATGCTAAAAGGTAAAGCCGAGAGGGAGGGGTTCAAGCAGAGGAAACTCCAGAGGGCTGGGAGTCCGAGGTCTCCAGAGAAGGTGGCATTAAGGAGCTGTCCAGGGACTGGGTCAGAGTTGTGATGGGGGCGGCAGAGAGCGCAGGGACAGGGGATCGAGTGCAGGCTTTGTGGCAGCCCGGGCGAGAGGTAATAGGCTGGTGCTGGAAAACGCCACCTTTATGAGAAGCGGGGTGGGGGCGGGGGGGATAGCACTCTGCAACCAGCCAGCAGATGGGGACGAGGGAGGGAGGCAGGCGGCCGGGCTGGCTCGGGTTTCTACCTTTAATAACCACAGGGAGAACGCGGCTGTCCACGGTCCACAGGGGCAAGAATGGCAGAGGGGCTGGGGGGGCGGGGGGAGGAGGTTAGTTTGGTCCAGAGTGTGTGGCGTCTGAGGTTGTGGCGGAACGTGAGCGGGTGGGTCGTCTGAGCTTCAGCACGAGGCAGTGGCTGCGGAGACTAGGTTTGAACGCTGTTTCTGAAGAGGGGGGGTGGCGTGGAGGAGATCAAGGGGAAGGCAGAGCGGCCCTTGGACAAAATCTTGGGACTGGTTATACGTAAGGGTGGGAGAAAGGGACGCGGACGGACAGGTGGCAGGAGCCCTTTGGTGCCGTCCTCCCCAGGAGGCGGCAGGAGGACCGATAGTGAAGAGCTGCCAGTGCACGGCCACCAAAGCCAACCGCAGGGGACGCCTAACCCAAGTCCAGGAGCAGGGGTTCCGCGTGTCCTTGGAAGTCTTGGAGCAGGAGGAGGGGCAGGGGCCTCGGGCAGAAGAGGGACCAGCCCCGAGGCCCCGAGTGGAGGGCAGGAAGCCTCAGGAGCCGTGGACCCACGGGAGCCCCACGGGAGCACGGTGGGAGGTGTACAGACCGGGGGTGGGGGTCGCCCTCGGACAGGGGCAGGAATCTGCAAACTGCAGCCCTCAGACCGCGTGTTTTTGTTCTCCGCGTTGTGTGTGGTTGCCTTGGCCGCTCGGTCGAAGACCCGTCTGGTCCCGTTCGGAAGGCTTCCTGACCCTGGGGCGAGGTGCAGGTCTGAGGTGTGGCAGCCTCGGCTAGAGTAACGGGGGAGTGAGTGAGGAGTGGACGGGCCCCTCGTGTGGCAGCTGTTGAGGAGCCCACGTGAGGGTGCGGAGCGTGGCCAGCCAAGTGCCAGAGTCCCCTCGTTGTGACCAGAGACGGCGGGGGGCAGAGGGTGAGGGTCACTGAAGGCACAGCTGCCAGCAGGTCCCTGGAGCCCCCGGGAAGTTCAGACAAGGGGACGAGCGCGAGGAGCATTGTGGGTATATGTTGACCCCCGGGTCCCTGAGCACCTCTGGCCACCGCTGTCCTCCAGGGGGCCGGGGCGGGGCAGGGGGTGAGCCTGGTCCGTGCCGGGGCGGGACGGGCTCGCGGGTGCCGGTGTTCTGGTAAAGGTGTGGCAGCCTGAGGGAGCCCGGGGCCGCCGTGCCGGGGAACGGGATTCTGCCAGTTGTACACGTCCAGCCTCGGAGGCTTTGGGTCAAAGTGCCCGGCGTCTCTTCCGTACCTGGGCACCACGCTGAAGTGTGAGGACGGTGTGGCCTTTTTTTCCCAAGGAAACCGTCCAGCCCCCCAAAACCAGATCCTGGGCGCCCGTGAAGGCCTCCGGCTCATCAGTCCCCGTGCGCGTTTCCCTCTCTTCCCCGGTCCAAACGGGACCCCGCAGAGAGACGCCGGGGCCCTGCCGAGGCTGCTTCCTGGTCCCTTGACTCCCTGGGCGTTTTGAGGTTATTGTTCTGCTTTTGTTTTTAAAACAAAGTAACGTTTGTTTGTGTGTTTGTTTTAATCTCAGAAGGGTGATGATGTTAGAAGGTGGAAGGATTCCCCCTCGACTCCCTATGATCCTGCCAAAGGGGAAGGAGGGCGCTAGGTTGCTGGAGAGGCTCGGCTGCGGCACGAGAGCCCTCGCGTGCTCCCTCATGCTTCCCTCTGGCGGTCCCCAGGCAGTACTGGGGGGGGGGGGGCACCCTTGCTGGGTCACATGCCCACTCGTCCCTCACCCCGCCCCTCCAGAGTCAGGTGCAGCGCCCCAGGCAGTACCGACCTGGGGGGCGGGCTCACCACTGCCCTCCTAATGTGCTTTCTTCTCCGTCTTCTTCTGCAGGGGTTCTCCCTCCACAGGCACCACTCCCACCCAGTTCGAGGCTGTGAGCCCAGCAAGCTTAGACACCAGCAGCCAGGGCCAAGATCTTACCCGAATAGTTTCCAGCTCCAGCAAATAGAGTTTCTCAGGGGGCGGCTCCCTGCCGTGCCCCTCACTGGAAAGCAGACCCCTTCGCTGCCACCGTTCGCCCCTGCACTCTGGCCGCGGTTTCCAGGACCACCTGCCAGAAGCAGGGGACTGGAGACCTGGGGTATCCCCAGGGGCGTGCCTCCCAGAAGTCAGGTGCTCCAGAGAGGGTCCTGGTGTCCTGCCCCACGTGGCAGGGCTTTGCCGAGGAGAGGTGTCGACAGGCTTTCCTCACGTTTCCAGGACCTAGGTATCAGCCAGGGCCAGGAACGGACGGTCTTAGAGCTTTTGCAGGAGCTGGGGGAAGGGAAGGCGGCCACAGCACATGATCTGGCTGGGAAGCTCGGAGTCCCAAAGAAGGAAGTCAACCGAGTTTTATATTCCCTGGCAAAGAAGGGTAAGCTCCATCAGGAGGCGGGAACGCCCCCCTTGTGGAGAATCGCCCCCGCGGTTCAGGCCTGGAACCCGCGTAGCCAAGTAGCCGACGCAGACCGTGCTCGCCAGGACGCTGGGAACTCGGACCCGGGTTTGGACCCTGAAGACCGAAGCTCCGAGTCTGAGTCGGAAGCCGCTCCCGAGCCTTCGGACATGGCCGAGATCAAAGAGAAGATCTGCAGCTACCTGTTCAACGTGTGCAACGCCTCTGCCCTGAACTTGGCCAAAAACATTGGCCTCAGCAAGGCCCGAGACGTCAGTGCCGTGCTGATCGACTTGGAGCGGCAGGGGGACGTGTGCCGGCAGGGGACGACCCCCCCGGTGTGGTACCTGACTGACCGGAAGCGCGAGCGGATGCAGATAAAGAGAGACCCGGACAGCGCGCCCGAGGCCGGTCCGGCTGCCGTCCCCGAGGCCAAGGGAGACGTGGCGCTCCCGCCCCGCGACGCGGCCGTGCCCCATGCCGCGGACGACGCGGTGGCCCTAGAAGACGCGGAGAATGGCCGGGAGCCTGCCGCAAAGCTGGAGGGCAGGCGGGAGGCCGCGCCGGAGCCGGCGAAGCCAAAGCCGCCCGCTCAGGACAACGGCCCCTCGAAGACAGGGTACGTGGACTTTGAAAACGGCCAGTGGGCCACGGACGACATCCCAGATGACTTGAACAGCATCCACGCAGCCCCAGGTGAGTTTCGAGCCATCATGGAGATGCCCTCCTTCTACAGTCACGGCTGGCCGCGGTGCTCGCCCTACAAGAAGCTGGCGGAGTGCCAGCTGAAGAACCCCGTCAGCGGGCTGCTGGAGTACGCCCAGTTCGCCGCTCAGCCCTGTGAGTTCCACCTGCTGGAGCAGAGCGGGCCGCCCCACGAGCCCCGGTAAGCGCCCGCCCGGGGCCGCGCCGCCTGCCCCCTCGGTGTCTCTGCCTTTTGGCTAAACCGCCCGCGTCGGCCCCTCTTGCAGATGTAGAGCAGGGAGTCAGCTAAGAGTCCCGGCCGAGCAAGGGGCGGGCTGGGCCTTTGGCTGGGACGCAGCTTCCTGGGACAGGGCCGGCTCTCGTGCCTCAGTGTGGTGCCCGCGTCCCCGCGGGCCACAGGTGATGGAGACGACTCCCCACCCCTTGCGTGTGCCTTCCCCCCCTTTCCAGAGAGGCACGGGACGGGTGAGCCGGGCCAGGCTCCATGTGCAGGCAGTAGTTTCAGGTCCCGGCCTCTCCCCCCCCACCCCCCCCCCGCTCCGCCCCTGCCGGGAGAGGGCGGCTTCCGAGTTCACGGCTACCTGCCCATTGAAGGTGGCGGTTCTGATCTCACCCACCGCCTCTGCACACGTGGATGGGCGAGCCCTGGCTGTGGCTCCTGAGCTGTGAACTCAGAAACTTCCTCACTCAGGCAGCCGGCCGGGCCCGGCCCCAAAGGTCCCTGCAGGCCCCTGGACAGACCGAGGGAGGCGGGTGGGCCCAGAGGGGCTGCTGAAGGGCCCGGTGGAGAGCTGGGGTGGGAGAGGGTTCCACTAACCTCTGCGTTCGCCACGGGCTGCCTTCCCAGCCGCGGCTGACCCTGTCCCTTGCAGGGTGGCTGTTGGCGGGCGGGCGGGGGAGTGGGGTGGGGGGCATGTCCTAAAGCTGCGAGGCCAGGACCCGTTTCTCTCTGGGCTGGAGGCCGGTGGCTGGCAGGCTCTCCCCTCCCCCCACACTGGGGGGCAGCGGGTTCTGTGGCCAGCCTGCCTGTAACTCCAGCTGTAAGACAGCATCAGGTACATCAGAAGACCTGGGGAACCAGAAACTTGACCTACTTTCCTAAATGAAATCCCAGGTTGAGCAAAGAGCGGAACAAATTTGAAAACTTGAATGCAGGAGGTCCAAGCGAAGTTCTGAGGCCTAGAACAAAGGCTTTTTGGTTTTCTGCATAACAAGGGGGAGTCCTTTCTTCTCCAGCTTCACACACAGAGCTGTAGAAGGACTCAAAAGCAGAGAGCTCTGTGTCTCTGAGGGAGGCTGGGGACAGAGGCAGGCCCCAGAAATGGCAGGTACCTGACCCCGTGGGTGTCAGGGCGCATGAGGCTGGGCAGCGAGGAGCCCCCCAGAGGCGGCCGGCCGACCACAGACGTGGCGGTGGTGGTGGCTGTGGTTCGTCATCGTTTGCACAGGCTCTGTCTTAACTTAGTGTCAGCAGGCCGCAGGTGTCCCCCAAGCGCTCACTCTAACGAGCTCTGGGGACGCAGGCCCTGGCCGCTCTGTTTCCGCAAGGCAAGGCCCTTCCCCCTTGGTGGGGCAGAGGCTTCAGGGTCCTGGGCCCTGTGGAGAGGGCGGCAGGGACGGCCGGGCCAGCACTCACACATCTCACTTTCCATCAAGATTTAAATTCCAAGTCATCATTGGTGGCCGAGAGTTTCCCCCAGCAGAAGCTGGCAGCAAGAAGGTGGCCAAGCAGGACGCAGCCCTCAAAGCCATGACCATCCTGCTCGAGGAGGCTAAAGCCCGGGACAGTGGACGGGCAGAAGAGCCCTACGACTGCTCCGTAGAGAAGGGGTCGGAGAAGGTAGGCGTCCTGTCCCCACATCACCAGCATACCCACATCTTAACCCGCCTCTGCACGCCGCCTCAACGCAAATAATGGGTCCGTGCCCTCTCCTGCCCCCACCACACCTCCCCGTGCCTCCTCCCCTCAGGCCCAGCGCCCCTGCCTGCCCACCTCCCCGGCCTACCTGGAGTTACAGACCTCCAGACTGGAAAGGGACCTTAAAGATGACCGAGGCCAAGCCCCGTTCTTGGCAGATAAGAAATGAGACCCGGAACGTTTAATCTTTCTTTATTTTTGAGAGAGAGACCGAGTGTGAGCAGGGGAAGAGCTGAGGGGAGGGAGACACAGAATTCGAAGCAGGTTCCAGGCCCTGAGCTGTCAGCACAGAGCCCGACGCGGGGCCCGAACTCACGAACCGTGAGATCATGACCTGAGCCGAAGTCAGACGGTTACCCTACTGAGCCACCCAGGCGCCCCTGAGACCCGGGACGTTTAAAGAACTCACCCTTCCCTGTGGCGCAGGCCCAGAACCCCCGAACCCCCTTCCTTTGGAGGTCAGCCCCCCACCCTGTGGCCGACCCGTTCCCGGGTCCACGATGGACAAGCCAGTGGTTTCTCCGGTGTTTTCCTGTCTCGTTCTCTCCAGACCACGGAGTCCCAGCCCAGCGCCACGTCGGCCACGCCCTTCTTCTCCGGGAAGAACCCCGTCACGACCTTGCTAGAGTGCGTGCACAAGCTGGGGAGCTCCTGTGAATTCCGCCTCCTGTCCAGAGAAGGCCCTGCCCACGACCCCAAGTACATCGCTGTGTCCTGTGTCTCTGCCGAGGCTTCCTCCAAAGGGAGCCCCCTGCTGGCCTCCTGAGGGACGGCAGACTGTCTCACTGAGCGGGCGCACCTGTCCTCGGGGGGGCCTCCAGGGCAGGGTTGCAGCTGCGGAGCAGTCTGGGATGGGGGACTCGGGGCGAAGCAGGGGCCGGGCGGTAGGGAGACCCTCGGCTCGGAGGGTACCGGCGGCGCGTCTCCGAGAGGTGCCACCCGCGTGCCCGCGGCCCCGCTCGACACGCTCGAGAGGAGGGTCCCTGGAGGAGGGGCACCTGGCTTGAGGCCCACGCGGGGCACGGGGGTCAGCCAGGCTGAGGGGGCGGGGGGCGGGGCCGCGGGGGCCGAGGCACAGAGGCGACGTGTGTGAGGGCTCGCCGGCCCCGAGAGGTCGCCCCGGCGGGGGCCGGGCCGCGTCCCGTCAGCGCCGTTTCCGCCCCTCCCGCCAGGTTCCAGTACTGCGTCGCTATGGGAGCCCACACCTTCCCCACCGCGAGTGCCCCCAGCAAGAAGGCGGCGAAGCAGATGGCCGCAGAGGAGGCCATGAAGGCCCTGCACGGGGAGGCCACCAGCTCGGCGCCTTCCGACGCACAGGTGGGCCGCCGTCGCCGCCCAGGGGCTCGGGGTCGCCCCTCGGCTTTCCACAGGCGCTTACGGCTCCTCTTTGCGTGGCCGCTTCTCCTTCAGCCCGGAGGCGCCAGCGTGGAATCGTTGGAGAGCCTGGAGTCCGGGATGCCCAGCAAGGTCAGGAGGGTGGGCGAGCTCGTCAGATACCTGAACACCAACCCCGTGGGCGGCCTGCTAGAGTACGCCCGCTCCCACGGCTTCGCGGCCGAGTTCAAGCTGGTCGACCAGTCCGGCCCCCCGCATGAGCCCAAGTGAGTGTGCCGGCCCCGCCGTGGCCTCGGGGAGGAGGGCCATGCAGGCTGCAGTGGCCGGGGTGGGGGGTGGGGGGTCCCGTCCTGTCTGCGTGGCCACCTGCAAGACGCTCGGGGGCCGCCTAGAGGGTTCGCGTGAGCAGGCTCCTCTTGCTTTTAACTGATTTTAAGTTTTAATTTTTTTTTAACGTCTATTTATTTTTGAGAGAGAGAGACAGAGTGTGAGCCGGGGAGGGTCAGAGAGAGAGGGGGACACGGGATATGAAACAGGCTCCAGGCTCCGAGCTGTCAGCACAGAACCCAGCGCAGGGCTCGAACCCATAAACCACGGGATCATGACCTGAACCGAAGTTGGACCCTTAACCGACCGAGCCAGCCAGGCGCCCCTGGTTTCAAGTTTTAAAGGAACGTGCAAAAAATCATGCCGGCGGTTGAAGGAGTATGCGGGGGAAAGGCTCCTTTCTCTGCTGGTTTCCTTCTGACTCGTTACCAGTTTCCACAATACTTCTAGAAACTTCCATGCTTGTACTAGTGCGCCTTCTTTCCATTTTGCTTTTTTTTTGGTAAGTTTATTTACTTATTTTGAGAGAGGGTGAGGAGAGACAGAGAGAGGTCAGGGGGAGGTGCAGAGAGAGGGGAAGAATCCCAAGCAGGCTCCAGGCTCAATGCAGAACCCTACACGGGGCTCGATCTCAGAACCGTGAGATCACGACCGGAGCCGATAGCAAGAGTTGGACGCTTAACCAGCTGAGCCCCCCAGGTGCCCCTCGTTTGGCTTTTTGAACAAAAATAGGCATGAGTTATATCTTCTGTTCTACGCTGGCTCCTTAACTTACCAGCGTGTCTTAGAGGTCATATATAGCTCAGGTACACACATCTATCAGACTCTTTTCCACAGCTACATATTTCTGTATTTTTTCTACATCTTTTAAAATTTTATTTGTCGGGAGAGGGGCAGAGAGAGAGGGACAGAGAATCCTTGGAGCCCCATGCAGGGCTCAGTTCCACGAACCATGAGATCATGACCTGAGCCAAAACCAAAGATCAGGTGCTTAACCAACTGAGCCACCCAGGAGCCCCTAAATCTGTTTTTTTTTTTTTAATTTTTTTAACATTTATTTATTTTTGAGAGACCGAGACAGAGCATGAGCGGGGGAGGGGCAGAGAGAGAGAGGGACACAGAATCTGGAAGCAGTCTCCAGGCTCCGAGCTGTCAGCACAGAGCCCAGCGCGGGGCTCAAACTCACGACCCTGAGGTCAAGAGCCACGTGCTCCATCGCCTGGCGCCACCCACAGCTTCCTGAATAGATGCTTATGGTTTCACAGTTGTTTTATCGGGCCAGAGACGTAAAAGGTCTTTTCCGAAAATGGACACCCCCCCACCTGGGGGACACCTGGTAGGGAACACCCAGCACCTGGCTTAAGAAAGAGAACGTTGCTGTCGACGCTGAAGCCCTCACTTTGCGTCACTGAGCTCACCAACTTCAGCGACGACGGGGTCGGACTCGCTCTTGCTCCTAGAGGCAGTCTTGGTGCTGTGTGTCTGTGCCGTCCGTTTTCAGGAGGGGGTTTCTGGGCTAGAAGTCACACACGGTTTCGAAGGGTTTGGGTTTCCGTGTGGGTGATAGACTACTCACAATGAGACCCAACAGCCTCGTCCTGACTGCTCCCCTTGGCCCCGCGCCCGCCTCCCCACACACCCCACCCCGGCGTGTCATCACTTTATACCACGCGTCCTTCCAGAGCATCTGCGTGACGACGCGAGCCGAGCTGCCGCGTGTCCCTTGTGTCACGCAGAAGCACAGACGCGCTTTGGCGTCTAGCCTGCTGCTTCCACACGACAGTGTAACCGTGGAGTTTTCCGTCTCCCGTCCCGTTCTGCGTCCAGAGGCGTCCCTGTGGTGCCCAGGGCTCGGGCTCACCCCCCGTCTCGCCAGCCCCTGGGCACCAGTAGGCAGATTGTCTCCAAACTTTGCCGCTCTAGAGAGCGCTGCAGTGAATAACTTCCGTGCGCTCGAAGTTTTGATAAGCATCGCTGTGTTTTCCTCCAAGGAGACGATGCTTATGCTTCTGGCAGCAGTAAGGACAGAACAGTCCTTCCCTCTTCGCCGTGACCAGTACAGAATCACGGGCTTCCCGGGGAGTAAACCGTTCCTTAGAAGTCTTTCCAGAGCCAAGTGGCGTAAGGCAAAAAGCATTTGCCATTCATTTAAGTAAATGCAGATTTTTTTAGCGTTCCCAGACCCCAAAAAGTCCCCTCTCTCAGGCATTTCTGATTCCTTAGGACGCATCTTGCTAACAGATGCACACAATACATCCAGATAAAGCACAGACGCTCGGACCCGCTTTGGAGCTACCGAGGCTGGATCTGAGCCGTGGGGGCGGGGGTGCGGGCACGCTGCCCCTGCCCCGCGGAACGCCGCTCTGCCTTTTTGCATAAAAGCAAAAGTCCTCTTGGGATTTCTTTTGGTTAATGGGAACAGGCACTCGTGTGGGTCTGTCCTAGAGGGGGAGTGGCTTGACACGGACTTTGGAAACATCTGTATCAAAATGCTTCTCTTTGCTGTTGTAAAACGCGAGCCGTGAACTCAATGCGGCATAAAGATCAGCCTGTGTTAAGATATTTATTGTTATCGTTACCGTTACCAATAGATGGAAGGAGAAAACCCACAGGTCATCTCCAGAGATTCCAAAAGGGCATTTAGTTAAAATTCAGCGTCCGTTCCATTTAAAAAGCTAAGCTGTTGATAAAGCACAAACTGTCGAGTACTTCTTAGCGTGACAGAGTGTGAAGTCAGCAGCCCGCAGCCTCCTTCACATCGAACCTGGAGCTGCTCCCAGTAAAGTCAGGGGACACGCGGGCGTCGCGTCCTCATTACTCCGTGGTGCTCCGGCATCACAAGCTAATGCCATCCGTTAAGACAGAGAAGGATGAAGAGAGGGAGGTAGGGAGGTGAGGGTTCGCAGGTGATGTGATCGTATCGCTGAAGTGTTCGGGACAGAAACGGGAATTCAGGAGAGCAGGACAGCGGAAAATCACCTGGAAACATCAAGAGCTTCTCTGCAGCAACAGGCAGTTCGAAGTCGTAGTGGAAGAAAGCCTGTCTGCAGCAGGCGCTAAACGCATAAAAGACCTTGGCGCGTTCTGAGCGGGAAACACACGGGCTCCGAGACTGATTAGGTAGAAAAATCCCACGTGATGAGAGCAGCTGTCCCCAGATTACTTACATTTAACGCGATCCCAGTAGAACACTGGTAGCATTGATTGATTTTCCACCTGGAAAACGTGATTCCCGTTTTATATGAAAAACCCACGTGGGGGAAGAGCTAGGAGATGGAGGGCGGGAGGAACCCCCCATGCCCGGTGGCGCATTGGCCTGTGAGCGGGGAAGGCGGGTCGCACGGCAGGTGGACGCAGACGGGCTCTGTGGTGGACACGGGGCTGCAGGTCGGGGGGACGGGAGTGACTGGGCGGCAGGGAGAAGGCTGCCCACCACGCCTCACCCCCGGTGTCCGTGTCCTCGGTCACATCGAACCGCCGTGTCCGGGACTGAAATAGGAAATCGGGGCGCCCGGCCGGCTCAGTCGCTGGAGCATGCGACTCTTGATCTTGGGGTTGTGAGTTGGGGCCCCACGTTGGGTGTAGAGAGGGCTTAAAGATAAAATCTTAAAACGTCCGTAATACGTATACATGTATGATGTGTATTTACAGAGAAATAGGTAAAATCCCAAAAGCACTAGATGAAAGTGTGGATTTCTGTTCGAGCATCTTGGACTGGCAAAGCCTCTCCAACGAGACCCAGCAGATGAAGTCCCAGAGGGAAAAGATGCAGACGGGCTATCAGGACAAGTGGTGTTTCTTAAAAGGATCACCTGAGGGAAAAACACTCAGGGCCAGTTTCTTTAAAAATCACGGATTCTTGGGGCGCCTGGGCGGCTCAGTCGGTTGAGCGTCCGACTTCGGCTCAGGTCGTGATCTCACGCTTTGTGAGTTCGAGCCCCGCGTCAGGCTCTGCGCTGACCGCTTGCTCAGAGCCTGGAACCTGCTTCAGATTCTGTGTCTCCTCCTCTCTCTGCCCCTCCTCCGCTCACGCTTGGTCTCACTCTGTTTCTCAAAAATAAGTCAATGTAAGGGGCGCCTGGGTGGCGCAGTCGGTTAAGCGTCCGACTTCAGCCAGGTCACGATCTCGCGGTCCGTGAGTTCGAGCCCCGCGTCGGGCTCTGGACTAATGGCTCAGAGCCTGGAGCCTGTTTCCGATTCTGTGTCTCCCTCTCTCTCTGCCCCTCCCCCGTTCATACTCTGTCTCTCTCTGTCCCAAAAATAAATAATAAACGTTAAAAAAAATTTAAAAAAAAAAAATGAGGGATTCTTTTGCAGTCTAATCGGAAAACAAAGACGGTGAACTGTCCCCAGAAGAGCATCAGGATGTACCAGTAGAAGGTGCTCGACTCCCTCTGTAAATACACATACACACGGTTGGCCACCCCGTGGCATCCGTGGTGGGTCTCAGCGTGCGGTAGTTACGGCGAGGTGGGGCCGCCCCTGGGAGTCCACACCCGCGAGGGGCGGGGACAGGCGGTCTGTGCCCGTGTCCTCCGCAGGCCGGTGAAGGAAACTGAGGTGTACCCGCACCACGGAGCACTTCGCAGCCCTGAGCCAGAGTCCGCCCGTGCGGGTGAGCCGTCCGGGGTGCAGGAGGGAGGGATGTGAGCGCGAGCTTGCGGACGGCCACCTAGGGTCCCTTCTCGCGGGATGAGATACTGGTGGCGTTTGCTTCTGCGGAATGAGGGATACCTGACTTTCGCTGTATGTTCTTTTTTTTAATTTTTTAATGTCTTATTTCCGAGAGAGAGAGAGACAGAGACAGAGAGAGACAGAGCTCGCGCAGGGGAGGGGCAGAGAGAGGGGGGGACACAGAATCCGAAGCAGGCTCCGGGCTCCGAGCTGTCACAGCACAGAGCCTGACACGGGGCTCGAACTCACAAGCTGTGAGATCACGACCTGAGCTGAAGTCGGACGCCCAGCCGACTGAGCCACCCAGGCGCCCCGACTTGCATGATATATTCTTAACTGTTTGAATTTTTGTGGGGTACCCAACCATTCAATTTTAAAAGGTCCTTAAAGGAGAAGAGCTCATAGAAATGGCATCTTACTTTAAGTTTTCTTTTAATAACCAGTAACGTTGTTGATGTCTTCATGTTTACGTGTTACTCGTGTTTCCTCTCACGTGAACTACTCGTAGCTCGTGCCCTAGTCCATCCTTTTTTACTTGACTAGGTAAGAACAGGGCGGGAGGAACGGGGAGAGGCCGTTGCGCTCCTGGCCTCCGCCTGCCCTCTGCGCCCAGCCGCCCTCCCTGGCTTCAGCCTTGTTCTTCGTGCCTGCGTTCTGGCCTCCCGTCTTCTCCTTGCACAGAACCCCCCCTAGGACTTTGAGTGACTCACGCAGAATTTCAGAAATCACTGTGACCCACACGGAGCGCACGGCAGACCCCCGGCCACAGCAGCGCCCACGCACTTGGGGAGGGGCGAGGGGCTGGGGCCGCAGTACCTGCCCTGCTGTCGGGGTGACCCATTGTGCCCTCTGGTTTGCCTCCTCTCTGGCCTCCTTGGAAACCACCGGATGTGCCCGCCAAACACAGACCTTCCCAGAGCTCTGGACCGCCGTGTCCCGTCTCCTGTTGCTTCCGCCTGACCCTCTGGTCCCACCTGCCCAGAGGAGAGCTCTTGGGTGTCGCCCCGTGGCCGTGTCCCCGGGTCCTTCCCGTGTCAGTCGGTGACCCCACTGCCCGCCCTCTGCTCCACAGCCCTAGGGGCAGGCCAGCTTCCCTCCCCTGCACGTCCTTCAAGCGGACCGTCCCTCGGCCCGTGTGTTGTGCATACGGTTCGGCGCAAACCTCCTCCCGCCTCCGGCGCCGAAACCAGTCGGTGGCCTCCTGCTCTCCCAGCTTTGTTCGTTCGTTCAGGAATGTTGAGGGGCCACGTTTGTATTTGTGTGGACGGGCGCCAGATGCGAGTCAGGGATCCTTGATAGGGACAAGTGTGAGGTCTCCTATCTCGTGCGTGTCACCAAGAGCTCAGGTTGTGTGATGGGTTGAGGGTCTGCTCGGCGGCCCGACTCAGTAGGGAGAGGTGCCCACGCGGTGGCCTCAGGCTGCTTAAGAGGAGGACGGCGCTTCGGGAGGGAGTGAACTCGGCCCAGGTCGGCGCTGGGAGGGGAGCTCGCTGCGTTTGGTACTAGCCGCAGTCCTGTGACGGGCACCCCCCTACCCGCATTGCACCGTGCAGGACGCCCCTCCGCCCTCCCTGTGCCGCTCCCCACCTCCTGCCCTCGGCCCTGCGTCTCACCAGCCTCCGAGCAGGCCCCCCGGCTGCACGCGTCCCCCCTGCCCGCCGCCCCCCTCACCCCAGACCCGTGCTTGCGGAGCGCTTGGACCGTGGCTGGTGGCTTCTGTGTGTAGCTTTCAAGCGACAGGTCCCCGTGTCCCACACATACCGGCCGACGGGACAGGCACGCCCCGTTGGCGCTCCCACGGACCGGGTGCTGCACACAGAAGGTGTGCGGGAACCTGCGTCGAGCGCGTCTGTCGGCGCCGTTTTTCCAGCTGTTCTGCTCGCTTCCTGTCTCTGTGCCACGTCGTCACGGTATCTAAAGCTTTGCGTCACTACGTTTGGTGGTCTGTGACCCGTGATCGCAAGTCGCTGGCAGCTCAGGTGATGGTTAGCGTTCTTTCGGAATAAAGGATGTTTTAGTCAAGGTGCGTGTGGGGTTTTTAGACCCGGCGCTGGCACGCTAAGAGACTGCAGTATGGCGCCAACGTATTTCCACGTGCACTGGGAAACCAGAAAATGTATTCTGACTCGCTTTACCGCGATGCTCACTTGATGGCTGTGGTCTGCAGCTGTCTGAGGTCCTGCACGCGTATCTGTCTTCGTGCGTAAGAATTCATACTTTTCAAGCACGCGGAACAGGCGTGAGATTCTGCGGAGTCTCTCAGAGGCCCGGTTTGGCCCCCGCTGCTTTCTGGCATCTGTCACGCCATGTCCCTGTCCTCCTCCTGCTCCCCCCCGGCCCGCACGCCCCGGGTGGTGGAGGAAGGAGTCAGGGCGTCCCCTGCACCGGACAGGCCACTCGGCGTGACTGAGCGTAAGGGGACCGGCTCTGTTTCCCGCCTGAGCAGTTTAGGACGGGGCTGAAGCTAGGATTCTTGACACCCTGGCGGGAGACGCCCCGTCACTCTCTCCCGCCCCTGCCTGGACGGCCGGCCGGCCGGCTCACGTGCCCAGGCGCGCCCCTCCCAGGGCCCCCTCGTGAGAGCTGAGCCCCTTGCCTAAGGCACGTCTCCAGGTCCGGCCACGCCAAGCTCAGGGTCCTCTTGGGCCGACCGGGAAATTAGGAAACGGAATCAGGGGCTCCGAAGTAGAGTGTTAAACCGCGAGGGAGAGCGCCGCTGCCGTTTCTGCCCAAGTTCTGGACAAAAGTACCCCTGCCGTGTTTCCTTACGCCCCGTCCCCGACCTGCTGAACTTTGTGATGCGGGCCCAGAGCCCTCGCGGGCAGCCGCCTCCCCTCAGATTTGATGGCACGATGTTGTCATCCAGTTCTGGGGCCACTTTCGGTTCGTTGACAAGTGAGCCCGGTTTTCCGTGTATACGAAGTCTGCCTTATAAACGCGTCTACACTGAGGAAGAGTCGGCGTAGACAAAACCAGTAAGTAACAGTCCGGGCGACCTCTGGATCTGGTGGACGTGACGTTGTGAGTCCCCGGTGCCCCGCGCCTCACGCCGGCCCCTCGCGGCGACGCGGTCGCGGCCGGGCGCGTGTCTTTATCCTGCTTCTCGTCCCGAAGGTTCGTGTACCAGGCCAAAGTCGGGGGTCGCTGGTTCCCGGCCGTGTGCGCCCACAGCAAGAAGCAAGGCAAGCAGGAGGCGGCCGATGCGGCGCTCCGCGTCCTGATTGGGGAGGACGAGAAGGCCGAGCGCATGGGTTTCACAGAGGTAACCCCAGTGACAGGGGCCACTCTCAGAAGAACTATGCTCCTCCTCTCGAGGTCCCCAGAAGCACAGCCAAAGACAGTTAAGACGTCTACTCTTGCTGCCATTTTCTCTTGGGGTCTTACCTTGCTGTCCTGTGACGCACTCCTGGGCTTTACTCCGCGCCTCAGTAGCACGCACAGCGGGGACAGCACGGGCGGGCGGGGGGCGGGGCGCGCCGCGGGCCTGACGCAGCCTTGTGCCCACAGCTCCCCCTGACGGGCAGCACCTTCCACGACCAGATAGCCATGCTCA
The DNA here is from genome assembly GCF_018350155.1 of Leopardus geoffroyi. Classification (NCBI taxonomy): domain Eukaryota; kingdom Metazoa; phylum Chordata; class Mammalia; order Carnivora; family Felidae; genus Leopardus; species Leopardus geoffroyi. The sequence goes on along the minus strand of NC_059338.1, from coordinate 862,942 downwards.
GCCACCGCTGTTTCAACGCCCTCACCAACAGCTTCCAGCCCTCCCTGCTCGGCCGTAAGATCCTGGCCGCCGTCATCATGAAGAAGGCCTCGGACGACCTGGGGGTCGTGGTCAGCTTGGGGACAGGTCGGTGGGGCCCCCCCGGCGGCGGGAGCGGACTGCCGCGCGGTTCTTGGTGGCTGCGGTCCGCGCGGACGGGGGGACGATGGCGGGAGGCTGGCCGTGCCCTGCGGAGAGGTCACCTTCTTGCCCCCGCCCCCGCTTGCAGGCAACCGCTGCGTGAAGGGCGACTCTCTCAGTCTGAAGGGGGAGACGGTCAACGACTGCCACGCGGAGATCATCTCCCGGCGAGGCTTCATCAGGTGAGCCTCCGCCCGTCCCTCCGCGACTCGGGCCCCCGCCCTTTGCACCAGGGCGGCCGTCCTCACGGCGCCGTCCCCGCAGGTTCCTCTACAGCGAGCTGATGAAGTACAACCCGCAGACCGCGAAGGACAGCATCTTCGAGCCCGCGAAGGGAGGCGAGAAGCTCCAGATCAAGAAGACGGTGTCCTTCCACCTGTACATCAGGTGTGTGGTCCCCGTATCCGCCTGGACGCCAGGCGCGCGCGGTCGGTTCCCGGGGGCGTCCTGGCCCGGAGGTGAGGCCTGCGCTTGGGGGCGTGTGGACGCAGCGTGGCCCACGTGCCCGGCCGCCCCCCCCCCCCCGGGGGGCTGCAGGGGAAGCCCCTCGCCGCCTCCACGTCCCACGCTTCCCGAGCCCCTGGGCTCTGGACGGGGCCACGGCACAGGCCCTGACGGCCGCCCCCGCCCCGCAGCACGGCCCCGTGTGGGGACGGCGCCCTCTTCGACAAGTCCTGCAGCGACCGTGCCGTGGAGAGCACCGAGTCCCGCCACTACCCCGTCTTCGAGAACCCCAAACAGGGCAAGCTGCGCACCAAGGTGGAGAACGGTGAGTGGCACCTGTCCCCCTGTGGGGACAGGAAGACTGCCGAGCCTGGGCCCACCGCCGGGACGAGGCACGGCTGCCACGCTCCCGGCGTCTGTTGCCAGAGCTCGAGGGCTGCTTTGCCGGGCGGGGGGCCCGGGGACAGGCGTGGACCGCGGGGGGGGGGGGGGGGGGAGGCGGGGCTCTGCTCTGAGTCTGGGGGTCATGTGGGAGCCCGAGGGCCCACCCGGAGCTCAGGGGACAGCCTGGCCAGAAACACAGGTTCCCGGGAGGTGATCTTACCGCCACGGGGAGGGCGGGGAAAACAGGAGGGGACAAGAAACGAAGCGCACGCGCCCTGGGCTGTCCGCTCACGGCTGCCCCCACGCCCTCGGGCCGGGTCACCTCCCTGCCCGGGACCCGGGACCCAGCAGCTGGCCCCTGGCTGTGTCCCCAGAAGGTGGGAGCCGCCCCAGGGTCTGCCCGCTGGTGAACAAAGTGGCTCTGTCCACGTGGTGCCTCGAAAGGGGGCGGTGCTGGCACCTCGCTGCACCCTGAGGACACGCGAAGTGGAAAGGTCACATGCCCCGTGGCTCCGTTTATACGCCGCCGGGTCCGGAATACAAAGGGGGCGACTCTGTGGAGACCGAGGGTGGACCAGCGTCGCCTGGGGCCTGGGGTGGGAGGGGCCGGCCCGCGGGTTTCTCCCGAGGGCCGTGAAAGTTCTGACTGGGGTGAGGGTCGCACGCCTCTGCGAACGCAGTAAAAACCACAGAACCGTGTGCTTTATGGGGGTGAGCTCTATCTCAGCAAAGCTGTTACAACGAAAGCAAGGGGCGCCTGGCAGACTCCGTCGGAAGAGCACGTGACTCATAATCTCGGGGTCACGAGTTCGAGCCCCCCGTTGGGTGTAAACACAGCAGCAGCGCCCCGTGGCGGCTTCCCAGTGCCCCGCACATAAAAGCCAAACCTGCCCACTGGCTCTTCGTCGGCAACCTGGACAACCAAACTTCTTGCTGCCTCAGGGCCTTTGCTTGTGCTGTTCTCTGTGTCTGAAACCGTTACTCAGCCGTGGCTTCTCCACGTCTCTTGCTTTGCCTGCAAGTCCGTCCCGGGCGGCCGCGCCACCCTCCCAGCCTCCGGGCCCTGTCGCCGTTCAGAGTTTGTGTGTGTGTGGAGCATTTGCTCGCTTGCTGTCCGTCTGTCCCCTTCTGCCCCTCAACCGCTGCTGTCTGTCTGCCCCCTCCTGCCCCCTCACCCGCGCACACATTCCAGGGGCGCAGAGGTCTTCTGGGTTCGCTCGCCATTGTTCCCAGCACCGAGCACGGTGTTGGTGCGGCCAGAATGAGCCCACCGGTGCCTCGGCCCAAGCGTGAGGTGTAGAAGCCCCACGGCAGGAGTGGCCTGGCCCAGGGGCCCCCGTGGCTCTGACCCAAGTCCCTCCACAGGGGAAGGCACCATCCCAGTGGAATCCAGTGACATCGTGCCTACGTGGGACGGCATTCGGCTGGGGGAGCGACTCCGAACCATGTCCTGTAGTGACAAGATCCTGCGCTGGAACGTGCTGGGCCTGCAGGGGGCGCTGCTGACGCACTTCCTGCAGCCTGTGTACCTCAAGTCTGTCACCCTGGGTAAGGGTCCCGTCGGGCCGCACGCATTGTGGCTGGGTGCTGACGTGGCATCTGCGCTGTGCCGTGTCCGGTGGCCACCCGGCTGCAGGGGCCGGGCTCAGCGCAGGCGCTCACCGGGCGGGTCTCGCAGTGGCTCACGGAAAGCAGGCCCCAGCCGCGGCGTCGCCCGGAGCCCGAAGTGCCTGCGGGTGCGGGGCGCCACCTCTGTCCTCACGGCCCCACCGGGACCTTCTTCACGCTCCCTGCACAGACGGGCATGGTTTCCTCTTTGCACCCAGGTTACCTGTTCAGCCAAGGGCATCTGACTCGGGCCATCTGCTGCCGTGTGACCAGGGACGGGAGTGCCTTCGAGGACGGACTGCGGCCCCCCTTTATCGTCAACCACCCCAAGGTGTGTGGCCCCATCCACTTCCCCTTGATGCTTTCTCCCGTCCACGTGAGCCTGCCCGTGGCACCCCTGTGTCCGCTGTGGGCAGGGGATGTCCCGGGGGCTAGTCTCTCTGTCCCCTTGGATGCTGAGGGCTTGCTTTTGTCTGCAGCCCATTTGAGTCGAGCAGGGCTCAGCGAGTCTAGTCTTCAGACAGAACCCTAGATACGGGGAGGGATCCCGAGGCCCCCCCCCCCCCCCCCCCCCGCCGTGTCTTGGGAGTCCCCAGTCCCTGCCACAGGACCTTCTCCTGGAAGTCTCCATCTTTCCCGTCGCTCCCGGGATCCACCCCAGGTTGGCCGCGTCAGCGTGTACGACTCCAAGAGGCAGTCTGGGAAGACGAAGGAGACCAGCGTCAACTGGTGCCTGGCTGACGGCTACGACCTGGAGATCCTGGATGGGACCAGAGGCACCGTGGACGGGTGAGGAGCCGCGGGGCCGCCCCGTCTGCGTTCCCCAGAGCTTAGCGGCTGCTTAGCGGCTGCCCCTGTACCTCCCCCGCCGGGCTCCCCTCCCTCTCTGTCCCCGGGCAGCGCTGAGCTCTCTTGTTCCTCCAGGCCGCGGAACGAGCTGTCCCGGGTCTCCAAAAAGAACATTTTCCTCCTGTTTAAGAAGCTGTGCTCCTTCCGGTACCGCAGGGACCTGCTCAGACTCTCCTACGGGGAGGCCAAGAAGGCGGCCCGCGACTATGAGGTGGCCAAGAACTACTTCAAGAAGGGTCTGAGGGACATGGGTTACGGGAACTGGGTCAGCAAGCCCCAGGAGGAGAAGAACTTTTACCTCTGCCCCGTGTAGCGGGCCGGGCGCCGCAGGGTGGGCGCGAGGCGGGCTGTGCTGTCCTGTGGGGGTGGGGGTGGGGGTGGGGGCATGCTGGGGACACCGGGAACTGGGTTCCTGCGTGCCCGGCCTCTGGGGGGGGTGCCCACCCCTGCCCTGCCTGCGGGGGCGGGGGGAGGCACGCCTTCTCTTCCCGCCACGCAAGCACGAGGGTCCTCGCCCACCACCCGCCCAGCCCCACTTGGCTCCCGCGGTCCCTCCCTGTGTTTGCCATCAACCTCTTGCCATCTTGGCCGGGGCCCCGTCAGCTCTGAGTCCTGGCAGGGCTGGGGGCTTCAGCGGTGGACTCTGTCCGCCCCCCCACCCCCTCCCCGCCGGCTCCCCGCGGCCCTTTTGCGATCCCCTCCTTCTGATCACGGAGATTCTCCCTTTCCTCCCAGAGGGTGAGAGGCGAACTTAAGCGGGCGAGACATCTAGGAGTCCGTCAGTCCCGGGGCCATGGGGTCAGCGACCTTCGGGCCTTGCACTTTAGCCGGCACAGGGGGCGGGGCGGCCGGGAGGGCTGGCGCAGCCTGGGGGTCCCCCAGAGATGGCAGAGGGCCCTGTGGGGCGACGCCGACCACCCAGGGGGCACAGACCCGCCTCGCCAAACCGCCAGGCCGCAGCTGTCCTCCTGAAGCATTCCTAGGGATTTGTCCTGCCAGCAGGGGACAGCAGGGCCACAGACCCCAACCCACTGGTGGGAGAAGTCCTCCGAAACAGGTCCTCCCCGCTCGGATAATCAGGACTTAGAACAAGGGCACAATGTCGCGTTGGGTCAGATCACTGTACCGCCCGCGTGTTTCTCGTGACCGTGACGCCAGTGAAACTTGACGAAGTCGTGGGTAAATTAAGAGTTTTTAAAAATGTCATAAATGTTGATTCTTAACTGCTACAGATAACCTGTAATTGCACAGATTTAAAAGTCAGACTTAATTTTCCACTTATCCAAGTGCTTTTGTCTGCGAGGTAGCTTCAGGAGGGCCGGTCACAGGCCTGAGGTCCCCTTGCCCGTCAGGGAACCTTTAGAGGCTGACACTCGACAGCAGTTGTAGATGAAACAGCAGCTCGTCCTCAAGCCCCGTGAGGCGGGACCCCGTCCGCACCTCCAGCCAGCGTTGACTCCCGTGGCCCCAGCCTTCCGTCTCCCCGGAGTCCAGCTCTGGGCCCGAGTCAGCCGGACGCGCTCCAGACCTGTGCCCGGGCCCTGCCCCTCCAGACCCGAGCCCGCCTCTGGGTGGTGGCCGTGCGTGTCCGAGAATGCTCCACGCCAGCGCCCCGAGGAGCCTGTCCCCCGCCCCCTGCACCCCCACCCTACTGCCGAGGCGGCCCCGTCTGCCCCCACCTCTTCAGCAGTAGATACGCCCCCCTTCACACTTCTGTTCTTGTGGCTACTGTTTCCTCTGTGCTTTTGACCAAAAACTGACCAAAATAAAAAAAAAACCCAAGTTTTTAAAGCATACTGAAGATGTCTTTGTGGAACAGCCAAGCGTCCCGAGGAACCAGTAGGGAGCCGGTGCCCGTCCCCGGGCGGAGGCGCCTCGGAACCTGCGGGCCCCGCTCCACCTTGGGTGTTAGGACCCCAGCTCGGACCCAGCTGCCTCCTCTTTAGCTGGCAGCACGCGGCCCTCAGAACCCCAGCCCCGCGCCCCGAGGTCAGGGGAGCCGTCGCCAACTTGTCGCCTTCGGTTTCTGCTGTAGGAAGAGGTTTCTGCCGGAGTTGCTGCTGTGCGGGGACGTGCCCGCACCCCTGCACCCCCGCCCGCCCCCGCAGGGCTGGACGGGGCAGAGCTCCCTCCTGCCCTGCTCTACTTTCTTGTCTGGTGTTTGTTTTTAGTAACCAGGACGCCCTCTTGCTTTTTTTTTAAATGATCTTTGTAGTTGGTTCGTCCGGACCATGGCTGTCGTGCCCCCTCCGGTTATCGCTTGTGAAACGTGTCCCCGCTGAAGCTATTTCCTGTACTCACGTGGAGAGGCTCTGTGGGTTTGGGTCCTGGTGTGACCCCAGGCGCTGGGTGGGAAGAGCCCAAGCTCAGGCTTGGTGTGGCCGTGGCTGCGGTTCTGCTCTTATGTGTCCCTCGGTAACAGTGACTCACGTTATACATTCCTCAGAAATAAAGAAGGAGACTCTGAATTGTTAGAAAGCGTGCGGCCGTGGCTTCCTGGTGGGCGGACCTGGGGACGGAAGGAGCTGTGGTCCTGGGGAGGGACTGGGGACAGAGGGGCTGTGGTCTTGGGGTGGGGGGACTGGGGACGGAAGGAGCTGTGGTCCTGGGGAGGGACTGGGGACAGAGGGGCTGTGGTCTTGGGGGTGGGGGGACTGGGGACAGACGGAGCTGTGGTCCTGGGGGGGGGAGGGGGAGGGACTGGGGACAGAGGGGCCTGTGGTCTTGGGGGTGGGGGGACTGGGGACAGACGGAGCTGTGGTCCTGGGGTTCGGGGCTGGGGCCCGCCCCCACATGCCCTTCCTCACGAGGCCACCGGACGGACGGGATCCCCCCCGGCCCAGAGCAAGGACGCCCTTGGAGATGACCGCCCCGCCCCCACAGGGCACCCGCCCCCAGCTGCTGCTCGGCCTGGCCCCCAGGGCCCGCAGGGAAGCGCATACTTGGAGCAAAGTTCCAGGAGACCCGCCGTGGCTTCCCCTGCTTTACGTGTGGAAGGCACTGGACTGTTCCTTCCACTTGAGTTTCCAAGAGGACTCACCCCTGTCCACGGTCTCCACCAGATCCAGCCCAAGCACCTAAGGGGGAGGCTGAGTCCCAGCGAAGCCTCCTTCCCCGTCCACTATGCAGATGGGACAGTTGAGGCCGGGAGGGCCGGTGACGTGTCCAGGAGCACATCAGAGACCACAGTTCTGCGTGGCTGTCACTCGTGGTCCGGGAGACCCCGAGCTGAGTCAGCCGGCCGGGTTTCCAAAGACCTCGAAGGGGAACATCTGCCCCGCCCGGAACCGACCAGGAGCCTGTCAGGCGGCTCCTGGTCCCACGCGGAGAGCAGGGTACCTTTCACACCCCGTGCAGGTGCCGGGCACGTGCGCGGAGGGGACGAGATGGCCCCCACCCCCCACTCCAAGTGGGCTGGGAAGCGGGGCCGCCCACGGGGACCCACGGGTGCCCTCGGCCCGTTTCAGGTGCGGGAGGCCCACAGTTTAACGCCGCTTCTGGGCTGGGCCCACGGCAAAGGGGGCTCACGCAGGCCACAGCTGTGAACCAGCCTGCCTCCGGCCCCTTCTTGGAAAGGGGCCCTCCCCCCAGAGCTCCCTCCCCCCCCCTCCCCCGCCCCGGAGCTAGTTCTGGGCTCTGTGACTCGGGGCCCAGCCGCTTGGCCGCTTCCTTTCCGTCCGATGGGTGTCCGCGTAGGGCACAGAGCAGTACTGGAGTTAGGGCTGCTCTCCAGTCTCGTGCCATCTGTCAGGCCTCACGAGTCGTTTCTCCAGCAGGTCCCGGGTCCCTGAATTTGCCAACCCCAGCCCCCAAATACGAGACAGACAAGACAGCTTTGGAAACCTCTTTCTTTACGAGAATGTGAAGTTCCTAGCGCGTCTGGCCTGGAGTTGGCTAGGACCGGTGCAAATACTCCATGAGCACAGACGAGGGAGACCAAGGCCAGTGCGGGGGCAGGGGGCGCAGGGGGGGTGGGTGGGCGGGAGTCGTAGCCACACCTAGACCTACAGTCCCTTAGCCGCGTGACAGCCGGCCGGGCCGCTGGGCCACACACCGAAGGTGCCGCTTCACGCTCCGGCCCGGGCGGGTGACGGGCAGGTGACGGCAGCCCACACACGGGGGAGCAGCCGGCTGAGAGCCGGAGTCCGCTCCGGCCAGGGACTGGGTTCACCGACGCCCTAGGCTTCCCCCAGCCGCCCCCCACCATCCCTCCGCCTCTCTGAGGCGGCTTCTGTGTCGGCGGGAGCCCCCTGCCTGCAGGCCGTCCAGGAACAAGGGCCTGGGGCTGGAGGAGGCAGGGGTCGAGCCCCCAGATCCTGCCTCTGCCCTCCCTGCACAGCCCTCGGCCGCCGATAGACTGCTCGCCTCCTGCCGCAGGGCCGGCCGTCAAAAGCAGAGTCGGACAGCGTGGTTGGCACATGGCCTGTGGCCCCGCCGTCCCCGGGAGAGATGGGCCAGTCACTGCCTCGGCGCCCCTCCCAAGCCCATCTGGCTTGGGCTTCGGTCCAGCGTCGGCACCGCCCTCTTCCGATCGGGGACACAGGGCTGGGCGCCTGGTTCTCCAGAGACGGCCCCGCCCCTGACGGCACAAGGGAAGAGGAGGGGCTGTGCCTGTCCCCAGTTCCCAGCACCCGAGGGCTCAAACCCTGCTGCCCTCCCCTCCCCCCAGCGGCAGGGGCCCCGAAGGGCGGCGCCCAGACATGGGGAAAATGGCACCGCCCCAAGGGCCCAGCCCGGTGACCCCGTCGTACGCAGCCGTCTGTCTTTCCGCGCTCCAGCCCTCAACCAGCCCTGCCCTCCCTGTTTTACAGACGAGAATGAGCAAGGTCACGGCAAAGTGCTTTCGGTCTCCAGGCCTTGGTTTCCTCATGTGTCAGATGCCCACGAGACGCTGGGCAAGCTGCCAGCTTAGACCCCTGTAGCGTTTTTGGTGACTTACTTGGACAACAGCCACTCGCGGGAAGCACTTAACGCAAGGCCAGGGGCAGCGGCAGCTGACAGGGCCCTCCGCGTGGCCCAGGCCTTGACGAAGGGCGGGGAGAGCCAGGAGGGAAGGCCTCCGGCGGGCACCCCAACCTCCAGGGGGAGGGTTCTTTCCAGTTGGTGTTCTGGTTCCTGGACTTTCCCAGGACTCTGAGTTTGCCGTGGGTCCAGGCATAATGCAAGCAAGTTTCAACTTGCTGCTCTAGAACGGGGGGGGGGGGGGGGGCGCCACGGGGCCATGACACCCCCCTCAGGAGAGATGAGCCCATTCTGGCAGGCGGGGACACATGCCGAGGCACACCTGGCCCAACTACTGGCCGGACATCCGCGGCCAGGACAAGCCTAGATCGGCCCAGGGGCTACGAGCTCGCACCCGTGTTGGGAGGAGCTGACCCTGAAGGGAGGCCAGGGTCGGGGCTGGAGCACAGCCCAGGAACAGGACGACGCTTTGCGGAAAGCACTCCAGAGAGAGGCACAGCCGTCAGACCCACCGAGCATGCCTTGGAATGTTCTCCAGTCCCCAGCTCCCCAGTCCCCGCCCTGCTTCAGGGGACTTGCTTTGCTCGAGGGAGACACGGAGTAAGGGAGGGTCTGCGAGGGAGGCTTTCGGGACAGTCAGGTGAGCCCAGCGCCCCAGCTCTGCCTGCCCCCCGACTGCACGTTCGGGAAGCCTCTGCTTCGTGCCAGGGACGGACTGGGCTTCTTGGAGACCCTCCCCTCCTCCTCCGCCCCCCCCCCCCCACCGAGAGGCAGTCCCGCCCCCATGGTAGAGATGAGGGCTCCGAGGCCCAGCAGGGCGAACAGACTTGTTCCCGTGGCTAAGCGAGCAGGTGGTGGGCCAGGACTAGAATCCACACTGAGCCCGTCTGGCCCCGTGGCCTGTGCCGTGTGCGTCCCCACCCGTTGGCACTGCCCCCGCCTCTGCCGTGCCTGCCGAAGCGGGAGGCCGGCTGGGCTGCGGAGGACAGCACGGCTTGTCGGCCGGCCCTTTGGCTACGCCGGGCGGACTGACCCCTCCGTGGCACCGAGGACGGGCTGGGACCGCAAATCGGAGCCACTCACGTGGCAGGGATGGGGGCAGGAGGCCATCGGGGGCCTGTTGACTGGGCTGAGAGGCCAGGGGGTCCCCAGCTGGTCCCTGGGAGCAGGGAGCGGACACGGCCGCCGGGGGCCCAGGGACAGAGGCAAAGACCGTGCCCCGTGAGGAGCCGGAGGCGGCAACACGGCGCGCCTCACCCCAGCTCGGGTCTGGCCGGCGGGGGAGGGCCCTCTGCGGAGGGCACAGAGGCTGGGTGGGCTTAAAGCCGACAGCTTTGGTTTCCTGACTCCACAAACGCCCGGTCAGTTCAGGGGGCCAGAAGCAGCCGGCGAGCTCGCACTGCGCACCCTCAGAACTCAGAGGCTCCCCCGATACCCAGCCTTGCCCCCCACACCCTGGCCTGAGCAAGGAAGGGGTGCAGAGGGAGCTGGGGCTCCGGGGCCCCTTAGGAGCGGAGGGCTGTGGGGCTGGGCTGGAGGCCCCCCCCCCCCCAGGAAGCCGACCACAGCGCCAGGTGAGCCCCCCCGGGCAGACGCCCCAGCCCAGGCGCTGCCCACCCATCGGGCCACACTCAGGCCCGCCCCCGGCCCCTCCCTCCCTGCGCCCGAAAGGCCGGGTGGCCCTCCATCAGGTCGGCCCCACCCTGCCACCCGGCCCGACCCGGCCCCTCCCCTGCCACTCCTCCCTCATTCTCCCTCGTCAGCCTTCGTGCCCCACCAGCCTGCCTGGCCGGTGCGAGGGGACAGGCCGGCCGCCGTGTGCCGCCACGGGTGCTGGGGAGGGGCCCGGGGGGGCGGGAAAGAATGGATCTGCGGCGGCCTCCCCCCCTCCCCGCCCCCAGCTCACTTGTCCCACCTCCGCCCCAACTACTGGCAACAGGCACGGGCGAAGGAGCCGAAGGAGCCGAAGGAGCGCGGGCCGGGGAGGGCCTCACTTGGAGCTGGGCGCCGAGCGGTCGGCGTGCAGGAAGGCGGCAGCGGAGAAGTTCTGGAAGAGAGGCTGCAGGAACATGCCGACGGTGCCAGAAACACAGACGAAGACAAAGATCCACAGGAAGAGACGGTCGATCACCATGGCGACGTACTTCCAGTCCTCGCTCACCTGGACGGAGGGGCGAGAGGGAACAACAGGTATAAGCAGGTCTCACGACACGCACACACACCCCTCTCCCTCCGTGACCCCGGACGGACTCTTCCAAAGCCGCCCTGCTCAGAAGCCTCTAGCGGCCCGTCCACGCTCCCAAGGGTGCCAGTGACATCCCGAGGGCACCGTCGCCTGCCGCCTCGCAAGCCACACTCACCAAAGCCCAAGTCGTGCTCTCAAGGCTCTGTGCCTCGAGCCTCCTTTCTGTCTAGAATCCTGGTCTTCCCTTCTCTGCCTGGCGAACTCCTACACATCCTTTAAAGCCCAAATCAGATGTTGCCTCTTGTACGAAGTGCTCTTCCCTGTTACTCCTGCTCAGAGTGAACACCGTCCCCCTGGACACCGTGTGCACATCTCCTCCACAGTATTTTTCTTGCGCTGTGTCGCCACTTGGATTTGCACGTCTGCCCCCACCCCCACCCCCAGCCAGCGGGGAGGTCCTAAACCGCAAGGACCCTGTCTGATCCGTCGTGTAACCCCTGCCTCTGCAACACAGTGCCAGTGAATGCTGCCTCTGCGGGCCTCGCTCTTCGCGGCCGCCGGGGGGCGCCCCCTCCCGCAGCACCACCTCCGGCACGCAGGCCCGAGGGTGAGGACTGGTCCCCAGATGGGACCAGATCGGTCAGAAAGAGAATAACCCCTGGGTCCGACCGCTGCCACGGGGCCTGCATGAAGGGCCGGGCTCCCCTCGGAGCCGCTCCACCCGGTCTGCGTCGGGGCCTTGGCACCCGCTCCCCCGGGGGCCCGGGAAGGAGGCAGCTTGAGCCCTGGCTCACCTGTGACACCTGTGCCTACTGCGCACCTGGCACCAAGCCCTGGGGTACGACTGAGAGCGAGACAAACACAGGCTGTGGCTGAGGGTGCGGACAGGCGGGATGGGGTGGCCACGCACCGGCCGGCCCTCACGGGAAACAAAGGACAGACACACAATGTCAGGTGTGATCTGGGACGGCCTCTTTGAGGAAATGACATTTAAGGTCACGTGACAAGCGGGAAGGACGTGGCCGTGGCAGGAACACAGTGAAGAAAGAAACAATCAGACAAACCCAAACCGGGACCTTGTGCCCGTATCCTCCCAAATGTCGATGCCACGAAAAACAAAGCTGAGAATCTGCTGCAGATCAAAGAAAAAGAAACAGGACAACGGAATGCAACTTGAGCTCCTGGACTGGGGTGGGAAAGTGCTACAGAGACCATTACTGAGAAAATTGGGAGAATTCTAATATGGGCTTCATATCAGATTAAGATATTATATTAATTCTAAATTTCCTGAATTTGATCACTGAACCTGGTGGTGCGAGACGGTATCTCTGGTCTCAGGACAGACACCCTGAAGTACTTGGGATAAAGGGTCACAATGTCTGCAACTTACTCTCAAACAGGAGAACAAAGATTAATAATAGTAACAGACTTTTTAAAAGACTTTCTTATTAAGTAGGCTCCACACCCAGCCGGGAGCTTGGATTCACGACCCTGAGAGCAAAAGCAGCATGAGCTACAGACGTCCCAGTAAAAAGAAAGGGCATTCCAGGCGGAGAGAGGTGTGCAAAGGTCCTGAGGTAGCACAGAGCTTGGCTTGCTTAGGCTAGTCAGCCAGATGACCCAAGGACCCGAGCCAGGGAGACAAGGCACCACATAAAGAGATACTGTGTATCTGGATGGAGCAGCTGACTTAGGGAGACACCTAGGAGACCCTGCCCTGGGCCAGGCCTCCAGCCAGGGCAATAGAGTACAGATGCGAGAAGGATTTTGGAGTCTGTGCTCACGGGACAGGATGTGTGCCGGTTTGGATGGGGGGGGGGAGGGGGAGGGGAGGGAGGTTTAAGAGAGAAAGAGAGGGGTCAAGGAGCACTGCAGTTTCTGGTCTGAACCACCGGGTGGACGGGATGCCATTTACTAAAAGGTGGGAAGGCTGGAGGTCCGGTATAGACGGAGCACTGGGGCTTGGACGAGTTGAGTCTGAGGCGTCCAAGTAGGCCACTGCGCCCCGGGCACCCAGCGCAGTGTGCGCGCGGCACAGAACGGACTGCGGCAAGGGCGGGGGGACGGGTGGCTGCGCCCCGCACACCCCGCCTGCATCTCCCACGTGGCCTCGGCAGCTGAGGCTCCCGCCGCAGGTCCCCGGGCCCGGGCCCGCCCTGCGCCCATCAGGCACGTACCCCGCTCCCTGGCCAAGCCCCGGCTCCCAGAACAGGGCACAGAAACGCCAGGCTCTGAAGCCGCACCCCTCCCCCCGGCCCAGCCCCTCACGGCAGTGCTGGAGGCGCCCCTCTTCACCCCCCCCCGCCCCCAAACCGGAACGGCTGCATCCCGGCGGAAACCTGGCTCGTCACCATGGCAACCACTGCGGAGCCACAGCCTGGATGCGGCCCGGGTACCGGAAGCCTGACCGCCAAAGCGGGCGGGGGGAAGGCGCCCGCAGAACTCTCCCCCTGCGCGGTCTCGCGGCTCACGGAGCAAAGAGCCGGGTGTGCGCAACGCGCAGGGTGCTCCGGGAAGCCCTCGCCTCCACCGGCCCCTCCTCCAAAACGATTTCTCCGGGTCGGGACCCCCCGGGGCCCAAAGGCGCAGATAGGGGTCCGGGACTTGGGACTGTCCTCCCCGCGGAACCTCTTCTCCCCTCCCCCCACCCCCGCCCCGGCCGTCCTCAGTTCTGCCGCGGCCCCCCCCCCCCCCCCCGCCGCGCCGTGGGGCGCACGGGCGACTCGTGCCCTTTGTGCCCAGAGCTGCGATGGTCACATCACCAACTGGGGCTTGGGGGGCGAGCGGGGGCCACCGGCCGGCCGCCAAGCCGTAAAGGCCCCCAACGCGTCCCGGGTCGTGCGCGCCCCCGACCCCCGCCCCGGCCCGGTCCGCCTCCCGGAAGCCCACGGAGAAGGCCACGCCCCCCGCACTCCCGGCAGCCTCGGCACCGCCCCCCGGAAGCCCACGGGGAAGGCCACGCCCCCCAGACTCCCGGCAGCCTCGCGCGGCGGCGCCACTCACGCTCTGGTCGTCGTCCTCGCTGCGCACGTGGTCCGCGATGAAGCGCACGCCGTCCACCGCCGCGCGGAGCCCGCAGCCTTGCGCCGGGCCCGCCGGCTCCCCGGGGGCTTCTCGGAAGAGGAGGGCGCCCGCCTCGCGCTCGCGCTGGCGCCGCCGCAGGCGCAGGCGCTGGCGGGCGCAGCGGTGGCGCGGCTGCTGCATGAAGAGCAGCGCGGGCAGCTTCTCCAGGAACACGACCTTGACCCAGGGCGCCATGGTGTGCGTGGTGGGCGAGCGGTGGTGCACGTTGAGCACGCACACGCTGGTGACGATGGAGAAGGTGACCAGCACCATGGTGAACATGAGGTACTTGCCCACCAGCGGCACGTCCAGCGAGGTGGGCGGCACGATCTTGGAGATGAGCAGCAGGAAGACGGTGAGCGCCAGCAGCACGGAGATGCACAGCGTCATCTTCTCGCCGCAGTCGGACGGCAGGTAGAAGACGAGGATGGCCAGCGAGGTGATGAGCACGCAGGGGATGATGAGGTTGATGGTGTAGAAGAGGGGCTTGCGCCGGATGATGAAGTCGTACGTGATGTCCACGTACGTGGAGTCGTCCGGGTTCTCGTTGCGCCGGCCCGGCAGCGCCACGATGTCCCACTCGCCACTGGGCGTGAAGTCGTCCAGGCTGGCCACGTCGCTCTTGAGCACCAAGTCGATCTCCGTGCGGTCGTAGGTCCACGAGCGGAACTTCATGGTGCAGTTCTGCTGGTCGAAGGGGAAGTGCTTCACCTCGATCTTGCAGGCGCTCTTGTAGATGGCGGGCGGCAGCCAGAAGATGCTGCCGTCGTAGGAGACCACGGCGTTGGAATAGAAGGACACCTCGTACATGCCGTCGGCGCTGCCAGAGGACGCGCACAGTGGGCCCCGGCTCCAGCGTGCCCGCACTCTACCCGTCAGCCCAGCGCCGAGTGCGAGGAAGACTCGGGGTGGGCAACCCAGGTGTGAGGGTAACGGGCCAGGAGCGTACAGGGGTGCGGCAGGGAGTGAGCAAGAAGGGGAATGGGTGAGTTGGTTGGGTCGGGAGGCCCGTGAGGCCTCTCAGAGGCAGAAGCGGTGGACGAGGGGGGCTGTCTGCTACTTATCGCGCATCGCGCAAACCGGGTGCTCCACATGAGGGTGGAGAGTAAGGGGCCCCAAAAAATGAGGGAGACAGAGGCAGGTGAGAGCGGGGCACGGACCCGCTAGTGATGTGGGACCTTGAAGGTCGGCGGGGTTGTCGCAGGAAAGGGGACAGAACCCGGGGAGAAACAGGGACCGCCAGGCTCTTTGATCCTGAACGGTGTTCCAGGGAAGCGTATTCTGGAATCGGCGAAGGCGCTGCAGCTGCCAGCCCTTGTTCGTATCCCGCTGCGGCTCCGAACGCCAGGGGCTCCTGTTTGGCTGGGAGGGGACTGGCCATGGCCCAAATCACCTCGGGGTCGTCGGGGTACTTCACACCACCCCGCGGTGGTCTGGGCCTGTTTGCGTAGTGACTGTGTCTGTGCCAGTGAGAGGTCCCCTCTCTTCCCAGCATGAGCTGATGTACTTTCCCCAAGACCCCTTCCCTCCCAGAGCACTCTGGTCATCTCCACCCGCCTTCCCGTTGCTCCCAGGCCACCTACTTGTTGTATAGGACCACATCCGGCAGCCAGATGTGCTTGGAAGGCAGCCGAACCTTCTTCATGTTGTCGAACTCCTCAGGCTTCCAGGTGAGGCGATAATCTTCCCATTCCTGGGAAAGGGGGAGAGAGCATTGCCAGCCTTGACTTCGGTGGGGCTCAAGGTCAAGGACAGAGACTGGGAGGATGGGGCATCTGGCTTGAGGAGGCTTTTAAAAGCCACCCCCTCCTGACAGTGACTCCTCTGCCCAGCCAATGTGGCTCATAAAATACGTCCTCGTTTAATTTGCACATCTAAGCCAAGATATTAGAATCTACATTTTACAAATAAAATGGATCTCGCAGATCTTAACATGTTCAAAGTCACAGAGCTGGTGAGTGGAAGAACCAAGATTCAGATCAGTTATTTAGGAATCCAAAGTCTATATCGTTCCGCCTTTCTTGAGGAGATTAAAAGAGGAAAAAGCACATACAAAAAAGGTGGGGGGGGGGGAGCGGGTAGGAGGAAAGAGGAGACCAGGGATGTGGGCCGGGCAGGAAGAGCACTAACCTGGGTCAGCCAGACATTGGTGGTCATGATCTGTTCCCGCTCATGCTGCAGAGAAGAGAAGTTGCTGAGAAGGACCCCCAGCTGCTGAGAAGGGCCCCCAGCAGGCAGGCTCACTACAAGCACCCACGTCCTTCCCATACCTCCCTAAGCCTTGGGAACTCCAGAGGAATAAGCACAAACGTGAGCACAGTCTTGGCTCTTCAGATTTCAGTGGCTGGGCAGAGAGTTTGGGACCCGTACTCACCACGCTAATGAGCTGGGCCAGCGACACCATGAGCTGAACGGTCACCAGCTCAGAGCCATTGGTGGCTGGGCGAATGAGCTTGTTGTACCGGGAAGGATCTAGGAGGTGCTCCACTAGCCGCTCCTCTGTGTCAGTACCCCAGACGCCTGGGCAGGGGAGTGGGGGGCGGGAAGGAAGGAAGTGGGCAAGGGGGGCCCACCTAGCATCCCGCTCTCCCTAGCCAAGTGGGCCAGCCAGGCTGAAACGGCAGCGTCCCGCTGCCCCATCCCTAAGGATACAGCAAAATGCCTAGGTCAGCCCGTGGGGGCCCCTCATGGCGAGGCCGTTCTCTGAGATCACTGACCAGGGAGACCAGGGAGCCCCACACAGATGTCTCCAGACTAGGAACCCATTCCGCAAGGATTGTGGAGACCTACTCTTCCTGCAGGGTCTCAGACAGTGGTCTCAAAAGACTGGAGATTCCATGTTTTCATGGCTTCTCCTGAAAGATCCCTGCAGTTCCAGGAGAGTTTGGGATGGTGATGAAAGGGAACGGCTATTTATATCACACCACACGACCTTTCTCCTCAGTCACTGCCCATCTGTGTGTACAAGTAACATTATGTGCCTCCCCATGTGACTTTGGCTGTGACCCCACCCCACCCCCACCTTCAAAGGCACTGCTGGGTTGGAGAGGATAGCTGGGCTGGGCTGCCTGTGCTGTAGGTCGGACCATGTGTTCAGTCCCAAATTCCACACGCACGGGAGCCCACCTCCCATGGCATGCAGGTGTGGAAAACATTTAGTTGTGTAACCCCTTCACACTTGGCCCTCCTGCCCCTCCACATACTCTCTTGCAACTCTGCACCCATGTACCCCACCCCCTAGAGCTCCTTCCTAGCCCTCAGCCTGGCCCAGCGACTTCCCTCCCAAGTCTTCTGTCCAACCCCACAAGAGAGCTGAGAAGTCACTTCTCGCCCCTTCCTGCCTTGCCCCTGCGGAGTGGCCAGACTCAGGAGCCCGACGTGGGGTACAGGAAACGCTGGAGAGCTAAGGGAGGGTGCCGATCCTGCTAGAGTACTTGTGAAAACGTTTCATGAGAAGTCAGGTGGCACCTCAACGGCAGCGTGTGCCCTCCTGACACCCCAGAAATCGCGGGGAGACCCCCTCCCTCCTTCCTCTCTGGGCCCACGCCCTCCCCACCACCGTGGCCCGCATCTCTTTCGCTTCCTTGCATCGCTTACTCCTTCGGGGACATCCTCCTCCCGTTCAGGCCCCCAGGCGTCCCCCCCCCCCGTGGACGCCCCCATCTCTGGGGGTCCCCCTCCCACCCCGGAGCCCGGGAGCCCGGGGCCGTCCTCACCTGCGCGCAGCCCGAGGAGGCCGCAGCCGAGCAGCAGCGCGGCGGGACCAGAGCGCAGGGCCATGCCGCGGGCGGGGCGCTGTCCGCGGTGCTGAAGCCGCGCGGGCCGGGGCGGCCGGGCTGCGGGAGGGGGCCGGCGGGCGGAGGCTGTTCGGGCCGCTCTCCCCGGGAAGGCGACTGGGACGGAGAGGGGAGGAGTCTCCGCCCCGGAGGCGGAAGCGCCGGAGCCCAGAAAGAAAGGGGGTCCCCAGGTGGGACGTGCTTCTGCCCAGGCCGCGTGTGCGCGGGGCGGAAGCGGGCGGCCCTCTGCCCCCAGCAGCTCTGGAGCCGCTCAGCACCCGGGCACCCAGCGCCGGAACGAGGGGGCGGGATTCGGGAGGAGCTCTTGGCGTTGCCGCCCTCCTTGTTCGCTCTCACCAATCCAAACGGTCCTGCCTCTCTGGAAGGACGAGGATGCCACCGAGCAAAGGCATTTCAGGTCCTCAAAGAGACAGGGGACTCTGGGCTTGCCGTTTTAAAAAAGCGAGTGTGGAAACAGACCCCCTCCCCCCCCACACACACACCTGTCCCGTTCTCCGCCTCCATAAGCTCCCTCAGAGGCCAACCTCCTGCCCTCCCCCAGGGGGCCTCAGGTGGGGACGCCTAGACCTGGCCCGAAGAGAAGGCAACTTTCTTTTTTTTTTTTTTTTTTTTTTTTTTTTTTTAATTTTTTTCAACGTTTATTTATTTTTGGGACAGAGAGAGACAGAGCATGAACGGGGGAGGGGCAGAGAGAGAGGGAGACACAGAATCGGAAACAGGCTCCAGGCTCTGAGCCATCAGCCCAGAGCCCGACGCGGGGCTCGAACTCACGGACCGCGAGATCGTGACCTGGCTGAAGTCGGACGCTTAACCGACTGCGCCACCCAGGCGCCCCGAGAAGGCAACTTTCAAGAGCGGCCCTTATCAGTTAGCCCTGCCCATTCCCCTCCAGTCCAGTCTTCGGCCTCTGTGTCACAAAGGGGATCCGAGGACCACATCACACAGGCCAGCCAGAGGAGAGCAACCGTGAGACAGAGAGGGTTCTCAACTCGGTGACATCTTTGATAGGAAGAGCCCGGAACGTTTAGTTTCCGAGCCAATAAAGGCTTCCCTTTTTCCTTAGGTGGATTTTTGTCACTTACGACTAAAACTTTCCTGACTAAAGCAGCCTTCCCACACATGCAGGCTCTGTCTTACTCTGCCTCTGCCTACTTCTCCAGCCTCATCTAGCCCACTATATACAGCCCCCCAGTCCAACTACAGGTGCGCTCTTGAAGATCGTGAACATTCTCCACCCCACCCCCACCCCATCCTTCACACTTCAGGGCCTTTTAAACAGGGAGTTCCCTTGGCCCTTTTATCAACCACCTTCTGTTTATTTGAACACTTGACATAAATGTCAGTTCCTCAAGGAAGGAGTATTTGACCGAGGACTAAGCCCAGCGCCCTGCTCTATGTTTGCAGAGGATGTCCATCCAATGAACGAATCCGTCTAAGGCAGTGGCGGTCTCCACTGCTGAATCACGAACCAGCACAGCACCCCGCTTCTCATGAGGGCTCGACAAATAGGAAAAGGGCTAGTGCAGGACCAACACCTTCCAGTGTGTAAGGGAAATCCCTTTTTAAAAGTTCAGCTAAGGGGCGCCTGGGTGGCTCAGTAGGTTAAGCGTCCGACTCCAGCTCAGGTCATGATATCACAGCTCGTGAGTTCGAGCCCTGCATCGGGCTCTGTGCTGACAGCCTGGAGCCTGCGTCAGATTCTGTGTCTCCCTCTCTCTGCCCTTCCCCTGCTCAGGCGCGCGCGCTCTCAAAAATAAACATTAAAAAAATCTTTTTTTGAAAAAAGTGAAAGTTCAGCTAAAAGCAACTTATTTGACACGTCCTCAGTCCTGATACTGAAGAGCAAAAATAAGACAAGTACCAGAAAAAGAGTGGGTGGCCACAGGCCCTCTGATGCACGTGGGAGTGGACACATGCACACATAAACATGTAATGATCTACTAAGAATTTAAAAAATCTTAGAAGCAAGGAAAGAGTGGAGAATAAAAGCTTCAAGGAAAAGAAACGTGTGCAGTCACTCCTTTTGGTGAAAGGGTCAAAGGTCGGAAAAAGACCCACCTTCAACAATTTAGATCCACATTTGCTGGGTGTCTACTGTTTTTCAAGGGTTGTGTGCGTCTTGAGACCCAGCTATGAAGGAGGCCCAGTGTGGTGGCCGCTCCAGCAGGGGCAGGGACATGGTGTTCTGGAGGCACAGAGCAGGAAGGTAATGGTGTCTGAACACCTGCAGGAGGTGGAGATAAAACCCAGCACTGAAAGAGGAGAAAGCCAGTAAGTCAGGTTGCCTAAAGGCTCTTCAAAGACCTCAGCAGGAGGGACAGGGAGCCGTACGTGCAGACGCCCTCAGTACTTGCCATCTCTCTGTTGGTGGACACAAGGTGGCTGGGGAAGGCCGGGAGTCTTCGCTTATGAACGTCACTCTCTGGAGCGGCTGCCTGTCTCTGTGGTGACAGACCGGCGGGTCTCTGCTTGCTCGAAGCCCTCGGTTGCTCCCTGGCGCTTTTGGACCAGTCCAGGCAGCCCGCTCATCTTGGCCTCTGTCGTCTCTTTTCAGATTCCTCAGCTTTTGCTTCAAGTTTCTGTTTTGTTTTTGAGAGACAGAGGGCGCACGAGTGAGTGACAAGGGCCGAGGGAGAGGCACAGAGAATCCCTAGCAGGTTCCGTGCCATCGGCGCAGAGCCCAACACAGGGCTTGACCCCACAACCCTGGGATCACGATCTGAGCCAAAATGGAGAGGCAGACACACAACCGACTGAACCACCCAGGCGCCCTGCATTTTTATTTTCTAAGTAAGAGACGGAATGCCTCACAGCCTCGTGTGCCATCCCTGCCCAGGGCTGTTACTCTTCTCTGCATCACTCCGGCGCTAGTGCACATCCGACAGGAGCAGCACTTCCAGCTGGGCAGGGCGTCCTGAGCACAAGCACCCAGTGGCCGAGGAGAGCCAGAGCGCCCTCCCCCTCCTGTCTCCCTCGCACACTCCTTCCGCCTCCACCAGAGAGCCAGGCATTCAGGGAGAGAGGACAGGTCCAGAAAGCCACGCAGGGCGATGGGCAGACATGCCGGAGTCAGCCCCGAGGCAAAACAGACCAGGCAAGGCTCTGGTGAGACACTCCCATTGCCTCTGAGGGTAAGGAACGCCTTTCTCTTAGGAGGCACTACAACGGACGTCATTTTCCTTTATGTAGGATATTTTAAATTTAAAAACTATTTATTTAAAAACTATTACCACAGTTATACATATTCATGAAGACCAACTGGAAAACACAAATTAGCAAAACAAAGTACAATAGAGATTCATAATCCTACCTCCTAGAAAAATAATCGTTATCACTTTACATACAAATATCTAATATATCTGCATATTAAATGTATATAGTATATATCTATACAAATATGTACATATCTATATAATAGATATCTGTACAGATATTATGGATCTCTAAATTTATATGTATTTAGATACTAGATACAAAATATATATAAATTATAAGTATACAGTTACATTTTCGCAACACAAACACACCCATACGATCTCACCCAGGTAAAACAAAAGAACATTACCAATATCCAGAAGCCCCCCATTATGTCCCCTGCCAGTCATTACTCCCTCCAGGATCTCCACAAGTCACATCATGGGGGGAGGAGAGTGGGGAGTGACTGTCAAAGTTCTAGAACTCGACAGAGATCATGGGCACACAACACCATGAATGTACTGAATGCTGCTGGAATGCACACGGCAAAACGGCTAGAACAGTAAATTCTAGGTTACAGGTGTTTTTCCACAATTCAAACAAATGAAAGAAAAGTAACCCCTATTTTGACTTCTAATAGCACACGTTGACTTTGCCTACTAAACTTTACGTAAATGGAATCGTAATCTTTGGTGCGTTTTTTTGGTTTTGGTTTTTTGTGAGAATCCTGGATGCTGTGAACGCAGTTGTCACTCATTCAGCCCCGTTGCTGCCCTGTGCTCCTCCGTGTGACTATGCCACCACTTAGTCATTCCACTGTCACGGAATTCAGGTTGTTTCCAGTTTTGTATTATTAGAGATCAGGCCGGCACTGGGGTGGGTGGCTCCGTGTGGATGGCTCAGTCGGTGAAGCATCGGATGCTTGATTTTGGCTCAGGTCATGATCTTGTGGTTCATGGGTTCGAGCCCCGCATCGGCTCTGTGCTGACAGAGAGCAGCCTGCTCGGGATTCTCTCTCTCTGCCCCTCCCCCACTCGTGCTCACTCTCCAAATAAACTAAAAAAAAATGCAGGCATGAGCATTCTTGTTCACGTTTTTGCTGTACAAATATAGACATGTCTGTTGGGGTCATAAGTAAATCACATACGTTACTTGCACTTTTTTAAAAAGGAACACACTGGGGGCGCCTGGGTGGCTCAGTCGGTTAAGCGTCCGACTTGGGCTCAGGTCATGATCTCACGGTCCATGAGTTCGAGCCCCGCGTCAGGCTCTGTGCTGAAACCTGGAGCCCGTTTCAGATTCTGTGTCTCCCTCTCTCTCTGCCCCTCCCCTGTTCATGCTCTGTCTCTCTCTGTCTCAAAAATAAATAAACGTCAAAAAAAAAAAAAAAAAAAAAAAAGGAACACACTGTAAATCTAGACTTGTCCCCTTCCTTTTTCGTTTACTCTTTCTCAAATACCTTGTGGCAACTATTTTTAACAGCTGCACATATTCCGTTGCAGGTAAATTTTTGCACATTTCTTTAACAACTTCCAAGTCACATTGCTGGATCAAAAGTTTTTAAGTTTGGGGGCGCCTGGGTGGCGCAGTCGGTTGAGCGTCCGACTTCAGCCAGGTCACGATCTCGCGGTCCGTGAGTTCGAGCCCCGCGTCGGGCTCTGGGCTGATGGCTCGGAGCCTGGAGCCTGTTTCCGATTCTGTGTCTCCCTCTCTCTCTGCCCCTCCCCCGTTCATGCTCTGTCTCTCTCTGTCCCAAAAATAAATAAACGTTGAAAAAAAAAAATTTAGAAAAAAAAAAGTTTTTAAGTTTGCCGATTAATTATATATGGTAAACTGGCCTCCAGTAGGCTTGAGACCCTCAGGGTTGCCCTGGGGCCCCAGGCCAAAGCTCCAATGGCCAACACCGCTACAGTTGCCTACGCCCCCTCCTCGTCCTCTCCCCTCTTCTCCCTTGCCTTTCTCCTCGGCCTCCTTCCAGTTTGGGACCCAGTTCTTTCTGAACGTCTCCCGTTCCCCCTAAGGAACTTGCCCTTCACACTCCTTCTTGGGAGTTGGTCCTGACTAATGTCACCCTTCAAGGCCCTTACCCTTCTTGAACCCTACCACTGTGTTCATCACACTGCAGTAGCTGCTGCATCTGCCTCCGGTTTACCCGCTACCTCGTGTTCCTCAGGGCAGAGCGAGACACGCCCAAACACATCGTCAAACGCGTGACAGCCGCCATGGAAGGGGCCTCCCTCGGTGCCGGGACTCACTGCACCCCCCGGTGCCCCTACAGTTCCTGGCAGACACATTTGTCAAGTCTGTGACCGAATGCTATGCTTCTGGGGCTCAAAGCCAGAAGCCGTGGGTTCTGAACCAAACAGGTGCGTCTGCTCACGCTGATAACACGAGCCCTTTTGGAGGAAAAACAAAAGTCTCGACAATTCGTTTTTCAAAGAGCAGCCAGAGGGATCAAAATTTTAACATTTTAAGTCAGATCGTGCCCCTCCTAGCTTACGGTCTTCCACGGTTTCCCGCTGCGCCGAGTAAAACCCGAGCACTTCCGGTGGCCTCCCCGATGCAGTCCCTGCTTCTGACCCTGGCCTCGTTTCCTACCCTCTCTCCTCCCACTAGACTCAAGGTACGTTGATCCTTCACTCCTCAAAAACCTTAGAAGTTCTTCACCACGTGCGCCTTCCTAAGCACTTCTCACACGTCAGGTCACTAGGTCTCCTGACAGCGTCATGAGGAGCCGTCACCACCTCCGATCTCCGTGCTACAGGAACAGAAGCCGGAGCAGAGAGGCTAACGGACTTGCCTGGTTGAGGTCCTTCCTGATCTTAAATTAAAGCCCAAGTTCCTAAACGTGGTTGTCGATATGTGCCAAGAATTGTCCGTGCCTACCTTGTATCGCTCTAGACAAAGCCTTCCTTCCCCTCCTCCAACTTGCCACAGACCTACCTCAAAACCTTTGCACAGGCCACCCCTCCTGCCTGGGACAGTGCCCAGTCCTCTCCTCCCTTACACAATCCTACCCATCCTTCAGAATCGAGTGCGCCACTTGTCAGAGATGCACCTCTCCAGGCTTGTTCTTTGAGGCACTTACCAGAACCGCAATTTCACGACTGGCTGTGTAACATTCATAGAAGCGTCAGACTTCCCACCGGGCTGAATGCACGGAAAAGGGGAGGGCTGGGTCTGTCCCATTCAATGCTGCATCCCGGTGCCTCACACATCGTGGGTGCCCGGTAAATATTGATCAATCCTCTCTCGATCTAGTGAGTCAGCTAGCTTCAGATTCCACCTTTACCATATCTGTTTCCTCCAACAGAAAGTAGGCTCGAGAGCAGGGCGTTTCCTTTTATTCACTCCTGTTTCCCCAGCACCCAAACGTTCACTAAATCAATGCACCCATCACTTCCATTCCTCAGTGCCCGGGCCCTCCCCACGTCAGCACACCGGACAGGACTTCCCCCGAGGGCGCCGCCAGCGAGAGCAGAGATGAGGAGCAGAGTACTAGAGACAGAACACACAGGCCTCACCTCATTGACCGCGACTGTTATTCCCTCACTGGAGTCTGTCCAACACTGTGAGACTGTCTCGTCATCTTATTTCCTTCTAATTAAAACCCTTTTAAAAATATGGAACTCAGGGGGCACCTGGGTGGCTCCGCCGGGTAAGCTCCTGACTCTTGATCTCAGCCCGGGTCATGACCTCAAGTTCACGAGATCGAGCCCTGCGTCCAGCGCTGACGGCACGGGGCCCGCTTGGGATTCTCTCTCTCTCCGTCTTTGCCCCTCCCCTGCTGTCAGAATAAACAGTTTTAAAGTTTTTTTTTAATGAAAGTGAAATATGGAACTCAGGATTTTCCAAATGGCCGCATCTGTGGGTATTTTGGGGGAAGGACCGGAGTCAAGTGGTGTGACAATCTCCTGAGAAGGCGTCAGAGAAAGGCAGAGTGGGACAGGCCAAGCACTCTGCTTACTGTGTGTCCTCGGGCAGCCACGCCTCTCCCCCACTCGCAAAGCTGCTGGGGGTACTAGAAATACCTCCAAGACACCCTCAGGAAGTGGGAGTTCTTACCCCAGCCTTTTAGGCTACCAGCTTGAACACACAGACAAAAAGGGAACGTGCAGCTATCCCTTCAAGCTCCCCAAAGGAAGTCACCGGCCCCAGGAAGGGCAGAACTCGTCTCGATCACCGTTAAACACTCAGAGTCAACCGCCACAGATTCGGGAAACGAGGCGCCCAGCACCTGGCACCGGGGCGCACAGCCCGCTCCGAAGGACTCTCTTTCTAGTCCGGGGTGAGGAGGAAGGTGGCCAGGGGCCCAGGCGCGGGGTTGGCCCTCGGCGGAAGCCCGCCCGGGCCACCACCCCGCCCCCGCGCTGCTTGATCCTCGGCGACAGTGCCACCTAGCGAGGGCCAGGGCCACCGCGGCAGGCGGCGCCCACCACGGCTGGGCCAAGGGCCGTGGTCGGCCGGCCTCAGGCCCGCGGGCCACACCGGCGCTGCCCGGTGCCCGGCCCGCGAGGGAAGCCCACGCAGCCCTGCAGCCTCGTCTCCGCCCGCGGGGACTCACGAGGCGAAGGGTCAGGTACCGGCCGCGCGGCCTTAAGGGGCCAAGCACCGCACGGTGTCTCCCTCCGTCCTTTGGCTCAGGCCCTGTACGCACTGCCCCGCCCGGGGTCACCGCACGGACGAGGAAACTGAGGCTCACAGGGGCGGTGGCGAACCCAAGGTCACACGACCAGCTGGTGGCGGGGCGGGCACGAGCCTGCAAGCCCCGGGAGCCGCCGCATTCGCCGTGAGCCCCCAGGGGCGCGGAGGCGCGAGCCCCTCGCCCTCTCTACACGCCGCCGCGGCTCAGGGACCCGGACAGGAAGCGAATCCCGCGCGAGGGGCCCCCTGGGAATCACGCGGCGCCGGGGCACGTGACAGGGGAGCGCCGGCCGGGCCGGCGCACGGGCGCGCGCACGGCGAGCGTCAGCACGCGCGGAGGCGCCGACGGAGCCGGGCCCAAAGCCCCGGGTCACGTGTGCAGGGCAGCAGGCGAGCACCAGGGGGCGGGCGTGCGAGAGAGGTCACGTGAGGGAGGCCGGCGTCGCGCGGTCACGTGAGGGGCGGGGCGGGCCGCCGGAGCGGAGGGGGAGGGGCGCGCGGCTTCCGGCGGCTGGGGGCCGGCGAGCGGGGGGGCCCCGTCCCGGAGGCGGCGGCGGCGCCATCTTGGCGAAGGGGGGATCAGGAAGTGCGGACCGCGGCGGCGGCGGCGGCGGCGGCGGCGGCGGAGCCCGAGCGGAGGCCGGAGGCTCCCGGCCCGCCGGCCCCGGAGCGGAGCGGAGCGGAGGATGCAGCAGCCGCAGCCGCAGGGGCAGCAGCAGCCGGGGCCGGGGCAGCAGCTGGGGGGCCAGGGGGCGGCGCCGGGGGCCGGGGGCGGCCCGGGGGGGGGCCCGGGGCCGGGGCCCTGCCTGAGGCGGGAGCTGAAGCTGCTCGAGTCCATCTTCCACCGCGGCCACGAGCGCTTCCGCATTGCCAGCGCCTGCCTGGACGAGCTGAGCTGCGAGTTCCTGCTGGCCGGGGCCGGAGGGGCCGGGGCGGGGGCCGCGCCCGGACCGCATCTGCCCCCGCGGGGGTCGGTGCCCGGGGATCCCGTCCGCATCCACTGCAACATCACGGTGAGGACCCCTCCGCGCGCCCCTGCGCGGCCCCCTGTCAGGCACCCGGGATCGCCCCACACCGCACGGCTCTTTGCTCTCCGAGGACCGGGCAGGCCGAGTTCCCCCCCCCCCCCCCCGTCGGGGCCCGGCGCCTTCTCCGAGCGGGTCACACTCGCCGTCGCCGCTGGAGGTTGTGCACCCGGCGTCCGCCGCGCATCCCGACATATGGCGCCTCGACTGGCCCTTTCCACCGGCCCACATCCCGTGGGCCGTGATTTGGCCCCGCGCGGCTTTACCTGGCCACCTGCGGAGGCCCCTTCCTTCCCCTGCTGTCACTTTTGGGTTCCAGGCCTGTGCCCTGAGCTCAGCCGCGGGGACCCACCTGGCCTGGAACTCCACGTTTCCGTGATACCTCCTTGTCGGCAGTGCCTTTGACTTAGGACGTTGCCACCTGTGGGATCGCTGCCCAGGCACCTCTCCCGAAGCCCCCCTTTGCTCCCTGAATTTTTACTAAGGAGCAGTTCGCAGGTCACGGACTCTTCTCTGTTTTGGTCTCCCTTTTATTCTGGTGTAACCTCGAACTCTCCTCCTTTTGCCCCAGCTGGTAATAGATCTCCTCTCTCCTGTTCCCTCGGAAATCTCCCCTTGCCATGGGTGGGTGCCTTTCCCAGCAACGATGGTGATGACTGAGGACGGCGCCCTTGATCCTGAGCAGCTACAGTCCCTTCCGTGCCCAGTGAACACCATCGCACACGAGGCTAAGCCAGGAGACGTGCTGCAGGCCTCCTGCCCCATGTGTCCTCAGACCTCCCCTGAAGGGGGGCAGCGACTGAGGACTGGGAGTGCTCAGTGCTGCATGGCCTGGCACTTACCTGCTGGGACAGTAGTTAGGCAGCAGGGGGGCCAGCACTTTACCCAGCAGGCTGTCTGCACCCTGGAGTGAGTCGTCAGGGGAAACACTGACCTGTGAATCGGGTGGTACTTGGGGGCCTGGTTTCCTATCCCTTTTCCTCCACTGAACCAGGTCAAGGTGCAGTGAGCCTCAGCCTGGGCTGGATGGTGCTCCCCCAAAGCACGTGTCCCATTTTTTCCTGTTTCTTTCCCCCACCTTTTTCCTACTAAAAAGTTGAGGTTGGAGAACTGGGTGTGGTTGAGTCAGGTGAAGACTTGAGTATCTTTCACGATTGGTTGCCTTCAGCGTTTGAGGATTAGCGCTGTGACAGAGCTAAGACCCTAGCAGAAGCGGGTGGGGGGAGCCCCCTGAGTTGATTCTGTTCCCGAGAAGCAGGAATGCCCCCTTCTCTTCTAGCTGCCCATCTAGTTGCAGAGTGCCTGCACCGTCTTTGTCCCCAGAAGGAAGCTAGGCTGCGAGGCTCTCAGTCCAATTCCTTGTGGCCCCCATAAAGGAGACTTGGCGAGAACTATGCCCCCAGTTTTGGGCAGAGGGGGGAGTCTGGTCAGGGTGCACTTGGTGCCTGGTCTCAGGAAGCCTGGGAATGTCAGCAGCGTGGGCTTCCTCCCCCCAGCCTGCCTCGTGGGGCCCTGCAGCCCGCGCCTGCTTGAGGGAGAGACGGGGGAGCTGGCCCGTCAGCGGTTCTGTGGGGAGTGACCGGGTCGGAGGCGTCTTCCTGCCCTCCTTTTACCGTTGGGTTCTGGAGACTCAGCCTAGCGTGTGGCTTTCCTTCTCCAGCTGAACCGAAAGTGACCGGCAGCCTTCGTTGTTTTCACTTCGGCGTGATTGTGACAAGGGGTCCCTTCCTGAAATCACCGTGGAACTCGAGGAGCAGAGGGCTGGAGGGCTCAGTGCCGGGTGTGGGACAGGCCGCCCGCAGCGCCGTGCGTGGGAAGCCTCCCTCCCCGCTGGTGGCGCGGCGGCCCTTCCCTGGCTCACTCCTGAGAAGAGAAAGGGTGTTCAGGCTGTTTGGAAAGGGTTCTCTCGGGGACTTGCTCTGCTCTGGGATTTGTTGGGAAGCTGGTGGGATGCCGACCTGCTGAGCTGGGCTTTTGTTGGGGGCGGAGGAGCAGAGGGACCAGAAATCTTGGGGGACGGGAGGCAGGCAAGGTCTGCTCTTCCCAGGGCTGCCCGTGCTGACCACTCTCTCTGCTCTTTTCCCTCAGGAGTCCTACCCTGCTGTGCCCCCCATCTGGTCAGTGGAGTCCGATGACCCAAACTTGGCCGCTGTCTTGGAGAGGCTGGTGGACATAAAGAAAGGGAATACTCTGGTGAGGGGCCAGGCTGCCGGGCCGAGGCTGCCCTCTCCTCTTATGAGGCCCACGTCATGGAGACGCCTCGTGAAAGGAGATGTGTTTGGGAAGGGGGCGGTACAGTACGTCCTCCCTGGGGGCAGACTCCGGGGCGGGGGGGGGGGGGGGGGGGGGGGGGGGGGGGGGGGGGGGGGGGCGCGGCTTACTAAAGCCGGAGGGAGAGCCTTGCACCAAACCCAGCCTTGGTCCAGGAAACTCCCACACACGTGGTCCGTGAGATCCAGAGAACCAGGTACCAGATCGGGGTTTAGGAGCCTGTCCGCACACGGGTCCATACCGGGGTGGGCGTGAGGTGTCTGACGTCACCGCCGGCCCCTTTCCCAGCTCCTGCAGCATCTGAAGAAGATCATCTCCGACCTGTGTAAGCTGTACAACCTCCCTCAGCACCCAGATGTGGAGATGCTGGACCAGCCCCTGCCGGCCGAGCAGGTGAGCCGTCGGGGCTCTGGGCCCGGTGGATACCCGTTCGCGGAGACGTGCCTGCGGTAATTCCTCCGCACTTCCCGCCCCTCCAGACACCTGCACGGGTCGCGACTCTTGGCCCTCGTCCTTCGGGTGGGGATGTAGGTAGATGGGCACTGGTGCCCCCAGAACTTCCCCAGGGGCAGCGAGCTCCGTGTCGAGAGGAGGGGGAGTTCTTACCACTGGCGGTAGCAGTTGGCGGCCTTTGGGGACCCAGGCTGCTGGGGGAACCGACGGCTGGTGTGAGTCTAGAGACGATCGAGTCAAGGAGAGGCTCCTCGGACCGGGACGCGGGAGGCGGGTCGTGCGGCCCCTGTTCTCTTAACGTGTGCACGTGGTGGGAGGAGGACGGGCCGGTAGTGAGGTCGCTCCCTGGGCTGTGGCTCCATCCTGACCGGCTGGCAGCACGAGGCAGGGACACAGCCGCCAGACCCCGGGCTCCAGGGCGGAGGTCAGAGGCCACGTGCTGAGGCTCTGATCGCTGTCTTTCCCTCCCGGCCGCAGTGCACACAGGAGGACGTGTCTTCGGAAGACGAAGACGAGGAGATGCCTGAGGTAGGGTGGCGCCCCGGGGCCGCAGTGGCGGGAAGTTCTTTGTCAGCAGGACTGAGCACCCGCTGTATACGGCGTTCCAATGTAGGCCGGGGAGAGAAAGGACTGAGGACAGGTTTACTGGCCTAGAGGAGCAGCCAGTGCAGTGGGAGACAGGCCCCCCGCAAGCCCCGAGGACAGCCGAGTGCTGAGGCCTTTAAGCCGAGTAGTCCACGAGGCCACTTGAGGGGCCCTTGGAGTCAGACCTGGGCTCCCATCCTGTACCCAGCTGGGGAAGTGACTCCCCCAGCTGTGGTTTCCTCGTTTCCAAGGCAGCTTGTGACACCTAGTACGGACGAGTGTCGTGAGGGTGAAATGCGGCGCCGCGTCTAAAATGTCCCACGTGGTCTCTGATGAATACTAAGTAACTTTGGTCCGTTCTCCAAAAACGGAGGCGCTTTTACAGAAAGTAACGTCATAGTTAAGAACCCGAGCTTCAGAGCCACATGGAGCTCGACTCACATCTTAGCTCCGCCGAGGGTCGTGCGGCTCTGGGCGTGATGATAAACCTCAGTAGGCCTTAGCTTGCCCCTCTGTAAAACGGGAATAACGGCGGAACAGCAGCACGGCGATTGTGGGACGTCAGCCGGGGCGTGTGGGGTCCACGACAGCACCTGGCACGAGACAGGTGTTCGTGGATGTCCGCGGCTAGTGTCGGAATTAGGAGGTTAGTGGTAGCTGCGTTGTGCCAGGGTGAGGACGCCGCTCCGGTGACACTTCTGCTCCTGAGTAGCTCTGCTGGGACCTTAGACGCACGAAGGGCCGTCACGCGTCTCCCGGCCGCCGGCCTCTGCGCCGCCCCACGCACAGCGAGCTCCCTGCCCACCTGGGTTGGGGTGGAGGAGGGCCCAGTCCTCTTCCTGACCTCCTCCACCTCGTTCCCCTTGGCATAGGCGCCTCCGCAGACCTGGCCCGGGCCCCGCACCCACGGGGAGGGCGGGAGACTTGTGCCCCCGTCTTCACTCCTCCTGGGAATCGTAGCGACCCGGTGAGAAGTGAGTTCTGAGCCACGGTGTCAGGCCGGCGTCATCCCAGGACTACAGAGGGGCCACTGCTATCAAGGGAGAGTGTCAGGGACAGCTGGAGCGGGGTCGGTCTCGGGGACAAGATGGCCGAGTCCCCACTTGCCTTCCTGGGTCCTGGCGGGGTCCTGCCGCCTGAGACCGACCAGGAGATTTTCTTGGTGGGCGTGGGGCCGGGGCACTCTGGACCCGGAGCTGGCTGTGTCCATCCGTCGGCCTGCTGGACCGACCGTTGTCCTGTACCCTTTGACCCCGGCCAGGTGGGACCGGGAAGGCAGTGGCTCTTCTGCATAACCTGTGTTGGCTCTTTCCTCCCCACCCCCTCCCCCCATCCCGTGCCCCCCCCAGGACACGGAAGACCTAGACCACTATGAGATGAAAGAGGAGGAGCCGGCTGAGGGCAAGAAACCCGAAGACGACGGCATCGGAAAGGAAAACTTGGCCATACTAGAGAAGATCAAAAAGAACCAGAGGCAAGATTACCTGAACGTACGTGCCTCCCGGGGAGAGGCCGGGCCGAGGGGTTGGAGGGTCCTGGCCGGGAGGGGGGTGCGGGGAGAGGCCGGGCCGAGGGGTTGGAGGGTCCTGGCCGGGAGGGGGGTGCGGGGAGAGGCCGGGCCGAGGGGTTGGAGGGTCCTGGCCGGGAGGGGGGTGCGGGGAGAGGCCGGGCCGAGGGGTTGGAGGGTCCTGGCCGGGAGGGGGGTGCGGGGAGAGGCCGGGCCGAGGGGTTGGAGGGTCTTGGCCGGGAGGGGGGTGCGGGGAGAGGCCGGGCCGAGGGGTTGGAGGGTCCTGGCCGGGAGGGGGGGCGGCTGCGGGGCATCCGTGTCGGGAGCAGGCCCCTTCTCCGGGTGGGCTGATCCAGGGCGCTTGCCGGGCCGCCCCCTACTCAGGAGCGCGGATGTTTGTGTCCTGTTCCTCGCAGGGGGCGGTGTCTGGCTCGGTGCAGGCCACTGACCGGCTGATGAAGGAGCTCAGGGATATCTACCGGTCACAGAGTTTCAAAGGCGGTGAGTGCGGGGCGCCGGGGGGCGTCTGAATCTTGATTTCGGCTCAGGTCACCACCTCATGGTTTGTGGGTTGGAGCCCCACGTCGGGCTCTGCACTGACAGTGTGGAGCCTGCTTGGGATTCTCTCTCTCTCTCTCTCTCTCTCTCTCTCTCTCTCTCTCTCTTTCTCTTTCTCTCTCTGCTCTTCTCCGACTCGTGCACAGGTACTTTTTCTCGCTCTCGAAATAAACTTAAAAAAAAAAGTCCTGGGATACGTGAACATTTACGAAGTTTTCAGTCCAAGAATGCAGCTTCTCAAGCCATTGGCTTAGACTGGGTGTTTGTGCATCGGGGTGAACCTGGAGTCTTTGATCTGTGTTCTGTCGGCCCGGGAGGGGGGTCTGCATCGGGGACCGTCCCGCAACCATCCTAACCACACCTGTCGTCTTCCCTCCTTCCAGGAAACTATGCAGTTGAACTCGTGAATGACAGTCTGTACGATTGGAACGTCAAACTCCTCAAGTGCGTGGGGGCTGGGCAGCCAGTGGGGGGGCGGGGGGTGGCGTGGGCATCTCTGGGGTGCGGAGGGGCTCATCCCTGAGCTGCCAGCGGTGGGCCGGGAGAGCGGGAGCCGGGACCAGGGGTCTGAGCCCAGGCTTCTTGCCTCAGAGTCGACCAGGACAGCGCTTTGCACAATGATCTCCAGATCCTCAAAGAGAAAGAAGGAGCCGACTTCATTCTACTTAATTTTTCTTTCAAAGTAAGGCTTCTGTTTGTGCGCCTCCCCCCGAGCCAGGCTCCCTCCCTGCCCCGCAGAGGGCGGTCGTGCAGGCACTGGCCCCTCTGAGTTCTCTCTTTCCTCTCAGGACAACTTCCCCTTTGACCCGCCATTTGTCAGGGTCGTGTCCCCGGTCCTCTCCGGAGGGTGAGTGGCTGCTCGGCAGGGGCGGGGGGTGGGGAAGGGGTGCGGAGCTCTTGACGGCAAGCCGCCGACTCACCTCCCTCCTGCAGGTACGTTCTGGGTGGAGGCGCCATCTGCATGGAACTTCTCACCAAGCAGGTGAGCCTGCGTCCCGCGGTGGCCCAGGAGGGGCTGCGCTGACCGCAGTGCACGCTTGACGCTCGGGTGACAGCCGAGGGCTGGCCCCGAGGTGCCCCCGCCGCTGGAGGGGGGCGGTGTCGGGCGTCGGGGCCCTCTGGACACCCTCCTGACCCGCGCGCTCCGGCGCCCCCGTCCCCAGGGCTGGAGCAGCGCCTACTCCATAGAGTCTGTGATCATGCAGATCAGTGCCACGCTGGTGAAGGGGAAGGCGCGAGTGCAGTTCGGAGCCAACAAAGTAAGCGGCCCGGCCCCGGCCGCTCGTGCCCAGGGCCGAGGGCCGAGGGCAGGAGGCCTCCGGCTGGCCGGCGGGGAGGGCGGTGGGGCCGTGGGGCCGTGGTCCCCAGGCAGAGGGTCCTCGGGCGGGAGCCGGGGTCTCTGGGGGGCAGCTGTGGAAGGTGGCGGCCGGCGGGCCGCGGCCGGCCGTGCTGACGGTGGCGTCCTGTCCCAGTCCCAGTACAGCCTGACGAGAGCACAGCAGTCCTACAAGTCCCTGGTGCAGATCCACGAGAAGAACGGTGAGGCCCGGGCCCGGGGGTCGCACTTCCCGCCACAGCAAGGACCCCTTCCTTGGGTTTCTAAGCCTTTACCGCCCATCACACGGCGCCTGTCCCCGTCCCGCTGTTCCCCCCATTCCCCCCATTCTCCCCCGCCCCCGTTCTCTGGAGAAGGGCCCGAGGGGGTAGCGTCCACACCCCTGCCCAGCGCACAGGTGCAGGCCCTCCTGACCACCCTTCCAGAATGCTCACCTCACTGGGTCATCTGAGGTCGGGCGCCTCGTTCTCCCCGTCTTCGTGGCCTCCAGTGGGCGGTTTCCCAGCTCCCCGACACCACCTGCGTCCCGATGACCCCGGAGGTGCCCTCCCTCGGTATTGGGGCCAGGAGGGGGTGCTGGGGCCTCCACCCGGTGACTGTCCCCTCACTTTCTCTGCAGGCTGGTACACACCCCCGAAGGAAGATGGCTAAGCCCGGGGAGCCGCCCTCCTCCTCCCCAGGCGCCACTGGACCAATTACCTTTGAATGCTGTGTTCGGATCTCACGCCGCCTCCGTGGTCCCTCCCTCACTTTTCCCGGACGTGACATAGCTCTGCCTCTCGCGGGACAATGACGGCTATCGTAGGCGCTAAGGGAAAACAGAACTGTCAAGTACTCAAGACTGACTTACAGACCAACCAACCACCTGGCTGGAACCCCTGCTAGCAGGCACTCTTATAAAAGAAACTTTCGAGCCTCCTTATATTGCTGGAAACTCAGCTGTGCTCCAGACTAGAGCCTCCTTACCTATGCTATGGATTTTTAATTTATTTTCTCTTATTTCATGTACACTGCTTTTTTTGGTTACAGTGTATGATGGATGTGTATGAAAAAAATGTATCTTTGGGAAAACAATTACAGTTTGTTAATTTGAAGATGCTGGTCTTGACTCCTTTTTCTTCCCGCCTCCTGCCCCCCCCCCCCCCCCCGCCCCGTGCCTCCCCGGCAGTGGGGGAGGGGCAGGGCCCAGCCGGCTAGGGGAGAGGCTGGAGCACTGGGCTCGCCCCCAGGTCTCTCCCCGTGGCCACCAGCACTTGCCCCCCCCCCCCCCCCCGTGAAACGCGAAGCCCAGCATAGCTGCTAAACCACAGCGGAGCCAGCCGCAACGATGACCTTGATTCTTAGGACTTTTCTTCCCTAGTCGCAGATGTTTCCAAATTTCTAAGAAAAAGATAGATTTTAGAGGCCGCTTCAGAGAATTGCTTCTACATGAATCGAGGGGGTGGGGGACGAGGCCCTCCCTGGGGAAGGTGGCTTCGACCAGCTCCCAGTGACTGCGGATGCCCCCTCGCTCCGGCCTCCCGCCTCATCTGGGCTCAGCCCAGAAGCACGTCGTCTGGCCTGGAGAATCCGGGTTCTCTGGAGCCGCTCGCCTAACGGGTCCTGCTGGAAGGGTTAGCTTCGGGGGCTCGCTCTGTGCCCAGGTTTCCACCCGGGCCCTGGACACTGCTGGTCCGGGGCGTGGGGTGGGGGGGAGGCCTGCCTCCGGCCCCGCTCACGCACACTCGCCTCGGGGCTGCGGCGGCCTCTGCGGACCCCTCTGCCTGCAGACTGGGTGCCGGGCTAGGCGAGGCTAGTGCAGCCGCTAGTGTTAGGAAGCCCGGACCCAGGACGCCACCTGCGAACCTGCAGCCTGCCAGCACCCCGCCCTGACGCGCGGGGGACCCGGCCGGTCTCCGTGTCCTCGCACGGATTTGAAGCCCTGCCGCGGCTGGACAGCTGCCCGCTCGCCCGGGGCTGCGCTGACTGCCCACGCCCACCTGATCTGGGTGCTGACAGACACGGAGGGGCCCCCCGGGGTGGGAGGGGGGCGGGGGGAGACCCACCAGAGAGCGGGGGAACTTACACCAGCCCTGAGCGGGGTGTAGACTGTGTTTTTAGTAATGTGTGTCCTCTGTATAATGTCTTTTGTAATGTGTTTTTCTCACCTACCAAAGGATGAAACAAAATTATTTAAATAGTTTGGCTCTAATAAAACTATTAAATTACTTTTTTATTTGTAAATATTTATTTAAACAATGTCTGCACCCAACCTGGGGCTGGAAGTCACAGCCCTAGGATCAAGAGTCACGTGCTCCACCAGCCACGGGCCCCACTAATACAATTATTTATCTTTTTTAAGTCTGTTTATTTTAGGAGAAAGAGTGTAAGCACGAGCAGGGGAGGGGCAGGCAGAGAATCCCAAGCAGGCTCCATGCTATCAACAAAAAAGGATCGACACGGGGCCCAAACCCACAAGCCGTGACCTTGTGACCTGGGCAGAAATCAAGAGCCAGATGCTTAACGGACTGAGCCACCCAGGCGCCTCACTAAGGAAATTACTAGAACAGCGCAGGGGCGCCTAGGTGGCTCAGTCGGTTGAGCGCCCGACTCCTGATCTCAGCTCAGGTCTGGACCTCAGGGTCATGAGTTCATGCTGGGCACGGAACCTGCTTCAGGTCTTTTAAAAATAAAAATAAAGGAACAGAGGGGTCCATGATCCCTGACATGAGGGGGAGCGCCAGCTCTGGTGAGCGGAGACCAACTGGAAGGGAGCCCTCCACCTTTCTGCTCAAACTCCACTCCCCCTTGCTGACCTTGAGTCGAGGGCTCTCTTGAAGCTGCAAAGCACAGAACAGAAACGAGGCTGTACCGTCCTGAGCATGGAACGCCCAGGGCTCTCCTCTGCACCAGGACAAACGAGCTGCTCGGGACGGCGGGGTTCCGGGGGGCCGCAGGGGGCAGGCACACCACAGCGGCTCTGGTCTCACAGGGCAGGGCCGGGGATGGTGACCACACGGAAGGACCAACACCCAGATTCACGAAACATGCCGGCATTTATTCGAGGTGACCGCTCGGCGCTCAAGGGCTCCCCAATCCCACCCGGGAAGGCCAGGAAGACCCGACGCCGGGCCCCTCTGTTCCTCAGAACCACAGGGCAGCGACGCCCGTCCTGTCATGCTCCGGGTGCACAGAGGAGGCGTGGGGAGGGCCCGCCGGCTGCCTCAGGCTTCAACCTCACGGAGGCTCCAGACACGGGACACACGGAGACGTCTGCCTCTTCTGAGGGGTGAGCTGGGGGCCAGGCCACGTGCGAGTGGCAGCAGCTGTGGGTGCCGGGGCCTCTTCGTGCAACGCGTCTGAGGACGGGGCAGGCAGACTGGGACGGGGAGGGCGCACGGTGGCCGTGTCATTTAAACTCTCCGGACACCAGGATGCCCGACTGGAAGAGAGAGAGTCGGTCTTCGTGGAAAGGAAGGACCGCCCGGCCCGTCCACCCAACCCCTGGAGAAGTTCAGTTTGTTTCTTTAGGGGAAATGCCAGGTGATGGTGCGGCACGGGAGGGTGCACAGACACGGGGCAGGTACCTCCAAGTTCAAGACACCAGTGACGGATCGCCTGGTCCGAACTCAAAATGCCTGCAGAACACAACAAGGGCACCTTGGTGGCACCGGGTCGGGTCACGGAGAAGGAGGGGGAGGCTGCGAGGACATTGGGTGGGGGGGCTCCTGCTACAGGGCCCGGAGAAGATTGCTGGGGGCGGGGGGGACCATAAAGAAAAGCATGTAAAAGTAGGTCTATTATCGTCGCTAAAATTATTGCCGGGATCTGGGATTTTACATCGTCCGGTGGGAAATCCTGGGGACAGAAGACCGCGTTTGTTCAACTCTGCTCTCGGGGTTCTGGCACCGGGGTGGACGCTGGAAGGCAGGGAAGCCTTCACCAAGCGGGGCGGGCGAGCGAGGGCGCTTGCCAGAAACCCACCCTCTGGGAGCCCTTCCCCCACTCAGAGCCCGCCCACCCGCGCCCAACCCCGGCCTCCTGTGTGTGTAAACTGGCCTCACAGAGGGGACCTCGGGTCTGTCCCCAGCTGTGCTGTTTCGTTTTTACGAAAGTGAGGAAGTTCCTTTCACCTTTCTGAGCCTTATTCTCCTCATCCTTCAAGGGGGACATCGTCCACCTGCCGTCCTGGGCCTGTGACTCCCCAGCCTGGGCAGCAGGGGCCCTGTGCATGCAGTGACCCGAGACGACCTCTGGGTGGAGCCCACGCCCCGGGGGCGCAGCCGTCCGAGGGCCCCTGGCCGCTGCTCTTGGGGGAGCGCCTCTCCGTCCTCCTTCCCGTCCTTCTTCACCGCCGCTTCCCCTCCTGAACCGCACCCCCCCCCAGCATTCTCTCCCCCGTTCACACTTCATCTAACCCAACCCCGACCCCGACCTCGACAGAAGCACAAAGACAAAGGCCGAGAAGAGGCGTCTCCATCCCGAGGGTGTGGAAACCGAGGCCCGACAGGTGTCTGGACCTAAAGAAACCACACGTCAGGAGACCCCGTGTCCGGTGCTCATCTATCGTGGCTTTCAGACTCTACTCTTCCTCTGAACAGAACCCTTTCCCAGGGAAATCAACACACATGAACCAGACAAAAGCTGAGAAGCTCTGGCAAAAGTTGGGGGGGGGGGCCCTGTGCCCACAAGCAGGCCCTGCGGTCCCTCTCAGGCACCCAGCAAATACGCCAGGGGCAGATCCGGAAATTGGGGTGAGATCACAGAAGACACCCCGAAAGGCACCCAGAGGCCCCGGCCCCCCTCAGCTGCCCCCTGGTCACCCCTCTGGTCGCCCCGCAACCCCCCTCAGCTGCTCCCTGGTCTCCTGGTCACCCCCCAGCTCCCCTCAGCTGCCCCCTGGTCTCACCCGTGGTCGCCCCCGGCCACCCCTCAGATGTCCCCTGGTTGCCCCCTGGCCACCCTCCGGCCGCCCCCTCCCCGGCCGTCCTGCTGAGGCCCCTTGCATCTCAGGAGGGTGGAGAGCGGCTCACCTCTGTCCAGCATTAATGGCTGAGTCAGAGGGGGCATGGCCCTGAAGTTGTCACTGTCTAGGCCGCACAGGGACCGCACGGGGAGGGTGGCCGACCGGCCGAGGTCGACGAACATGACCACAGCCCAGGCGCCCGCCCCGTCCAGCACCCAGCACCTGGCCGAGGGAGGGACGGGCAAGGGGACAGTGTTCAGCCACTACGGCGGCCCTCGACGGGGCGGCTGGAGGTCAGGGCCAGAAGCACCTTCCCCAGCCGTGAAGCGTGTCAGCAGAGGGACCTCGAGAGGACGCAGCAGTGGAGAAGCCAGAGTCCAGGGAGGAGGAAGGAGCCCCAGGGCGCTCGCCCGACCCTGCCTGGCTCACACCTGTTCCGGGCCGCCCGAGCCCCCGAGGTGGCACTGGGCCACACGGCGGAGTCAGGCAGGCAGGGCCAGCACATGGAACAGCGTCTGCGTGTTCAGGCGCCGGACCCGCAGGCCGCACGAGGGACACACGCGTGTGTGGACGCCACCCCTCCGCCAGCATGGCTCGTCCGCCCCGCGTGACCGAGGGCGAGCAGGGAGAAACGGCAGCACGCCCTCCCCGGCGAGGCCCCGCAGCCCGAGGGGGCGGCCAGCAAGCCCAGCCGAAGGGGGTCCGAGGGACGATACGGGTCACCAGCAGCCCCCCCTCCCCTCCCCTCCGACGTGGCGATGGCGGCCGGCCAGCCCCGGTCCCAGAAGCATCCCCTCGGCAGCAGGGCGAGGAAGGAAGGAGCCTCTGGGGCAAGAGCCGAGCAAAGGGCGGGAGGGTGGGGTCTCCGCCAGCAGGAGCCCCCCCTCCCCCCCCCCGCACGACAGACAAGTGCCCGACGCCGAGCAAGACAGCGCCGTGCTGGGGGCACGCCAGGCCGGGCGACGGAGAGGGCCACGGCGACTCCCCGTGACCCGGGACACAGTCCTCACCCCCAGGCACTGCCCCCCGTGTTCAGGCGCACCCCAAACCTCCCGCCACTCCGCCAACCAGCGCCTCGGCCGCACGTGCTCAGCAAGCTTTGAAAAGCCCGCCAACCACTCATCCCACAGCGTTTCCGGTCACACTCTGGCGTCCCCCCCCGGGGACCCACACCCACCCCGCCGGCCACAGGCCACCACCGCACAGAGAGGGGGACGGCCTCAGAGCCCGGATCTGCTGGCAGAGTTCCTGAAAACGGCCCCCACCCCTGCCCCACCCGCCAGGGGCCAAGTGACGTCCAGTCACATTTCCCTGGGGGTGGCGCCGCGTCTCGGCGTACCTCATCTCCACGGGAGCCGCGCACAAGCCTGCCCCCCAGGTCTCGGTCGCACAGGGGTCACGAGGAGCCTCACGAGCGAGCTGGGTACAAGCTGGAAAGCAGACGGTGGAGTCCCGCAGGCCCCAGGACCATCGCTCGACCACCGCACCCCTGCCCCCCTCAGACGCCGGCCCCGCCCTCGGAGGCGGAATGACGTGGGGGGTGAAAGTACTCTTCCCACACCTCAGCCTCCGGACCCTCAGCCGCGTGCGTCCCTCTCTGGATGGGTCTCCGCAACCCAGAAAGCGCCCAAGGGGAATAGGAAGGGATTCCTCCCACACTGGCACAAGCTGGGGGGGCTGCTGGGGTGGGGAGGTCGGGAGCTGCAAAGACATATCCTGGGCACAGAGGGCAGCTGGGATCTCACGGGAGGTCCTGGCCAGTCCTCGAGCAGAAGCTTTGTCCAAGACCTACAAAGAGAAAACGTACTGGTCAGTGTTTGTTTCCCTCCGGGCAGACC
The DNA here is from genome assembly GCF_018350155.1 of Leopardus geoffroyi. NCBI lineage: Eukaryota > Metazoa > Chordata > Mammalia > Carnivora > Felidae > Leopardus > Leopardus geoffroyi. The sequence continues at coordinate 823,113 of NC_059338.1, read as the reverse complement.
TGGAGACAGAAGGCATCGATGGCATCCGACTTTGGGGCTCCCCCGCATTCGCTCATGCTAGGACCCTGAGCCGACCCAAGGAAGGGCATCCAGACACAGGGAGGTGGGGAGGGCAGCGGCCGGGAGGGCTCCACCGGGGTCACAGGATCTGGGACCGCGGAGGGAGAGGGTCACGCTGGAGGCCAGCTGGTGCAGAGAGAGGCCGGGCGCCCCTCCTCTCACCGCAGCCCTGCGCCCCCCAAGCCGCGCTGGCGTCTCCGGCCCCGGGCAAGCCCACGAGCTGACCGCTGCCAGAGAACGCAAACGGCCACTGTCCCTAACGGCCACAATACCACAATCCCACCAGACGCTTACTTCCTTCTCTCCAGACGGACACCCCTCACCCACTCCCCTGTCCTCAAACTCACAACACACCCCACTCGACCTCTGATGCAGCAAATACACCTCAGACCCCGCGTCCGGGCGTCCGACCCGAGTCACCGTCGGGGACTCTGCTCGGACGTGGAGGTGACCGCCACACGGGATGACACTCGGCCTGTCAATGTCAGGAAATGTGTCACCACCCACCTCCTGGCCCAGGCCAGACTCCCCTCTCTTCCCAGCTCCGGAAGTCAAATCCATCCGCAAGCCAAGCCAGCAATTGCTCCAAAGCACACAGAGCTCGCAGACCCCCCTCTGCCCGCCCCCCCCCCAGGACCCCAGCAGCGGCACCCATCGCGGCGGCCCCCCCTCCCCCCAGGACCCCAGCAGCGGCACCCATCGCGGCGGCCCCCCCTCCCCCCAGGACCCCAGCAGCGGCACCCATCGCGGCGGCCCCCCCTCCCCCAGGACCCCAGCAGCGGCACCCATCGCGGCGGCCCCCCTCCCCCCAGGACCCCAGCAGCGGCACCCATCGCGGCGGCCCCCCCTCCCCCCAGGACCCCAGCAGCGGCACCCATCGCGGCGGCCCCCCCCCCAGGACCCCAGCAGCGGCACCCATCGCGGCGGCCCCCCCGCCCCCCAGGACCCCAGCAGCGGCACCCATCGCGGCGGCCCCCCCTCCCCCAGGACCCCAGCAGCGGCACCCATCGCGGCGGCCTCCCCTCCCCCCAGGACCCCAGCAGCGGCACCCATCGCGGCGGCCCCCCCTCCCCCAGGACCCCAGCAGCGGCACCCATCGCGGCGGCCCCCCTCCCCCCAGGACCCCAGCAGCGGCACCCATCGCGGCGGCCCCCCCCCCCAGGACCCCAGCAGCGGCACCCATCGCGGCGGCCCCCCCTCCCCCAGGACCCCAGCAGCGGCACCCATCGCGGCGGCCCCCCCTCCCCCCAGGACCCCAGCAGCGGCACCCATCGCGGCGGCCCCCCCCCCAGGACCCCAGCAGCGGCACCCATCGCGGCGGCCCCCCCTCCCCCAGGACCCCAGCAGCGGCACCCATCGCGGCGGCCCCCCTCCCCCCAGGACCCCAGCAGCGGCACCCATCGCGGCGGCTCCCCCTCCCCCCAGGACCCCAGCAGCGGCACCCATCGCGGCGGCCCCCCCTCCCCCCAGGACCCCAGCAGCGGCACCCATCGCGGCCCCTCACACACGGAGCTCAGATCCCATTACTCCCGATCAAAACCTTCCAACAATGTCCCGCTGTGCTCACAAATAAAACCCAGAGTCTCCACTGTGACTCAGTGAGGCCATGATCTGACCCTCCTTCCCACACGCCTCCCCTGTGCCCGCTCTCCCCTCACCCCTGCCAAGTCACACACTGCGGCATCTGCACATGCTCCCTCTGTCTGGAATGTTCTGGAACGTTCTTCCCCTGGTCTTCACACGCTTGGCTCTGACCTGTCATCTAGACCTCGGCAAAGGTGCCCCCCTCAGCGTCATCTAAAGAAGTGACCCCCCTTCATCACAGAGCCTCACTTTATTTCCGTCTGGCATTTTCCTACTTATTTACTGGTTGACCGTCGGTCCCTTCCCGCAAGCCCACAAGCATGGCGAGAACCTGGGTCATATTTGAGGTGGCCCCGCGGCCGAGAACACGGTCTGCTCGGCACACACACAGACGGAAGGGACGGAAGGGACCTGGGGCCGGGTTCCCTCTTGCGCAGCGTGAAGCTCACCTGAACCGACGTGAGGGTTTAGCGGGCTGGCATCGTCTCAGTCCCGGCCCCAGAGCGGACGGGCCCGTGCCGGCAGGCTGGGTACCAGTGCAGGACGGGGGCCTCGGCAAGTTGCACAACAGCTTCCCACGGCAAAGCGGCTGGAACGAGGCCCGCAGAGCCTGCGCTCCGCGAGACCAACCACTGACGCGGAGCAGCGAGACCAGACCGATCCTGGCCCGGAGCCACCTGTCCCGGAGCTGCAACGGCCCCTGGTGCCGACGGCCCCCCAGCCAAGCCCGGGAGGCGCCTTCTGAGAATCTCCTCAGCTCCCAAGAGCCAGTTACCGGCGGTGACTCCAGGCTGAGAATCGTTAACATAGAAACACCTAAAGCCATTCTTGGTCTAATTATTGTTCCCCAATAATTTAAGAGAGAAATACAACAATCCCATCTTGACAGGTGGTGAAATTCAACTTCAGGAGAAAATCCACAATTATCATCCGGCCGCCAGACCAGGCACGTCACCCCAACAACCCTCAACGCCTCGGGGTGTATTCCTGAGACAGAAGGGGCCCACTTCAATTCACCACAAGCGCAGTGACCCTCATGCCCAGACCCCTCGACAGCCGCCAACAGTCTTCCCTTTGTTCTGGGCGTTTCCACCAGCTGCTCGAGTGCCCTGGGAGCTGTCGCCTGGCCCCGACTTAAGCCGGCGAGTCTGAGCCGTGGGACAGAAGACGCAGGACACAAAGGTCAGCGACCACAGCTCTGGGGTGGAGGGGCGTCCAGCCCGTCTCCGGACACACCCCAGGGAGAAGCGCTCACACCGGCACGTGCAGGGGTGCGGCCTCACATAACCCTCCGAACAGCGGAGGCCTCCCTGCGGCCTCCACGTCCCCACGGGGCCACACACTGGGCCAGTGCTGGTCACTCTGTGCCGTCTCTTCCTGGGGACTCTGTTTGTATCCCGGTGGAAATTAACACCTACGGCGGTGACCCCCAAGCCCTGTCACCCACGCACCACCCCTCGCATGTCTGCTGTGAGCAGGTACATAGCAACAGAGATAAAAGACCCCAGACCTTGCTTGCTCTCGGGGACCCCACACGAGGCACCCCGCAAACGCGGATGAGGCATGTGCTCGGCCATGAAGCCCACAGGTCAGTAGGTACAGTAAGTCCACAGGGGGTATTATGTCCGCTGAGCGTAGGGCAAGGAGGGGGACAAAGAGCGCCCCGAGGGACAGGGCTCACAGTCCGGAATGAAGTGAGAGAGCAAACCCCACACACATGGGGCCAGAGCTGGGGGTGCGCTCGGCACGCCAGGACCAGCGCTGGACCTCCTGAGACGGGTCTTCCTGCCTGGACTCGGGCCCCGACTCGAACCCACAGGGCCGCCTTGAACCTGGGGGGATATGCGAAGATGGCGGCACGTCCAGAGGGCAGAATGTCCTGGAACCACCCGGAGGGATCTCAGGCGCGTTCCGAGAGAGACGCCAGCCACGAAGCGTGCACACAGCAGGACCCCATGCACACAAAACCCTACGACAGATGAACCTCACCTAAAGTGACAGGAAGCAGACGAGTGGTGGCCTGGGGCCACAAAGGGGGACAGGAGAGCCTTCTGCAGACCCAGAATGTTCCATACGCATCACTGTCGACCCAACTAACAGTACACCTGAAATGGGTTCATTTGATTCCGTGTAAATAATGCTTCAATTAATGCATCTATATACTTTGTGTACTTAATGCTCCAATAAGGTTGTTTTATGTAAATTGATTAAACCTGGTCGTCTTGCTTTCGCCAGCCCTCCAGCGCTCCCATCGCTGTGTGACTATGAATCAAGTTATGTGCTATGCAAAGAAAAAAGTTTCAAGATTTTTAGAAGTTATGTTATGATTACTTTTGTTCTTACACAACCTTCTCCAGGAATTAACTGTTACTTTTTTCTTTCTCCATTCACTTGAGTTTGCTTAAATCCCTGGCTAAGGTCTCCCACACCCCCGACTCACAGCCTCTCTCCACCCTGGTCTCCATTTTTCTTCATAGGCCATCACCCTGGAGTCTCACTCCTGCTCTGTCTGGGACTGGCTGTTGCACGGACATTCCCCAGCGGTGGGAGGGCTCTGGTCCCTTCTACTGGAGCACATCCCTCCATAGTTTTTTGGTTTTTGAGGTGGGGGAAGGGTGAGAGAGAGAGAATCCCAAGTAGGCTCTGCACCGTCAGCACAGAGCCCAGAGCAGGGCTCGAACTCACAAACCACAAGATCATAACCTGAGCCGAACTCAAGAGTCGAATGCTGAGTCACCCAGGCACCCCGCCCCACTTAATAGCTCTTTGAGAACACGGGCGTGGGCCATGCATCTTTTGAGACCCTACCTATCAGAACAAGTCCCAATTTTACCTTCACTCTAGAGTAATTTAAGAATAGATTGGGGGGGCGCCTGGGTGGCTCAGTCGGTTGAGCGTCCGACTTCGGCTCAGGTCATGATCCTGCAGTCTGTGGGTTCGAGCCCCGCGTCAAGCTCTGTGCTGACAGCTCAGAGCCTGGAGCCTGCTTCTGATTCTGTGTCTCCCTCTCTCTCTGTCCCTCCCCTGCTCAGGCTCTGTCTCTCTCTCTGTCAAAAATAAATAAACATTAAAAAAAAATTAAAAAAAAAAAAGAATAGATTTGGGTTGGGAATGCAAGCTGCTGCAGCCACTCTGGAAAACAGCATGGAGGTTCCTCAAAAAACTAAAAATAGAACCACCCCACGACCCAGGAATTGCACTTCCAGGTATTTATCCAAGGGATACAGGTGGGCTGTTTCGAAGGGACACATGCACCCCCATGTGTACAGCAGCACTGTCGACAACAGCCAAAGTATGCAAAGAGCCCAAATGTCCCTCGATGGATGAATGGATAAAGGAGATGTGGTGTATATAGAGAGATAGATAGATATAGTATATATATGCAATGGAGTATTACTCGGCAGTCAAAAAGAATGAAATCTTGCCATTTGCAGCTACGTGGATGGAACTGGAGGCTATTATTAGTGAAATTAGCTAAGTGAAATTAGTCAGAGAAAGACAAATATCATATGACTTCACTCATATGAGGACTTTAAGAGACAAAACAGATGAACATAAGGGAAGGGAAACAAAAAGAATATAAAAACAGGGAGGGGGACAAAACAGAAGAGACTCATAAATACGGAGAACAAACTGAGGGTTGCTGGAGGGTGGTGGGAGGGGGGATGGGCTAAATGGGGGAGGGGCACTAAGGAATCTACTCCTGAAATCATTGTTGCACCATATGCTAACTAATTTGGATGTAAATTTTTAAAAATAAAAAGTTAAATTAAAAAAAAAAAAGAATAGATTTGGGTTCGGACATTACGTTCTTCCAAAATTCAGTGACACGACCCAATCCTCTACCCGCCAGTGTGGATTCTCTTCCTGAAGCTTTATCCGATATTCTACAATATTTCCACAGCATGTCTTGGTGTAGCTCTTACTTTCCCATTTATTATCATGGGTACTTGCTGGAGGCTTTCAGTCTGAGAGCTCACATCCTTCACCTCTGGGATATCTTGTTCTAACACTCAGTGCTTCCTCCCTGGTGCTGACCTGACTCTCCTAGGGGGCGGCACCCCGCCCCCCACCCCGTGGCTGAGCCTTTAATTTTCCCTTTTCTCTTTTCTAAAACAATCCTACTACAAAAGATTTTAATTGACACATCCTGTTCCCAAAAAGCGGTAATAAAACTTGACAGAACTGTTAAAGACCAGCATCTCAGGATACCGGAGGTTGACCAGAAGCCTTCAATGCACGGAGAGCCCTCGTCGGGCACGCTGGGCAGCAGGTGGACGAGCCTTGCGAGTCTGGCTGTCGTAGAACTGGTGGTCCCTGGCGAGCAGATGGGAGGGCCGCTCGGCAGCCCGGGGCCGCGCCCCTGCGGCTCTCACGCCTCCTTGTCTAGGAAATACCTATTTCCAGCTCTTACCTAACCTTCTTTCGGGTCGCTTCCTTTTCTCATCGATCTTCAGCTTTGACTTTTCTTTTTTAGAGAGTGAGAGCCGGGGAGGGGCAGAGGGAGACAGAGTCCCAAGCAGGCTCCACGCTCAGCACAGAGGCCGACACGGGGCTCAATCCCACGACCCTGGGGCCACGACCTGAGCCAAAATGAAAAGTGGATGCTGCCCCCACTGGGCCACCAGGTGCCCCTCTTTTTGCTTGTTTGTAAAAAACATTCTTGGGGCACCTGGGTGGTTTGGTCCGTTAAGCGTCTGACTTCAGCCAAGGTCATGATCCCGTGCGGTTCATGAGTTTGAGCCCCACATCGGGCTCTCTGCTGTTAACCCAGAGCCTGCTCAGATCCTCTGTCCCCCTCTCTGCCCCTGCCCCGCTCGCACCTGCTCTCTCTCAAAAATAAACAAACATTTAAAAAAATTCTTTTTAAATGTTCGGGATCTTAATCCAGAAAAACGTTTTGCTGACAGTAAATACTTCAGGCTCTTCAACAACGCGGTCCCTGCTACTGTGCAGAAGTGGAGACAAAGTGTAAATGGGTGAGGCTGTTTTCCAATAAAACTTTGGGGACACTGAAATTTGAATTTCACATAATTTTCATGCGTCATAAAATAACATTCTTCAAAAAAAATTTTCCCCATTTAAAAATGTAAAAACCATTCTTAGAACTTGTACTCTGGGAAGATGCTATAAATGTACCTTTCCCTATTCCTTCTGCTAAACACCGAACCTCACACATAAAACAGACAGAAGGCAACTCTGACCTTGGGACCAAAGGACAACATGGTGATGGATTCCCTGGGTTTTCTTCCCGCCTCCCGTGTCCTAGACTTAGAGCCAAAGAACCCACGAGCGCCAACAGGCACAGACCGGAAAAGCCCCAACAAAAGTCTGCTCTCTCCCGCGACGGGACCAGAAAAGGGGAAGCCTTGCGTGGCAGCAAACTTCCGAACAACAACTGTTGTACTCCAGACACACACACACACACACACACACACACACACACACACACACACACACGCTAGCCCCGAGTCCACGCACCCAGCAGAGACAGCAGGGAGCCCGCGCGGCCGGGACAAGTGAGCCCACATCTCCCACCCAGTTATGTTGCAGAAAGCCGACGGGGCAGGCGGAACTCTGTGCCCCTAGCCAGTAATGACACGGGCCCCTGCCACTGGGATCGGTGACGGCCACTGGGGAAGTGGACACCCACAGCACACAGCACTAGGCGCCACTGCCCCGAGGACCGGCAGTGTCAGAGGAGCGCTGTTGGAGAGTCAGGACTCTCCTGAGTGGTGACCAAGCCACCTACAGCGGGTACCAGGGGAGACCCCATGCAGAGCCAGACCTCCCAACCCCACGACAGTAAACGGGGCCTCATAAGGGGAACCTGAATTTCTACGTCAGCCGGCAGTATCGACGGGGCACCCTGCTGGAGCTGAGTCAGAGAAAGCCAGGTGAAACAGAAGGTTTGCACAAAAGCTAAAGTCTCAGGGCACCTGGGGGCTCAGTCAGTTCGGCATCTGACTTCAGCTCAGGTCATGATCTCGCGGTTCATGACTTCGAGCCCCGCATCGGGCTCTGTGCCGACAGCTCAGAGCCCGGAGCCTGCTTCGGATTCTGTGTCTCCTTCTCTCTCTGCCCCTCCCCTGCTTGTGTGCGTGCTCTCTTTCTCTGTCTCAAAAATAAATAAACATAAAAAAAAAAGCTAAAGTCTCATAACATAGTAAGAAAATGTCCAGGTTTCAATTGAAACTCACTTGTCATACCAAGAACCAGAAAAGTCTCAAACCAAGAGAAAAGACAAAACCTGCCAATACCAACATCAACAGATGTTAGAATTACCCGAGAAACATTTTATTTTTATTTATTTGTTAAACATATATATACATTTAAATTTACATCCACATTAAAATTAAAAAAAAAAAAAAAAATAGGGGCGCCTGGGTGGCGCAGTCGGTTAAGCGTCCGACTTCAGCCAGGTCACGATCTCGCGGTCCGTGAGTTCGAGCCCCGCGTCGGGCTCTGGGCTGATGGCTCAGAGCCTGGAGCCTGTTTCCGATTCTGTGTCTCCCTCTCTCTGCCCCTCCCCCGTTCATGCTCTGTCTCTCTGTCCCAAAAATAAATAAACGTTGAAAAAAAAAAATTAAAAAAAAAAAAAAATTTACATCCACATTAGTTAGCAAACAGTGCAATGATTTCAGAAATATACTCCAGTGATTCCCCCCCCACATATAACCCCCAGTGCTCCTCCCAACAAGTGTCTTCCTTAGTGCCCCTCCCCCATTTAGCCCATCCTTCCTCCCACCACCCCTCCAGCAACCCTCAGTTTGTTCTCCGTCTTTAAGAGTCTCTTAGGTTTTGTCCCCCTCCCTGTTCTTACATTCTTTTTGTTTCCCTTCCCTTTTGTTCATCTGTTTTGTCTGTTAAAGTCCTCCTATGGGTGAAGTCATATAATTTTTGTCTTTCTCTGACTAATTTCACTTAGCACAATACCCTCCAGTTCCATCCACGTAGCTGCAAATGGCAAGATTTCGTTCTTTTTGATTGCCGAGTGATACTCCGTTGAATATACGTACCACATCTCCTTTACCCATTCATCCATCGATGGACATTTGGGCTCCTTCCATCCTTTGGCTGTTGTCGATAGCGCTGCTGTAAACATGGGGGTGCGTGTGTCCCTTCGAAACAGCCCACCTGTATCCCTTGGATAAATACCTGGAAGTGCGATTGCTGGGTGGTAGGGGAGTTCTACTTTTAATTTTTTCAGGAACCTCCACACTGTTCTCCAGAACGGCTGCACCAGTTTGCATTCCCACCAGCAGTCCGCACCCTCACCACATCTGTTGTTGCCTGAGTTGTTAATGTTAACCATTCTGACAGGTGAAACGTGGTATCTCATTGTATTTCCCTGATGATGAGTGAAGTTGAGCATTTTTTCATGTGTTGGCCGTCTGGATGTCTTCTTTGGAGAAGTGTCTATTCAGGTCTTTTGCCCATTTCTTCACTGGGTTGTTTTTTGGGTGTTGAGTTTGATAAGCTCTTTATAGATTTTGGATACTAACACTTTATCTGCTATGTCATTTGCAGATATCTTCTCCCATTCCGTCGGTTGCCTTTTAGTTTTGCCGATTGTTTCCTTCGCTGTGCAGAAGCTTTTTGATGAGGTCCCAGTAGTTCATTTTTGTTTTGTTTCCCTTGCCTCTGGAGACGTGTTGAGTAAGAAGTTGCTGCGGCTGAGGTCAAGTAAGTTTTTGCCTGCTTTCTCCTCGAGGATTTTGATGGCTTCCTGTCTTACGTTTAAGTCTTTCATCCATGTTGAGTTTATTTTTGTGTCTGGTGTAAGGAAGTGGCCCAGGTTCCATTCTTCTGCGTGTCGCTGTCCAGTTTTCCCAGCACCACTTGCTGAAGAGACTGTCTTTATTCCATTGGCTATTCTTTCCCGCTTTGTCGAAGATTAGTTGGCCATACGTTTGTGGGTCCATTTCTGGGTTCTCTATTCTGTTCCATTGATCTGAGTGTCTGTTTTTGTGCCGGTACCATACTGTCTTGATGATGACAGCTTTGTAGTACAGTTTGAAGTCTGGGGCTGTGATGCCTCCTGCTTTGGTTTTCTTTTTCAGGATTGCTTTGGCTGTTTGGGGTCTTTTCTAGTTCCATAAACATTTTAAGATTGTTTGTTCTAGCTCTGTGAAGAATGCTGGTGTTATTTTGATAGGGATTGCATTGCATGTGTAGATTGCTTTGGGTAGTATCGACATTTTAACAATATTTGTTCTTCCTATCCAGGAGCATGGAGTATTTTTCCATTGTTTTGTGTCTTCTTCAATTTCTTTCACAGCTTTCTATAGTTTTCAGTGTATAAATTTTTCACCTCTTTGGTTAGGTTTATTCCGAGGTATTTCATGGTTTTTGGTGCAGTTGTAAATGGGATCGATTCCTTGGTTTCTCTTGCTGCTGCTTCATTATTGGTGTAAAGAAACACAACCGATTTCTGTGCGTTGATTTTATATCCTGAGACTTAGCTGAATTCATGGATCAGTGCTAGCAGTTGTCTTTTCTTTCTAATTTTTTTAATCTTTATTTATTTTTGAGAGAGACAGAGTGCGAGGGAGGGAGGGGCAGAGAGAGACACAGACACAGAATCTGAAGGAGGCTCCAGGCTCTGAGCCGTCAGCCCAGAGTCTCATGCGGGGCTTGAACTCACAAACCATGAGATCATGACCCGAGCCAATGTCTGACAACCAACGGAGACACCCAAGTGCCCCAGTTCTAGCAGTTTTTTGGTGGAAACTTTTGGGTTTTCTATATAGAGTATCACGTTGACCTGACAAACATTAAAAAAAATTTTTTTTTAATGTTGATTTATTTCTGAGAGAGACAGAGTGTGAGATGGGGAAGGGCAGAGAGAGAGGGAGACACAGAATCCGAAGCAGGCTCCAGGCTCTGAGCTGTCAGCACAGAGCCCGATGCGGGGCTCGAGTCCATGAACTGTGAGATCATGACCTGAGCCAAAGCCAGACACCTAACCCACTGAGCCACCCAGGCGCCCCGGACCTGACAAACATTTTAAAGTAGCCATGATAAAATGTGTCAACAAACAATTACAAATACCCTTAAAAAGAATGAATAAATAGAAATGCTCATGAAAGAAATAGAAAGTCTCGGGAAAAAAAAAGATATAACAAATGGGGAATTTAGGGGTGTGTGGGTGGCTCGGTCAGTTAAGCATCTGCCTCTTGGTTTCGGCTCAGGTCATGGTCTCACAGTTCATAAATTCAAGCTCCACACCAGGCTTTCTGCTGTCAGCAAGGAGCCTGCTTCAGATCTTCTTTCTTTCTCTCTCTCTCTCTCTCTCTCTCCCTCCTCCTCCTCTCTCTCTGTCAAAAATAAGCATTAAAAAAAAAAAAAAGAAAGAGAGAAAAACAATTTGAATGACAGTGGATTTCTCATCAGAAACCATGGAGGCCAGAAGGAAATGACATGCTATTTTTCAACTGCTAAAAGGAAAGATCTGTATTCTTAGTGAAAATATCCTTCAGGAAAGAAGGGGAAATTAAGACATTCTCAAATGAAGGAAAACAAAGAATTTGTCACCAGCAGACCTACCCTTAAAAAAATGGCCAAAGGAAGTTCTCCAAACACAGAGGAAATGATAAAAGAAGGAGCCTTGAAACATCAGGAAATAAGAAAGAACATGGTAAGGAAAATATGGGTAAATACAATAGGCTTTCTTTCCCCTGAGTTTTCTGAATTATGTCTGACAGTTGGAACAAAAATTGTAACACTGTCTGAGACGGTTCTAAATGAACACAGAGGAAATATTTAAGACAATTATATTTTAAGCGAGGAGAGTAAAGGGAAGTAAGGTTTCTATACTTCACTTGAATAATGTCAACAGGCATAGACTATGATAAGTTATGTGCAAATAATGTAACATCTTCCGTTTTTTTTAATGTTTATTTTTTTATTTTGAGAGAGAGCAGGGGAGGGGCAGAGAGAGGGAGAGAGAGAATCCTGAGCAGGCTCCGTGCAGTCAGCACAGAGTCCAATGTGGGGCTCGATCCCACAAACCATGAGATCCTGGACCTAAGCTAAAATCGAGTCGGACGCTCAACTGACTGAGCCACCCAGGCACCCCACATCTTCAGTTTTAAGATACACTTAAAAATGCTACAGATATGGGGCGCCTGGGTGGCGCAGTCGGTTAAGCGTCCGACTTCAGCCAGGTCACGATCTCGCAGTCTGTGAGTTTGAGCCCCGCATCAGGCTCTGGCCTGATGGCTCGGAGCCTGGAGCCTGTTTCCGATTCTGTGTCTCCCTCTCTCTCTGCCCCTCCCCGGTTCATGCTCTGTCTCTCTCTGTCCCAAAAATGAATAAACGTTGAAAAAAAAAAAAATTTTTTTTTTAAAATGCTACAGATAAATCAAAATTGAACTGTAAAAAATGTCCAAGTAAATGACAGGAAAACAGAGAAGCAAAAAAACAGGAAAAAATAAATAAAATGGCAAACTAGAGTCCTAACATATCAATTACATTAAATGTAAATGGTCTAAAAAATTACCAATTTAAAGACAAAGACTGTCAGTGTGGATTAAAAAACATGATCCAGGGGCGCCTGGGTGGCTCAGTCGGTTGAGCGTCCGACTTCGGCTCAGGTCATGATCTCACAGTGTGTGAGTTCGAGCCCCGCATCGGGCTCTGTGCTGACAGCTCGGAGCCTGGAGCCTGCTTCAGATTCTGTGTCTCCCTCTCTCTCTGCCCCTCCCCTGCTCATGCTCTGTCTCTCTCTGTCTCAAAAATAAATAAAAACATTAAAAAAAATTTTTTTTAATAAATAAATTTAAAAAATAAAAAAAATAAAAAACATGATCCAACTACATGATGTCTATAAAACGCTCACTTCAAACATAATGATATAGTCAGGTTTAAAGTAAAAAGATAGGAAAATAATAAAATAAAAAGACAGGAAAAGATATGTCATGTAAACAGCAATCAGAGAAAAGCCGACATACCTATTTAATATCAGATAAAACACATCTCAGAGTAAAATCACTAAGAAGATCATAGAGAGGGATAGTAGATTAATCCATCAAGAAGACCTCACAATCCTAAATATATATGCAGCAAACAATATATGATGTGAAAACTAATCGAACCGAATGGAGAAATACACAAAACCACAATTATAATTGTAGACTTCAACACCGTTCTCTCAACAACTGACAGAACGTCAGCAAGGAGAGAGAGGAACACAATACTATGAACCAACAGCATCCAGTCGATGGGTACGGGACACGGTGCCCAAGAGCTGAATACACATCTTTTCAATTGTCCACAGAACATAGGCCACGAAGGCTATAACCTGGGCCGTGAAGTAAGTCTCAATTAAGAAAATTCAAGTCATATGCAGTGTGCTATCTAACCACAGCAGAAGTAAACCAGAAATCAATAGCAGAAAATATGTGGAAATCTCCAAATACTTGGAAACTAACATACTTCCAAATAACCCACAGAATGAAGAAATCAAAAGGAAAACTAGAAATATTTTGAGCTGAATGGACATTAAAACACAAATTAAAATTAAAAACAATATCAAGGTATGAGATGTAGATAAAGCATCACCTAAAGAGACATTCATAGCATCAAAAGCCTGTGTTGGGAAATAAGAACGCTTAGAAATGACTCAGCTCAGCTTTGACCCTAAAGGAAAAACAGAAGAAGGAAAGCAACTGAAACCCAAAGAACACAGAACAAAGGAAGCAATTGACATAAAAGCAGAAATCAAGGAAAAGCAATAGAGAAAAATCAGTGAAACAAGGACTAGTTCTTTGAAAGGATCGACAAGACTGAAAACGAGAAAGAGGGGACAGATTACCAATGTCAGGAACGAAACAGGACAGACCCCAGGACATCCAAAGGACGTGAGTGAAGGGAGTGCTGAGAACAACTTTGCAGGGACATCCACAGGCCAAAACGTCAAGCATGCAGTTAGACAACTTAGGCAACACGTACCCTTCCTCAAAAACTCAAACTGTCACAACCCACCCAATCTGAAACCGATCGTTGGAATTAACGATTAAAGAAACTGAACTCGTAATTAAAAGCCTTCCAAAAAAGAAATATCCAAGCCCAGATGGTCTCACTAGAGAATTCTAGCAAACAATTAAAGAAAAATTAACATCAGGTCTACACAGTCTCTTCCCAGAGGAGGAAACACTTCACAATTCATTCTATGAAGCTGGGATTGCCATAATACTAACACCAGAGACACTACAAAATAAAAGAAAACAAAATGAAAACAACTACAGACCAACATCCTTCATGAAAAATGCAAAAATCCTTAACAAAGTGTTAAAAAGTAATTTAATAGTAGTATTAAACGTTAGAAATTGGGGGCTCCTGGGGGCTCCTGGGGGCTCAGTCGGTTGGGCGTCCGACTATGTCAGCTGGGCTGACAGCTCAGAGCCCGGAGTCTGCTTCGGATTCTGTGTCTCCCTCTCTCGCTGCCCCTCCCCCGCTTGTGTTTTCTCTCCCTCTCTCTCTCTCTCTCTCTCTCTCTCTCTCTCTCTCAAAAACATTAAAAGATGTTGAAAAAAAGAAAAAGCAATCACTATAATCCACCATATCAACCAGCTAGAGAAGAAAAATCACATGATCACATCATCCAATACAGAAAAAGCATTTGACAAAACTCAACATCTGCTATTGGTTGAATTATGTCCCCCCAAAAGCATATGTTGCAGTTCTAACTGCCAGCACATCAGAATGTGGCCTTATTTGGAAACAGGGTCTCTACAGAGGTATAACTTAAAACAAGGTCACTAGGGTGGTCCTAATCCAGCATGACTGTGTCCTTATGCAAAGGGGAAATCTGGACACACAGACACAGAGGAAAGACCGTGAAGACACAAGACTTGAATGATCCACCCGTAAGCAAAGAACACTGAAGATCACGGACAGATCGCTGGAAGCTAGGAAGAGGTGGGGACGAGTCCCCCACAGGTTTTAGACGGACACCTTGATTTTGGACGTGGAGCCTCCAGAATCATGAGAAAAGAAATACTAGTTTATGGGTTTTTTTTTTTTTATAGCAGGGCTAAGAAACTAATACAAACCCCATTCGTGATTAAAACTGTCAAAGGTTAAGAACGGAGAAGAACTTCTTCAACTTGATAAGGAACATCAACAAAAGAGCTACGGATGACATTGTATTTCATTGTGGAAGACTGAACGGTCCCTACCCTAAGGGACTGAGCCAAGGGCTCCCAGACCCCCTGTTCTAATTCAACACAGTGCCGGAAACTCCAGCCGGTGCTAAGGCAGAAACGTAACAGAAGGCATATAGGTCACAAAGGGAAAACAAGAAAACAAAAAAACCGGCCCTATTTGCAAACGATATGATTGTCTACATAGAAAAACGAACACAGGTATAACGCAACTCCTATCGGAATCCCGGCCAAAATTTTGTAGGCACAGACAAGATTATTCTAAAATGTATAGGCATAGGCAAAGGAACTAGAACAGCTAAAACAATTTTGAAAAAGAATAAAGTGGGGATGGGGCGTCCGTCTTCCAAGTTTCCATACTTCGTAGACAGCCACAGTAGCCGAGGCCGTGTGACCCCAGCGTAGGCAGAGATCCACATACCAGTGCAAGAAACTGAGAATCCAGAAATAAAGCCACACAAATATGCCCCCACTGATCCTTGATAAAGCTGCAAAGGCAATTTAATGGAGAAAACGGTCTTTTCAACAAATGGTGCTACGGCAGTTGGACATCGATAGGCCAAGAAACAGAAAAGAGAAAAGAAAAACAGGAAGAGAGGAAGGAAGGAACGAAGTTACCCTAAGTTTCACAGCTTATACAAAAATTAACTCAAGGGGCGTCTGGGTGGCGCAGTCGGTTAAGCGTCCGACTTCAGCCAGGTCACGATCTCGCGGCCCGTGAGTTCGAGCCCCGCGTCGGGCTCTGGGCTGATGGCTCAGAGCCTGGAGCCTGTTTCCGATTCTGTGTCTCCCTCTCTCTCTGCCCCTCCTCCGTTCATGCTCTGTCTCTCTCTGTCCCAAAAATAAATAAACGTTGAAAAAAAAAATTCAAAAATTAACTCAAAATGGATTGTGGGCTTGGGGCACCTGGGTGAGTCACTTAGGCGTCCGACTCTTGGTTTCCGCTCAGGTCATGACCTCACCGTTTGTGAGTTCGAGCCCCACGCCGGGAAGTGTAGAGCTCATCGTTTCTTTTGCCCATTTTCTAATTGGATTGTTTGGGTTTTTTGCTGTTGAGTTTTGAGAGTTCTTTATATATTTTAGATACTAGCTCTTTGTTGGATATGTCGTTTGCAAATATTTTCCTCCCACTCTGTAGCTTTTCATCCTCTTAACAGGGTTATTTTTATAGGCTAAAGTTTTTAATTTAAATAAAGTCCAATTTATCAATTTTTTCCTGTTTTTCCATTTACGAATGGTGATTTTATTGTCACGACTAAGAGGTTTTTGGCCAGGCCTAGATCCCAAAGATTTTTTGCTAAAAAAAAAAAAAATATATATATATATATATATATATATATATATATATATATATACATATATATATATTTTATTATTATTATTAGTTTAGGGGCACCTGGGTGGCTCAGTCGGTTGAGCATCTGACTCTTGACTTCCGCTCAGGTCACCATCTCATGGTTCATGGGATCAATCCCCGTGTAAGGCTCTGTGCTGAGCATGGGGACTGCTTGGGATTCTTTCTCCCTCTCTCTCTGCCCCTCTCTCTGCTCACTTGTGCCCTCTCTAAAAATAAGCATTTTTTAAAAGTTACATTAGTTTACATTTTTTAAAGCCCACAATCCATTTCCTTAAGTTTATTTATTTATTTTGAGACACAGAGAGAATGTGCGCCTGCAGGCACAGTCGAGGAAGGGGAAGAGGGGGAGAGAGAGAATCCCAGACAAGCTCCGCGCCGTCAGCGCAGAGCCGGACTCGAGGCTCGATCTCACGAAGTGTGAGACCATGACCTGAGCTGAAATCAAGAGTCAGACGGATGCTCAACTGGCTGAGCCAAGCAGGGGCCCCATTTCTATAACCTCCTTGAAGTCCTGAGATTGTACAAACAGAGTTGTCAGGGGTTGGGGGGTGGGGGCGGGGATGGGAGTGGAAGTGGGCGTGTCTATAAAAAGGCCACAGGAGGTAGCCCTGCGGTGGCAGAGATGCTGGTACCTTGACTGTATCAATGTCAGCACCCTGGTTGCAATACTGTTTCAAAGGATGTTACCATTGGGAGAAACCGGGTGAACAGCACACTGGGCCTCTCTGTACTTTCTTTTTTTTTTTTTTTAAGTTTATTTTTGAGACCGAGAGAGACAGAGCATGAACGGGGGAGGGTCAGAGAGAGGGAGACACAGAATCCGAAACAGGCTCCAGGCTCTGAGCTGTCAGCACAGAGCCCGACGCGGGGCTCGAACTCGGGGACCGTGAGATCACGCCCTGAGCCGAAGTCGGATGCCCAACCGACCAAGCCACCCAGGCGCCCCACTCTGTGTACTGTTTTTTTTTTTTTTTTTTTTTTTTTTTTTTTACGTTTATTTATTTTTGAGAGAGAGACAGAGCATGAACGGGGGAGGGTCAGAGAGAGGGAGACACAGAATCCGAAACGGGCTCCAGGCTCTGAGCTGTCAGCACAGAGCCCGACACGGGGCTCGAACTCAGGGACCGTGAGATCGTGACCTGAGCCGAAGTCGGACGCCCAACCGACGGAGCCACCCAGGCGCCCCACTCTGTGTACTGTTTCTTAAACTGCGTGCGCATCTCCAATGACCTCAAACGAAAAGTAAAACTGAGAAGGAAAAAAGCGTTCCTCGCTTGCCAACAGGACAAAGCCGGGCGCCCAAGGGTGCGGACCTCGCGCCCGATCCCTCGCTGGTCGTATTACCGCAGTAGGTTCTCCCAGGTTTTGGCTTGAATTTATCTTCCTTTACGTTATCTTTCAAAAGATAAGCTCTTAACCTTAATTCGTGCATCTTTTCTTTTTCACTGACCTCTACATCTTAACGAATCTTTTTTTTTTTTAATTTTTTTTTTCAACGTTTATTTATTTTTGGGACAGAGAGACAGAGCATGAACGGGGGAGGGGCAGAGAGAGAGGGAGACACAGAACCGGAAACAGGCTCCAGGCTCTGAGCCGTCAGCCCAGAGCCCGACGCGGGGCTCGAACTCCCGGACCGCGAGATCGTGACCTGGCTGAAGTCGGACGCTTAACCGACTGCGCCACCCAGGCGCCCCTTAACAAATCCTATCCTACTCTGAGGCCATAGAGATTCTTCTACATTTTTTTGGTAAAGGTTTTAAAGTTTTGTCTTTCATATTAACTCTAGCCAACGTAGTGCCTACTCTTGTGCAGGAGGGAAAGCAGGATATAGTTTCGCGTCCTTCTACTTGAATACGCAATCGTCCCCGATCCGTAACGGGCACGTTCACCCTTTCGCCTCAGACCCACAGCTACAGGGATGCGGACGGCAGCTGCATTTCCCTGAGGCTCTGTCTGGGGCTCTCTGTTGCCTGGCATTGGTCACACCATCTACTAGGGCCAACACCGCCCCTGCCGGCAGCACAAGCCTCCCACCTTCCTCTTCAGGAAGAAGGGTCTGAAATACTCTGGGCTTTTGCTCTTCCGTACAAATCGTGGAACCAGCCTGTCCCATTCCTGAGAAAACCCTGTGGGAACTTTTATTGGAATTCTACAGAAGCCAGAGGTGGTTTGGGGACAGTGACTGTGAAGTAACTCTTACGGCACCTTACCAGCCACAGACTAGGAAGGAATCAGCTTTGCTGATTTAAGTCTTCCTTAGAAAGACTTTCAGTAGGGGCGCCTGGCGGGCTCCATCGGTCAAGCGTCAGACTCTTGATTTCAGCTCAGGTCATGATCTCACGGTTCACGGGCTCTGTGCTGACAGTGCGGAGGGCTGCCTGGGATTCTCTCTCTCTCTCTCTCTCTGCCCCTCCCCCTCAAAATAAATAAAAATAAACTTCTTTTTGAAAGAAGACTCTCAGTCAAGTTCAGGGGCACCTAGGTGGCTTAGTCGGTTAGCTTCCGACTCCGACTCAGGTCACGATCTCGCTGTTCGTGAGTCTGAGCCCCGCGTCGAGCTGTGTTGTCAGCGTGGGGCCGGCTTGGGATTCTCTCTCCCTCTCTCTCCCCCTCCCCCTCCCATAGCTGTCATTCTTCCATGTGTTAGTGAAAAACATTTATGGTTTCCTTAATAGTAAACTACTTCTGCATCTGGTGGGGGGGAGAAACCACTTGTCATGATATCCTACCTTCATTAGCCCATTCTGACGCCAGTGATGTGTTGAGAGACGCTGCCTGTGTATTCATGAGCGAAACTTGCCGTCAATTTTTCTATCTGATGCTATCCTGTCTGGTCTGGTTTCGGGGTTATCATACTGGCCTCACAGAATGAGTCGGGGAGTGTCTCTATTTTATTCTCTGGAAGAAGTTTTGTAACACTGGAATTTCCTGTCCCTTGAAAAGTTGGTAAATTTGCCCGTAAAACAACTGACCTGAGTTTTCTTTGTGAGAAGATGATAAAGTAGGTAGGATTCAACTACTTTGCAGTTATAGGACCATCAGGGTTCTTCTGTTAGTTTTAAAAACGGTACTTTAAGAAGTATGTCTATTTCTGGGGTGCCTGGGGGGCTCCGTTGGTTGAGCGTCTGACTTCGGCTCAGGTCATGATCTCACCGTCCATGAGCTCGAGCCCCGTGTCGGGCTCTGCGCTGACAGCTCGGAGCCTGGAGCCTGCTTCGGATTCAGTGTCTCCCTCTCTCTCTGTTCCTCTCCCTCTGTCTCTCTCTCTCTCTCTCTAAAATAAATAACACATTAAAAAAAAATTTTAAAGAAGTATGTCTATTCTAAGTTTTAAAATTACAGCATCTTACATTTTAGTTCCTGCTGGATCTATAGTTATGATCCCTTTTTCATCACTAATTGACCTTCTCCTCTTTTCTCGACTAATCATGCTATTTTTTTTTTTTTTTTATATTTCACTCATTTCTTTAAAGAATGACATCTTGGCTTTACTGATACCCCTACTGCAGCTTGGTTTTTATGTCCCCCACCCCCCACCCCTGGTTTTATGGGGCTACGACTGGCATAAAACTACAGCTTTGTTTACAAAATTTTAAATTAAAAACAAACGTTTTTAAAATTTTTGTCTGCTCCCTACTCGGGTTTATTTCCTTTTTATCTACTTCTCCAATCAACTCTTAGCTTCTGAATTTTCAACCTGCCTTCTTTCCGCATGAAGCGCTCAGTGCTGGGCATGTCCTGCTTCACCGCATCCTGCAACTTCTGATGCTAAGTATTCCTGTTCAGCTCTAAGATTTTTAAATTTCTGTTAGGATTTCTTCTGTCACTCGTGCTGTTGACTTAGGGACACTTTCTCTAAATTTCCAAATGTACAGATATTTGCGTTCCTCTTTTGACTACTTATTTCTAATGTCGAGGTAGCTGGAGTGGTCCTGGGAAACCATGTCATCCCCACGGAAGCCAGGCCAGCCCGTGACACTCGTTCCTGGTGCCCGACTCTAGCGTGACAGGCCTCACTGTTCCACCCAAACAACTCCAGACTTGGACAGAATATAGGAACTGACCGTCTCTGGCCCACGCTGGCAGTTGTGGGCAGAAGAGGGCAGTCTGTCCGAGGGAAGGAAAGTGTGCTAGGTGGGCACCACCTTTGCTCCGGCCTGCTGCCCGGGGCAAGAGTGGAAAAGCATGGAAAAGGGAAGCAGAGAGGGCAGTTAGTGGGCGTCTCTCTGGGCAGAAGAAACACAGGTAGGAGCGTGGGTGCCAGGAATCGTGGGACGGGGTACCAGACAGGAAGGAGCCCCAGAAAAGCCCCAGACGCATAGGGGCCCCCCTCAGGCCCTGAGCCCTGAGCTGCGGGTCCAGAGAGGTCCTGCAGGGGAGGGCGCTGTCGGGAGGGGACAGGGAGCCCGGACAGGGACACGATCAGCTCCAACAGAACCAGAGCAGGGAGACCTCGGTGAGCACCCTGAGACCCTCCCCTGGGACCCTCCCCTGAGACCCTCCCGAGTCCCTCCCCTGGGACCCTCCCCTGAGACCCTCTTGAGACCCTCCCCTGAGACCCTCCCCTGAGACCCTCCCGAGACCCTCCCCTGGGACCCTCCCGAGACCCTCCCGGGACCCTCCTCTGAGACCCTCCCGAGACCCTCCCCTGGGACCCTCCCCTGAGACCCTCCCGAGACCCTCCCCTGGGACCCTCCCCTGAGACCTTCCCCTGAGACCCTCCCCTGGGACCCTCCCCTGAGACCCTCCCCTGGGACCCTCCCCTGAGACCCTCTTGAGACCCTCCCCTGAGACCCTCCTGAGACCCTCCCCTGGGACCCTCCCCTGAGACCCTCCCCTGAGACCCTCCCGAGACCCTCCCCTGGGACCCTCCCCTGAGACCCTCCCGAGACCCTCCCCTGGGACCCTCCCCTGAGACCCTCCCCTGGGACCCTCCCCTGAGACCCTCCCCTGAGACCCTCCCCTGACACCCTCCCCTGGGACCCTCCCGAGACCCTCCCCTGAGACCCTCCCGAGACCCTCCCCTGGGACCCTCCCCTGAGACCCTCCCCTGAGACCCTCCCGAGACCCTCCCCTGAGACCCTCCCGAGACCCTCCCCTGAGACCCTCCTGAGACCCTCCCCTGGGACCCTCCCCTGGGACCCTCCTCTGAGACCCTCCCGAGACCCTCCCGAGACCCTCCTGAGACCCTCCTCTGAGACCCTCCCCTGAGACCCTCCCCTGGGACCCTCCCGAGACCCTCCCCTGAGACCCTCCCGAGACCCTCCCCTGGGACCCTCCCCTGAGACCCTCCCCTGAGACCCTCCCCTGAGACCCTCCCCAGACCCTCCCCTGGGACCCTCCCCAGACCCTCCCCTGGGACCCTCCCCTGGGACCCTCCCCTGAGACCCTCCCGAGACCCTCCCCTGAGACCCTCCCGAGACCCTCCCCTGAGACCCTCCCGAGACCCTCCCCTGGGACCCTCCCCTGGGACCCTCCCCTGAGACCCTCCCCTGAGACCCTCCCCTGAGACCCTCCCCTGGGACCCTCCCCTGAGACCCTCCCCTGGGACCCTCCCGAGACCCTCCCCTGAGACCCTCCCCTGAGACCCTCCCGAGACCCTCCCCTGAGACCCTCCCCTGAGACCCTCCCCTGAGACCCTCCTGAGACCCTCCCCTGGGACCCTCCCCTGAGACCCTCCCCTGGGACCCTCCCCTGAGACCCTCCCCTGGGACCCTCCCGAGACCCTCCCCTGAGACCCTCCCCTGAGACCCTCCCGAGACCCTCCCCTGAGACCCTCCCCTGAGACCCTCCCCTGAGACCCTCCTGAGACCCTCCCCTGAGACCCTCCTGAGACCCTCCCCTGGGACCCTCCCCTGAGACCCTCCCCTGAGACCCTCCCGAGACCCTCCCCTGAGACCCTCCCGAGACCCTCCCCTGAGACCCTCCCCTGGGACCCTCCCGAGACCCTCCCCTGAGACCCTCCCGAGACCCTCCCCTGAGACCCTCCTGAGACCCTCCCCTGGGACCCTCCCCTGGGACCCTCCCCTGGGACCCTCCCCTGAGACCCTCCTGAGACCCTCCCCTGAGACCCTCCCCTGAGACCCTCCTGAGACCCTCCCCTGAGACCCTCCCCTGAGACCCTCCCCTGGGACCCTCCCCTGAGACCCTCCCCTGAGACCCTCCCGAGACCCTCCCCTGAGACCCTCCCCTGAGACCCTCCCGAGACCCTCCCCTGAGACCCTCCCCTGAGACCCTCCCCTGGGACCCTCCCCTGAGACTCTCCCGAGACCCTCCCCTGAGACCCTCCCCTGGGACCCTCCCGAGACCCTCCCCTGAGACCCTCCCGAGACCCTCCCCTGGGACCCTCCCCTGAGACCCTCCTGAGACCCTCCCCTGAGACCCTCCCGAGACCCTCCCCTGAGACCCTCCCGAGACCCTCCCCTGAGACCCTCCCGAGACCCTCCCCTGGGACCCTCCCCTGGGACCCTCCCCTGAGACCCTCCCCTGAGACCCTCCCCTGAGACCCTCCTGAGACCCTCCCCTGAGACCCTCCCCTGGGACCCTCCCCTGAGACCCTCCCCTGAGACCCTCCCCTGAGACCCTCCCCTGAGACCCTCCTGAGACCCTCCCCTGAGACCCTCCCCTGAGACCCTCCCCTGAGACCCTCCCCCGAGACCCTCCCGAGACCCTCCCCTGAGACCCTCCCGAGACCCTCCCCTGAGACCCTCCCGAGACCCTCCCCTGAGACCCTCCTGAGACCCTCCCCTGGGACCCTCCCCTGGGACCCTCCCCTGGGACCCTCCCCTGAGACCCTCCTGAGACCCTCCCCTGAGACCCTCCCCTGAGACCCTCCTGAGACCCTCCCCTGAGACCCTCCCCTGAGACCCTCCCCTGGGACCCTCCCCTGAGACCCTCCCCTGAGACCCTCCCGAGACCCTCCCCTGAGACCCTCCCCTGAGACCCTCCCCTGAGACCCTCCCCTGAGACCCTCCCCTGGGACCCTCCCCTGAGACTCTCCCGAGACCCTCCCCTGAGACCCTCCCCTGGGACCCTCCCGAGACCCTCCCCTGAGACCCTCCCGAGACCCTCCCCTGGGACCCTCCCCTGAGACCCTCCTGAGACCCTCCCCTGAGACCCTCCCGAGACCCTCCCCTGAGACCCTCCCGAGACCCTCCCCTGAGACCCTCCCGAGACCCTCCCCTGGGACCCTCCCCTGGGACCCTCCCCTGAGACCCTCCCCTGAGACCCTCCCCTGAGACCCTCCTGAGACCCTCCCCTGAGACCCTCCCCTGGGACCCTCCCCTGAGACCCTCCCCTGAGACCCTCCCCTGAGACCCTCCCCTGAGACCCTCCTGAGACCCTCCCCTGAGACCCTCCCCTGAGACCCTCCCCTGAGACCCTCCCCCGAGACCCTCCCGAGACCCTCCCCTGAGACCCTCCGAGGCCAAGCCAGGTCCATCCTGAAGAGCAGAAGAGCCAGGTTCAGCTGGCAGTGGGGTCTGCAGGATCAGCCCCAGGGGGTTAAAGGAGGTAAGGGCCTTTGAACTCAGGCGTCCAAGCCACGAAGGGAGTGAAGGGTGGAGAGTGTCGACAGGGAAGGAGCGGTGGGGGCAGTGGATCCAGGGCCTGGCGTGCCCCATCGCTAGACGGGGGGTGTAGAGCCCTGGCCTCTCCAAATGCGGGCCCACCTGGCACTGGGGCAGGTCCTCAGGCCTGGACACAGGGCCCGAGTCTCTGCGGCCCGGACTCAGCCCCTAGGCTGTGTGTCCTGCTGCTCAAGTCTGAGAACCACCCCCGCAGAAGGAAAGCCCGGGGGGGGGGGGCGCACCGGGCCGAGCCACAGCCAGGGGAGGGCAGGACTGTGAAGGGGGCAGTGGTCTAGGAAACGAGGGGCTGGAGGACGGGTCATCCACACAGACGCCGAATTGGAGTGACCACAGGAGAGGGCGACAGTGAGCCAGATGCCGAAGTCGCCAGCGAGCAGGGGCGTGACACAGGGACAACCCACGGGGCCAGGCTTCGGGAGAAAGGGAGACTCGTAGTTTGAAGTCCTTCTGTGCGGCTTCCCACCCGCCGTCTGCTCCCACCTCCCGCCGCCCCGCCCCACTCGCCCCTGCCCTGCAGACAGGCCTCGGGTTCCGCAACCGCGTGCCCGATTTTAAAGCCACGTTTCCCAGCCTCCTCGACTCAAGGCCAGGAGTTACAGTTCTGTCCCACAAAACAGAAGCACGGTCGTGGCCCAGGCTTCCAAGAGGTGCCTCTCGTGAGGACACAGGCACTTTGCTCTGCCTCCCCTTCCACTGGGACCGAGCCTCCCGCCGCCGTAGGGAGGAAGGAGGAAACGACCAATCTCACAACCAGTCCCCCAGGTCTCAGGTCGCCCGCCGGCTGATCTGCCATCACCTGAACGCACACACAACAAAACCGTGCAGGGCGCAGGCTCTGTGCAAGGTGCTGGGGGTCCAGACACGAGCCTGGCCTTCGGCTGGAGCTCAGCGCCCAGGGGGCCGCAGGCGGGACAGGGTCAGAGGCCACCGCAGGGCAATGGGTCAGACCCAGAACTGGAGGGAAAGGAGGTGGTCCAGACGGGCTCCCAGGAGGAAGTGGCTTTTGAACGGATGAGGAACGCAGGCTAGGTCCCTCTCATCTCTAGGCTGCAAGGCCACCGCGGTCTGGTCTCGTCTGTGTCCCGCACACACGCGAGCCTTATGCCGAGTGATGCCGCACAGGCGGCCCGGCACCTGGGCCTCAGGGCCCAGCGGGGGACACACACAGGCGGCGCAGGGGAAGAGGAGGCTGCTTCTGGGCCAGGCCCCCCCCCCCCGGCCCACTGCCCCGGATGTGGCCTGGCCCCTCCATCCCCAGGGCCCCCGGGCCCCTCCTGCCCCCTCCTGCCCCCTCCTGTCCCTGGGCCCTTCCTGCCCCCTCTGGCTCCGGCCCTTCTTCCCCAAGGCCGGGGGTGCTCCGCCGCCCACGGTTTGGCTTTTCCCGGACCTCCTCTCCACTCCGACCCGCCTGGTACCCATCTCCTCACCATGATGAAGATCAATCTTTCCCTACAGAATTTCATTTTGGAAAAATGTACATTTATACCATCTTTTTATTTTATTTTTAATGTTTATTTATTTTTGAGAGAGACAGCATGAGTGGGGGAAGGGCAGAGAGAGGGGAGACACAGAATCTGAAGTAGAATCCAGACTCCAAGCTGTCAGCACAGAGCTCAACGCGGGGGCTCGAACCCACGAACCATGAGGTCATGACCTGAGCAGAAGTCGGACACTTAACTGACTGAGCCACCCAGGCATCCCATGGTATTTCTATTTTTAGTATTTTTCTTTAAATTTTTTTTTTTACATTTATTCTTTTTTCTTTAATTTAAGGTTTATTTATTTTTGATAGAGAGAGAGAGAGAACGAGAGGCAGAGAGACACAGAATCTGAAGCAGGCTCCAGGCTCTGAGCTGTCAGCACAGAGCCCGACATGGGGCTTGAACTCACAGAGTGCAAGATCATGACCTGAGCTGAAGTCAGAGGCTCAACTGACTGAGCCACCCAGGCGCCCCTATTTATTTATTCTTGACAGACAGAGGGAGACAGAGCTCGAGCAGAGGAGGGGCAGAGAGAGAGGGAGACACAGAATCTGAAGCAGGCTCCAGGCTCCGAGCTGTCAGCACAGAGCCCGATGCGGGGCTGGAACTCACAGACCCAGAGATCATGACCTGAGCCCAAGTCGGATGCTTCACCGACTGAGCCACCGAGACGCCCCATCAACCACCTTCTTTCAAAAGCAGCTCTTACCCACCTAAAATCACTCTGCTGGCTTAAGAAAGAGAAACGCATAATCTAAAACTAATTTTTCTCAGTCTGCATGCTTATATTACATTTAAATTCAACGTTTCTCATTTGCTTCAGTTTTAAATATTTAACGTTTATTACACGCGAATTTATGAGACGAGGAGCACCAAGCACGTGTGCCCAGCATTTACAACGTGTGAAACGTGTTCACGTACCTTATCGCACTCGACTTTACAATCATGCTGCACGGTCCATTATTACTGTCCTTTCTCTGAAGCACAAGGGCTGGAGCGCATAAGCGACTTCCCTCAGGCCACACAGCAAATTTAGAGCAGAATTTGAACCCAGGGCTTCTAACTCCAAATCCTACGCTCTTTTCATTGCATCACACAAAACCACAGCGTTCTTCTCTTCAGATTTTACCATTAGTAAGTGAAATAGGAAACTAACATTTTTACCTCTTCTACAGCGAGTGTCAGGAAACCACAGCCTTGAGCCAAATCCGACCCCGCAGCTTTCTGTAACTGAAGTCTTATTGGAACAGAGCCGCACGCGTTCCCGCACTTACAGCCGCTTCCACGCGGCAGAGGAGAGGATGCGCCGGCAGAGCACAGAGCGGCCACCATCTGACCTCTGACCCCTTACGGAAAGAGCCGGGCAGCCCGCCTCGTGAAGCCTTGGCTCTCACTCTGATCGTGCGTACAGCCGAGAGTCGCTTTTTCTTTCCTTTTTAAACCACCAATGCGATGCCTGGCCTGTCCCAGAGGGACAGAGCGAGAATCTCTGGGGCTGGTCTTACAGCATCAGTGTTTTTTAAGAGCTCCCCAGGGGATTTTAATACCAGCCGAGGTCAAACACTACTGTTCCACGGGATCGTGCAGATTCAGAAACACCGGTTTCCAGGAAGTGTGCTTGAGGGCGGGAGGAGAGAGGAACCACCCCCACTGCACACGCCCTCTGACCCCACCGTCTTTCCACCTGCGAACGAACGTCGGCCAGGGTCATCACCAAGGTCGCCCATCCGCAGGTGCTGTGCACGGCGACTGTTGGTCATTAGAACTCCTAGAATCTGAAGGCAGGCCCCAATGGTGAGATTTTTTTTGGCCCCGTACTTTATTTTAAAAAGTTTCTAGTGACTTGACAGGAGGCTCGGTACACTGGAGCTAAAATTGCCTCCTGTCTCCTACGCAATCTTTTGCACCCCATTTTAAATAATGAAAATAACTTACTAGAATTTTTTAGTTACGGGGCGCCAGGGTGGCTCAGTCGGTTAAGCATCCGACCCTTGATCTCAGGTCACGATCTCACGGTTCATGAGTTCGAGCCCCGAGTCAGGCTCTGTGCTGACCGTGCGGAACCTGCTTGGGATTCTCTCTCCAGCCTCCATCTCTGCCCCCCGCCCCGCCCCGTGCTCAGGCTCTCATGCACTCTCTCTCTCAAAATAAATAAGTGAACATAAAAAGTTATTTAAAAATAAGATTTTTTTGTTATAAAAGCACTGAATGTTTATTACAGAAACACAGAAAATACAAAACGAAGTTTAAAATATACGTACTTTCCGCTTCGTAACCTATTTCGCTTCACGATATATTCCTTTCAATCAATCACTACCAAAAATACCACTTAAGGGATCTCCAGTCTGCTACTAAGTCAGGCCCCAGCATTTACGGACCACTGACTTCACACCAAACAGGTGGAAGGTTATGCCGTGACCTTCACGGGAAGTCCGTCCACGCCATCAGAACGCAGCCAGACAACGGAGGAGCTGCTGAGGCCGCTGGGGGCATGTGGACCGAGTGGCCCTGATCCCACACCCGGCACGCGTCCTGGAGACACTCACATGTGTGCACGTGGACACACTCAAGCCAGTTCCCTGAAGCTCTGGTGACAGCAGAAAAAACTGGGAAAATACTAGTCTGAACCATGCAAAACTGAACAGACGTGTTTGGTAACACCTGCCATTTTGTCCCGTACAACCTAGGTGTGTGTGTGTGGACACAGACGTGTGGTTATGAGTGTATCAGGGGATAAAAGCCACAGACACACACAGACGAGGGACTGCCAGAGTCCCCACGGCCTGTGTCCCCGCCTCGCCAGTGGCCACGCCGCCCCCAGATGCCTTCCCAGCCCGCGCCCTGCGCCACCGGGACCCTCCCGGGCTCTGCTGCTCCCGCCCCGCTGGCCACCCGGGTTCCGATTTCACTGGAAACAGAGATGGATCAGAAGGGAACTCTGCACGCGGCCAGCCCCACATCGGTCACCTCCCTGCGCCCCGGGACGCATCCCCACCGGGAAGACCTGCCCTTGCTCTGGACGCCGCCTCTCCCAGCTTCTCAAGGCCCTGGACACACCACTCCTCTCGCCTGCCTCAATTCACCTGCTCCCTGGACAGCAGGCGGAGGCACACTGGTGCCTGCTGTCCCCACACTGATACCTAACGCCCTCCGCCTCGCCCAACACTTCAGGTGCCGTGAACAGAGCGCACAAACCCCTCTCTCCCGGGGCTTCTCTTCTCTGGGGAAGACAATCAATAGGACGAGTGAGTAGCGCGCCTGGTGAGTCTGTAAGTGAAACACACAAAGTCAGAGAGGGGACGGGAGGGAAGGGACGGAGGGCTCGGCAGCATGGCCAGCCAGGCCCTTTGAGAGACTGACAACTGAACAAAGAGCGTAAAGGGCGTGGTCAAGTGGGGAAGGGGCGGGGCAGCAAGTGCAAAGGCCCTGGGGCAAGGAGGCCAGGGAGGCTGACACAGAGCAAGGGATGGGAAGGAGGCGCAGGCTCAGGGCTGCAGGGGACGGCTCAGGCGGGGGCCCAGGGCGCTCGGCTCTTCCTAACAAGAGGGAGGCAGCGGAGTAAAGACCTAGGACCCACCTCCCGACACGGGGTCGCCGCGGCTGTGGGGATCAGAGCAGAAGAGAAACACGAGGAGGCCGTGGTGACCCAGGTGGGATGATGGTGACATGGGACAGCGTGAGGCAGCGGGGGGCATGACAGTGTTCGGATTCTGCGGATGCCGAACTCTTCATGACAAAACATTCCGCAGACAGGGAGAAAGAGAGCACGATGAGTCCCCACGAGCCCATCCCCACGTCTCAAGAACCATCGACATCTTGCCGGAATGGTTTCCCCCACCCGCCCCCCCACTTGCCGAAGTTTCACATCCTCTCCCCCGAACAGCGTGTGTGCATCTCAAAAAAGGGCATTTTCTTATGTAAATAGAATGCCGTTACAAAACTAAAAAAGTTAAGGATAACTTTTTATTATCAAATAACGGGCTAATTTCACCAAGTGTTTCAGAAATACCTTTCCGTGGTCTTGTCCAAACGTCTACTCGTTGTCATTTCTCTTAGGCCTACATAGGTCTGCACCAGACCTCTCAGCCCCCCACACCCCTGTGTTTGGAGGCAGGTCGGCCGTCCTTAGACAGGGGTGCTGTGGCAGGGGCTGCACGAACCCCCTCTCTCCTTCAGACTGGAAATTCACAACTGAGTTTTAGATACGGGCTATTCTTGGCTAGAATACTTTAGAGATGGTGTGATCTTCAACAACATTGAAGGGAGCTTACATCTGGTCGTCTCACTTTTAGTGATGCTGAAGTAATCAGCAAGTGTATATGGTGATGGCCTGCTCCCTCCATCATAAAACGGCCATCAACATCTGACCCAAGCAGGGGCGCCTGGGTGGCTCAGCCGGTTGAGCCCCTGACATCAGCTCAGGTCATGATCTCGATGTTCATGAGCCCGAGCCCCGTGTCGGGCTCTGTGCCGACAGCTCGGAGCCTGGAACCCGCTTCGGATTCTGTGTCTCCCTCTCTCTCTGCCCCTCCCCCGTTCATGCTCTGTCTCTGTCTCAAAAACAAATAAACGTTAAAAAAAAAAAAAACAAAAACAGCAACTGTGCTGGAAAAGCAGAGTACTTACTCATTCCCTTTAACGACCAAGTTTTATGTTAACGAATTATTGTCTTCCCACTTTCAATTTTGTCCAGTGAATTTTATTTCCTTCTCCTTTCTTTAGCTGTCATTACAAAGGATTGCTTTGCTACCATCAGGGAGTTGTAGTGTTTTTTTTTTTTTTTCTTTTAATGTTATTTGAGAAAAAGGCAGAGAGAGGGGGAGAGAGAATCCCAAGCAGGCTCTGTGCCCAACACGGGGCTCGATCTCATGAAACGTGAGATCCTCACCTCAGCTGGAATCGAGAGTTGGCCGCTCGACCGACTGAGCCACCCCGGGGCCCTGCCATCGGTGAGTTTCAACCAAATGCAGTCATTTGTAGTTCTGGTGCTCAAAGTGTCCCATCTTCAGCCCGGGGGCCTCCCCTGTGCTAGATGGTGCATCTCCTGACTTTATTTGGAAACTTTCAAACACGTACGGGACAAACCCTAGTTACCGCCTCAACTTCAGTGATTCTCGCGGACGGCCCTCGTTCACGTGCACCCTCCTGCCACCAGGCCTCAAACACCACACCGCTTCATGCGCAAACGCGCTGGCATACAGCCCCAGGGAGCAAGCACCTAATACAACCTCCCTGTCCTTTCCACCGAAGCCCAAAGCTCTCTAGTTGTGTGGCATAGCAGCTCAGGCCTAGAAGCTTCCGTGAGAAGGGCTTGGTTCCTCTCTGGAGAATGGTATTTCAGAGCGAACCACGTAGGAAACGGCAGCACTGGAAGGTTCTTAGTCCATTTGGCATCGTGTAGGTGACCTGTATTCTCAGCCAGAAACTCAGAAAACTAGTGGAGGGAGGGTACGGGCGCCTGGGTGGCTCAGTCGGTTGAGTGTCCGACCCTGGCTCCGGTCACGATCTCCCAGCTCACGGGTTCGAGCCCCACGTCGGGCTCTGTGCTCACAGCGCGGAGCCTGCTTGGGACTCCTGCTCTCCTTCCCTCTGCCCCTCCCCTGCTTGTGCCGTCTCTCTCTCAAGATAAACCAACTTAGAACAAGTGTGAAAGTAGAAAGCACACCAGTGGTTAACGGAACAAGCGGGTGATGGATTTCAACGCTCACGATGAGGCTGGAGTTGGCAGACGCAGCGACGGCACAAAGACAGACGCCGTGACCGATGCGGGAGAGCCACGGCCCAGAAATCAACGGAGTTTTAACCAGCGTGCCACGATGATTCAACGGACAAAGATGGGGACAGCCGGATGTCCACGTGAAGAAAGAGGCTGACCCCGACCTCACACAACAAGAACACGTTCAAAAAGATCACAGACCTAAATGTAACAACTAAAACTATAAAACTCTTAGAAGAAGACAGAAGTGGGGCGCCTGGGTGGCTCAGTCGGTTAAGCGTCCGACTTCGGCTCAGGTCACGATCTTGCGGTCCGTGAGTTCGAGCCCCGCGTTGGGCTCTGTGCTGACAGCTCAGAGCCCGGAGCCTGTTTCAGATTCTGTGTCTCCCTCTCTCTGACCCTCCCCCGTTCATGCTCTGTCTCTCTCTGTCTCAAAAATAAGTCAATGTTAAAAAAAAAAAATTAAAAAAAAAAAAAGAATAAGACAGAAGTATAAATCTTCCTGATCTTGGATAAGGCAACAAATTCTTAGATAGGACGCCTAAAGCATGAGCAAACGAGGAAGAAGAAATCAGAATCCCTCAAGGGGCACCTGGGTGGTTCAGTCAGTTAAGTGTTGGACTCTGGACTTTGGCTCCGGTCGTGACCTCGTAGTCTGTGGGATCGAGCCCCGTGTCAGGCTCTGTGCTGACAGCGCGGAGCCTGCTTGGGATTCTCTCTCCCCCCCTCTCTCTGCTTCTCCCTGGCTCACACGTGCACATGTGCTCTCTAAACAGACTTTATAAAAAATTGGAATTCACCAAAATTAAACACTCCTGTGTACCAAAGGGCGCTACAGACCGTGACCTGCCAGGAGTATTGGCAGAAATTTGTATCCAGAATGTTACAAAAACGCTTGCAAGTCAGTGATAAGAAGACAGATGAGCCAGGTCAGACGTGGACAAAGAATCCGAGCAGATATTCGTCCAAAGAAGATTCACAGACAGCCAATAAGCACACAGAGAGATGCTCCTTAGTTCTTAAGGAAATGCCGGAGGCAACCCTCACGAGCTGCCACTTCTGCCCCACTAGGTGGCTGGAATCGGAAGACAGACAAGAGATCTTGGCGAGGAACTTGGAGGACGGGAGCCGTCCACACCGCGGGTGTAGAGCGTAAGGCAGGGCAGCCGCCGGAGACCGCGTGGCCCGGAGTTGTCGCGTGACCTAGGCGCACACCCAGGAACGCCGGGACGTGTCCACACACACGCCTGCACACCGACGCTCACGGCGTGATTCGTGACAGCCAAAAAAATGCCAGTAACGCAAATGTCCACCAAACGGCGAACGGACACACCGTAACACGCCCACAGAGTATCGTTCGGCCATAGAAAGGAACCAAGCCCTGAGACACGGGGACTCGGACGAGCCCTGAGAACATTACACTAAGGGAAAGAAAACAGAGAAGGCCCCATGTTGTCGGATTTCACTTACAGGAAATTCTGGGAGAGGTGAATCCACACGGGATGGACATCAGCGGCTGCCAGAGGCGGGGAAGAGAAGGAAGGGGGGAGGACTGCTGATGGCCCCAGGGTTTATTTGAGGTGACGAAAATTTCCTGGAATTCGTGGTGCTGGTTGCACATCCTCGCGAATGTACTCGAAACCACTGAGTTGTACATTTTTTAAAGGGTCATTTATTTTGAGAGACAGAGAATCCGAAGCAAACTCCACGCAGTCAGCAGAGAGCCCGACGCAGGGCTCGATCCCATGACCCTGAGATCACGATCTGAACCAAAATCAAGAGACGGACGCTTAACCGACAGAGTCACCCCTGAATTGTACATCTTGAGCAGTGGCTTCTATGGACGTGAGGTAGATCTCAGTTTTAAAAAGAAAGGTTAACTTGGGAATGCAAGCTGGTGCAGCCACTCCGGAAAACACGATGGAGGTTCCTCAAAAAACTCAAAACAGAACTACCCTACGACCCAGCAACTGCACTGCTAGGCATTTCTCCACGGGATACAGGTGGGCTGTTTCGAAGGGACACACGCACCCCCACGTTTACAGCAGCGCTGTCGACAACAGCCAAAGGATGGAAGGAGCCCAAATGTCCCTCGATGGATGAATGGATAAAGGAGATGTAGTACGTATATTCAACGGAGTATTACTCGGCAATCAAAAAGAATGAAATCTTGCCATTTGCAACTACGTGGATGGAACTGGAAGGTATTATGCTAAGTGAAATTAGTCACAGAAAGACAAAAATCATAGGACTTCACTCATAGGAGGACTTTAAGAAACAAAACAGATGAACGTAAGGGAAGGGAAGCAAAAATAATATAAAAACAGGAAGGGGGACAAAACAGAAGAGACACAAATACGGAGATCAAACTGAGGGTTACGGGAGGGGTGGTGGGAGGGGGGATGGGCTAAATGGGTAAGAATTAAGGAATCTACTCCTGAAAACATTGTTGTACTCTATGCTAATTTACATGCAAATTAAAGAAATAAAAAATTAAATTAAAGACAACAAAATAAAATAAAAAATAAAAAGAGAGGTTAATGCAGTGAAAACTAGAAAGAAAACGAAAAGGCCAGTGCTGTTATTGCTGTGAGCAATTAATTGCCTTTTATCCCCGACTGAAGCTTTCCATGTTCTGCCAGCACCTGGAAAGTGTGCCACTGGTCAGTTCACCTGCAAGCAGTGAGTCTCTCTCACTTCACAGCTCCTGATCGGGCAGGGGGCTACAGTCAGAAACTTCTCAAGGGGCGCCTGGGGGGCTCGGTCAGTTGAGTGGCCAACTTCGGCTCAGGTCATGATCTTATGGTCTGTGGATTCGAGCCCTGGGTCGGGCTCTGTGCTGACAGCTCGGAGCCTGGAGCCTGGAGCCTGGAGCCTGCTTCGGTTCTGTGTCTCCCTCTCTCTGCCCGTCCCCTGCTCATACTCTGTCTCTCTCTCTCTCAAAAAAAAAAAAAAAAACAAGAAAAAAAAACATCAAAAAAAAGCCCCAGAAACTTCTCCTTAAAATCCTACCTCTTCAGGGTGCCCTGCTGGCTCAGTCGGAGGAGCGTGTGACTCTTGACTTCAGGGTTGTGAGTTCGAGACCCATGGTGGATGTGGAAGTAATTTAAAAAAAAAGTTTTTTTAATTATAAAACCCTACTTCTTTAGCTCAAGTGTTTCCTCCTCTCTGGGGCTGCACTGAGTTTGTAAGTTGACAGAAAGCGCTGTGGGGGAGGCTACTGCCCTCCTGTGAGGGGACAAGGACCACAGGCCCCCTCTGCCACCATGTGGGACGGCAAGGCCAGGAAACCCCAGTTAATGGAGCACTGAGAGAGGGGACAAGGAGCACGGGCACAGGGGGTAAGGAGCACTGGGGGGAGGCAGCAGAGCCCCTGCCCAGACGCCACAGGAGCTCCTGTCCCATTTCATTTCAAGTGACAGGTGGTACCAGCCCGCCAGGAACGGAGGGGACAGCCCCAGTGCCCCATCAGGCGTCAAGAATCCCCCAGCCCGCCCCTGTGACTCTGTGACCGACTAGGATTTCACGGGTTACGAAGTCATTAATTCTTTTTTTTTTTTTAATTTTTTTTAACGTTTATTATTTATTTTTGGGACAGAGAGAGACAGAGCATGAACAGGGGAGGGGCAGAGAGAGAGGGAGACACAGAATCAGAAGCAGGCTCCAGGCTCTGAGCCATCAGCCCAGAGCCCGACGCGGGGCTCGAACTCACGGACCGCGAGATCGTGACCTGAGCTGAAGTCGGACGCCCAACCGACTGAGCCACCCAGGCGCCCCAGTCATTAATTCTGACCCACTCAGTGCTCCAATACCAGTCGTCTTCTCGGTCACATAACTTGATAGGCCCACCCTTTGCTATGACAGGTTACTTACGTAGCTCATCGGTCACGTGGTTTGGTGCCTGGCGGCGACGGGGGACGTGCATTCAATTGTTGGCTGAGGGATCCAACCTCCAGCTTCTTCGTCCCCAAGAGGGAGTCGCCACCCGCCGCCCAGGGTTGTTCTAAGAACGTGACAGAACCACGCTGTTGCAGCATTCAGCCGACTTCCTGGAGCATTCCCGGTAATTAAAACAGAGCGGGTGGCGCAGGAGGAGTCAAGTACAACCGGGCAGGCAGCGCGGACTTTCACTGCTTGGCAAGGAGGCGCGCGGGCCGGCAAATCCCTGAGAGATGCGTGGCCTGTGGCGGGCCCCCAGAGGTTAGCTGCTGTCCTCTGTCGTCCCGGACTAAGCTGCAGTGCGAGAGCTAGGTCACCAACTTTAAGCGTGCTGCGTCTCAGGCTCGTTATTCTGCAGAATGTACAAAATACAAACGCCCCACAAAAGGCCAAGGGCAGCTTCAGTCAGTAAATTACGCTTCAGTTTCCGCCGTCTGTCCTTCCGATGCACCATTTCAGGCAGGGATGGCGCTCCGAGATTTTCAGGCTGTCGCCCGCCTCCCCAGACAGTACGATTCCTGGGGTCAGACTCCGCTGTTTGTGTTCTAGTCTCCAAGTGCACAGCCAACTGACCGAACCGGTTTCAAAATCGTACGGTGCAGCTTTTTGGCTGAAACCCACCCCTTCCTGGGACCGGGGGGCAGGCACTTACACCCTGGCGAGCCCCCTCCATCCAGAGCAGCAGGCAGGGCGACCCCCACCCAGGGTCACGTGGGGCGGGAAGGGGAAGCGTGCAAGGCACAGCACTTTCTGGGCCCAAACTGGCCACGTCCAAGGCAGACGGGGGAGCCAATGAGCCTCCTCACCGGCACGTCCACGTTTCTAAAGTGTCTTTCGGCCCTGGTGACATTAGGTGACCGCAGGCTGCTAAGTCATAAGGGGGGGCCAAGGACGAGCAGCGGTGGACAGAAGAACACCTCAAGGTTTCAGGGGAAGGTTGCCGACGCACACCTCCGTCTCTCTTCTCCGACATCCTAAGGAGAAACAGTACACAGAGTTGTAAGTTTAGGGGACTTAGGGGGACGGAGCAGGTGATCAAAGTCCCCGCCTCGTGAATAATAAATGCCGACATCGCACGCAAGCCCCCAGCAGACACCTGTGATACTGCATCGTGTGGACATGACCGCCTTCCGTGGCCCTGGGTGGGGGGCACACTGGGAGCAGGGGGCTGAGTTCGAGCTCCCGAGGTGCCGAGGAGAAAGGCGGGGTGCAGGGCAGGAGGGCGGTGGGATGGGGCCGGCAGAGGGAGCAGCTCCTGCCCAGGCTGGTGTGCAGGCAATATTCAGGCAGTGTAGGGAGAGGAGGGGGGAGAGGAGAGAGGGAGAGGAGGGGGGAGAGGAGACAGGGAGAAGAGTGGGGAGAGGAGGCGGGGGGAGGGAGAGAGGAGGTGGGGGAGAGGAGGCGGGGGGGGGAAGGTGGGGGAGAGGAGGCAGGGGGAGAGGAGGCGGGAGAGAAGTGGGGGGTGAGGAGATGGGGAAGGGGGAAAGGAGGTGGGGGGAGGGAGAGAGAAGGTGGGGGAGAGGAGGTGGGGGAGGTGGGAGAGGAGGCGGGTGGGGGGAGAGGCGGCAAGAGGTGGGGGCAGGAGAAGGGGGAGAGGCCCCTTTCTGCCCCAGGAAATCGGGGCTGCCCTGCGGCACCCGCCTCTCCCCCC
Organism: Leopardus geoffroyi; assembly: GCF_018350155.1. NCBI lineage: Eukaryota > Metazoa > Chordata > Mammalia > Carnivora > Felidae > Leopardus > Leopardus geoffroyi. Next base: position 786,567 of record NC_059338.1, on the reverse strand, counting down.
CAGTGTTCTCCGCCTGCGGGTTGGAGAAAGACGGGTCTGGAGAGGGTGGAGGGTGGCGTGGAAGAAGGAGGGGAATGAAGAGGCAATGGCGCCAGGACCACGGGTGCACAGCGAGGGGGGTCTGCGCAGTGGCAGCGGCTGGGGACACGTCGCCAGGCAAAAGCAGCGTGCCGCTGACGGGGGCAAGACACGCTGGCCGGCCCCCGCGTCCAGGCCCGAGCAGACACGGGGTCGGTTACTAGGACCCAGGTTAGGGATGGGGACCCCCAGGCTGACCCACCAAGGGATCCCTGCCCCTCCAAGGCTCCATTCTTCACACGCTTCCGCGGAGGCCGTGAAGTCACCGCCGCTCCAGGACCTGCCACACACGGGTCTCAGCGTCCCCTTCCCCAAGCCCAGACTCCAAGAGAAGCAGCAGAACCCTGCATAAGCCACGTTGCCCGCTTCCTCCTGCCAGACTCGGGTCCCAAGCCCTCCACTCAGCTGCTAATGGCTACAGCACTTGAGGGAGACGCTGGGGTGATTCCGAGCTCCAGAGCTCCAGCCAGGTGCCGCAGGACCAGGGGAGACCAAAGGCTGTGGGGCAAGAGAAGGATGGCTTATCAGCGAGAGGAAGCAACTCACACACTGCCGTTTCTTCCAGAAGGCTCTCCTGCAGAGCCGGCCACAGTCAGAGGGTGCCAGCACAATTCGCCATCACACAAGTACTAAGCAGGTCCTGTGGCAGGCAGAATAACGGGGCCCCAGGGTGGTCAACGTCCTAATCCTTGGAGCGTGTTAAGGGTCCCGGTCCAAATTCCAATGTGGTGGGAATGGGGTTCACAGCACCAGGCAATTCTCCAGATACCCAGCTTGGTGTCCAAAATTCAGTTCAATTCTGGCACTGTCTCTCCAGGGACAGCCTCAGATCTCACAGACTAAGGGCTCAGCCCCCCAAGTTCAACTTCAGACGCCAGTCACAGGCAAGTCTAGACTGTCACCTGTGCTTTTGACTGACCAGCTATAGATCGGAGGTTCCCATGACCCCCTCCTTGGGTTCAGTTCATTTGGTACAGCGACTCCTGGACCATTTTCCTACACCATTTTCCTTCCTGGACTACAGGTTTATTTCGAGGGATAGAAGCCTGGAACAGCCAGGTGGAAGAAACGCAGAAGGGAAATGGAGGTTGGAGGGGTGCCTGGGGGGCTCAGGCAGGTGAGCGTCTGACTTGGGCTCAGGTCACGATCTCACGGTTTGTGAGTTCGAGCCCCACGTTGGGCTCTCTGCTGTCCGCACGGAGCCAGGAGCCCACTTTGGATCCTCAGTCTCCCTCTCTCTCTGCCCCTCCTCTGCTCATTCTGTCTCCTTCTCAAAAATAAATAAACTAAAAAAAAAAAACCTTTAAGAGAAAAAAAGACATACACGTAGAAAAAGGCACAGAGCGTCTGTGCCCTCCAGGAGCACCATTCTCCCCAAATCCCTACGAGTTCACCAACCCTGAGGCTCCCTGAACCCCGTCCTTTGGGGTTTTGTAGAGGCTTCATTACACACGCTCGGTTGCTTAACTCATTGGCCGCTGGGGATGGATGGACCCTCTCCCCTCCCTGGAGGAACTTCCAGTCCCACCCTCCAGTCCCTGGGTTCCTTCCCGGCACCGGCCAGCACCCTCGTCACCTAGCGGCTTCCCCAGCCACCTCATTAGCATAAGAAAAGACACCTTTGTGGCTCTCACCCCAGGAACTTCCAAGGGCTTTCCGAGCTCCGTGCCAGGAACAGGACAAAAACCAAGTATGCATTTCATATAAGGCACACTATCACACCTCCAAATCTGTTGGGTCACATGGCAAACAGAATTGGAGTTGCTTATCAGCTGATCTTAAAATAGATTCTCGGTGGGCCTAATGCAGTCAAGAGGGGCCCTGGAGAGTGCTGGGGGACCAGAAGAGGGTCGGTAAAAAGATGTGACTGCAGAAGCAAGAGTAAAGCAAAGCAGGCTGGGGAGAACTCTGCCGGCCCCTCCAGCCACTGGAGCGGCCAGGAGCTGGGTTCTCCCCTGGGTCCTCCGGACAGAATGGGGCCCCGCGCACACCCTGATTTGCGCTCAGCCACCCGTGGCAGACCGCAAGACTACGGTGCCGTAGCTTGGGTCCAGCCACTAAAAAGGAGGTAATCTGTTACACGACAGCAAACAGGAAACTATTCCCGGGACCATGAGCAATTCTGAAATCACACCCCCCGGGGCGCGAGGGCCAGGCTGCGACACAAACACAGAACCTCGGAAAGGCGCCTTTCGGCTTCCACGCAGCCCCAAGCCCAGCGCGGGGGCCCTGGGTGCGGGAATCCAAACACCTGTGCCATAGTCCCCAGGGTGGATGACACCCCAAAGCACTCCACCAGCGAAGAGCAGCCACCGTGTTCATCCGTTCGCACTTCCCTGGCGCGTTCCCGCGAATGCGGTATTCTGTGCTATTACTTTCGCATTTGACGGACGGAAAAGGCTGATTATAAACGATACTGAGGGACCTCAGGTCTATGGCTCTGAAGACTGGGTTTTTTCCCTATAAGTAAGGAGACGCTCCAAGTCACCTTAAAGGGATTTTTTTTTTTTTTTAACTTTAGGAGAAACACAAATTAAAACATTAAATTTCGGAAGAAAATGGTAATGCCTCCAAATCGTCCCCAGCTGTGGGTCAGCTGCAACTAAATTGAAACCAACTACAAGTAATTGAGATCATTAGAAGACACAGGTATGGACGAACAGAGAGGTTTATGGGCGCATCAGGGTTACGGTGTCACTGTCCCAGGAATCCCTGGAAAAGTCTGTGGGCTGAACAGGGCAGGCACCCTCACCTCCAAGCCAAGGCCCTCCCTAAATCTTTCAAAGGTACCTGTAGGGCCTGCCAGGTGCAAATTCGCAGTCTCATTTAACCCTCACGGAAACCCTAAAAGCTAGGCAGCAATACCCACCGTGCAGGTGAAACCCCGGAGCCCAGAGATGACAACCTGGCAGGTCTGTCCAAGACCGCGTGATCTCTGCTCATGAATGGAGAAGCCTGCTTTTGAATCTGGACCACAGAACTCCAACGTCATGAACTTCCCCTCCTTGTTTGCTCTGCAGTAGGATCTTATTTGTGTGTTCGAAAAGACAAAGAACTTAGGGACGTCTGACTTCCGCTCAGCTCATGATCTCAGGGTTCTTGAGTTTGAGCCCGGCGTCGGGCTCTGTGCTGATAGCTCGGAGCCTGGGGCCTGCTTCAGATTCTGTGTCTCCCTCTCTTTCTGCCCCTCCCCTGCTCATGCTCTCCCTCTCTCTCAAAAATAAACATTAAAAAAAGTGTTGTTGTTTTTTAAGACAAGGAATACATAAAGAACTCATGCAACTCAATAACAAAAGAATAAACCAATTAAAAAGGGGGCAATTTGGGGCGCCTGGGTGGCTCAGTCGGTTAAGCGGCCGACTTCAGCTCGGGTCATGATCTCGCGGTCCGTGAGTTCGAGCCCCGCGTCGGGCTCTGTGCTGACAGCGCAGAGCCTGGAGCCTGTTTCAGATTCTGTGTCTCCCTCTCTCTGACCCTCCCCCGTTCATGCTCTGTCTCTGTCTCAAAAATAAATAAACGTTAAAAAAAAAAAAAATCAAAAAAAAAAAAAGAGGGGGCAATTTGATAGACATTTCTCCAAAGATACAAAAATGGCCAAGAAACACATGAAGACACCCGACCTCTCCTCCTTCCCGGACAAAGGGAAATGCAAGTCAAGGCCATAAGGATACCAGCCCTACGCGCCTGGAGGGCTGGAAGTAAAGAGACAGACAACAGTAAGTGTTGAGGCTGTGAAGAAATGGAAACCCCCACACCGCTGGTAGGAACGTAACCTGGCCACAGCCACTTTAACAATTTGGGAGTTTCTCAAAAAGTCAAAGAACTCCCTATGCCCCAACAATTCCACTCCGGGTTGTCTACTCAAGATAACTAGAACCTACCTGCGCACAAAGACTTGTACGTGGCAGTCCTGTTCACCAAACCCCAAACTGCAAACAACGATGAATGGATGGACTGATTAAGTCAAACCACTGTATACACACACAATGGAATATTATCTGGCAACATAAAAGGACAGAAGCATTGATAAATGCTACTACCTGGACGAATATCAAAAACACGATGGTAGGAGGGGAAAAAGCCGGAGGCAAAAGGCGGAGTACTGCATTGTTCCATTTCCAGGAAGCGTCCAGAACAAACTTGTAGAGACAGAAAGTAAATCAGTGGCTGCGGGGAGGGATCGCTACTGGGCACGAGGTTTCCTTTCGGAACGGTGGAAATGCTCCAAAATTATATTGCGATGCCTGCACCGCAAATACAATAAATACCTGTGAAGTGTACACGTAAAACGGGTGAATTTTACGGTGCGTAAATTATGTCTCAATAAAGCTATTTTGTAAACAGCCACGACACATTTCCAAGAACGGCTGGCGTCGGCAGGCATGTTTTTCTGTCACCCATCGCACAGAGCCCCGTGGCCCCTCCGCCAGGACTCAGGACGTAGGGCGTCGCCCTCGGCAGCAAGTTTCCTCTTAGGCTGGAAGTTTTCTGAATTGCTTCTCAACGGGAGGGGGCTCGCGGGCCCCCCAGTCAGGTGAAGTGCCCCCGGGCGTGCAGACGCCCCACCGCAACTTCCGCAGACGCAGCCAGCGCGAGCAAGCGACTGCCCCGGGGGTGACCGCGCGCGCGCCCCGCCACCCCGGAGTGGAAATGGGGGTGCGGCTTGCCCAGCCGCCTCCCAACGCCGCGGGCCCGCCACCCCTCGCCCCGCCGCCTGGGGCCCGGGGACCGCCACGCCGTACCTGCCCGGGCCCCTCGCGTCCACCTGCCGCCGCGACGCCGCGACGCCGCGCCCGGGTTGCGCGCTCCGCCCACCCCCACCCCCGAACCCCCCCTCCCGAATCCCCCCACCCCCACGGCGGCCGGCGGGGCGGGGCCGGAAGGGAGGGGGTCGGCTCCCGCACCGGGGGGGGGGGCCCATCCCACCCCCACCGTCGACGGCCCACGCGCAGAGCGGCTCGTGGGACCGCGCGGGGGCCGCTCCGCGCGGGTGCGGGGCGCTGCGCGAGCGCGGGGGGGGGCCCGGGCCGGCACGTGCGCCCCCTCTCCTCCCCCCTCCCTCCTCCCCGCCCCGGGCGCAGGCGCCGACCCCGGCGGATCTGGGCGGGAGGCGCCAGCCGCCGAGGGAGGGGCGCGCCGAGGGTGGGCGGCCTGTCGTCGGTCCCCGGTCGGTCGCGGCGCCGTCCCCTGTCGCCCCGGCGAGCGTGGGCAGGGCTGTCCCGCCGCGGGGGTGGTGGGGAGGGAAGAGCAGGGACGCCCCGCAGGGCCCGGGCCCGGGCCCCCGCCCCGCCCCGCCGGGCTGCGCGCCGGCCGGCTGGGGACGCGGAGCAGCCCCGGGGAATGCGGCGGCCGCGACCCCTGGCGCCCCTCCGCGAGTGCGCCGCGCCCCTCGGCCGCCTGCCCCGCGGGCCCCCCCCATGGCGGCGCGGTGGTTCAAGGAGTTTCCGCTGAACCTGAAGACGGCGTCCGAGCGCGCCCGGCCCGGTGGCGGCGGCGGCCGACTGCGCAAGAACTCGGAGGCGGGCGGCGCCGCGCCGGCCCCCGGCAAGGGCCGCAAGAACTCGGCGGCCGAGCTGGGGGGCGGCCGGGCCGGCGGCGGCGCCCCCAGGGACAGCCGGCCGCCCCGGGACAGCCTGCAGGGCCTGATCCAGGCCGCCGCGGGCAAGGGCCGCAAGAACTCGCGGGCCGCCGAGGACGAGCCGCACCGGGGCGTGGCCAGGAGCGCGGGCTGCAGCACCTACATCAGCAGGCTCATCAAGGTGGACGCGCAGGAGAAGAACTGCGGCGGCGGCGGCGGCAGTAGCAGCCCCAGCTCCAGCGCCTCTTCCTCCGCGTCCTCGTCCCCTGCCTCCCTGGGCCCCGAACCGGACAAGGGCAAGGTCGTGAGGCAGCAAGACACGGTAAGAATGTGGCCTCCCTGGGACCACCTGTCCCTGCAGAAGCGAGACGGCGAAGGGAGTGCGGAGCACCTGCTGGGCGCGAGGCTCCTCTAGGCCGCGGGGCGGGCGACGGGGGCTCCCCCCCCCCCCCCACATCTGGGGACGGTTAAGACACCATTTAAAGTCGTTTCGGCCTTTTTTTCGTCTTGAGAAAATCTTCGTTCTCAGGAGAGGGAACTTTGCGGAAACGTGCTCTCCGTTTAATTTTGTTGGCAGTTTGGGAGAGTAACTGAACGAGACCTTCCTGCTTTGTTGAATGTGACCCCCTTAGAGATGTGCTGTGATTTTAAATCCAGGGGGATGTGCAAAGCTAGATGCGTTCAGACGTTTATGGTCTGCACCCCCCAGGTAATGGGTTTCAGAACCTGGGGAACAGGCAGACCGCACGCCCCATCCGTCTGCCGGTTTGGAAGTTCCAGGCACAGTTCACCCAGCACCCCAAGATTGCAGCCCTTTCATTCATTCCGTGAACGTGTGATGTGCAGCCGCCCGTAGGATGAGGGGCGCAGGGCTCCAGGGGCTGCGGAGGGTAGAGTGAGACCCGGAAATGCCCGTGAGGAAATCACAGCCTGGGAGGGAAGGTGTTTCCTGCTTCTCGGACCCCCCCCCCCCCAGGGCTTCTGGGCGCTGACCCTTGTGAGGCGCTTAACGGAGAGAAGCGGGACCCTGTGAGGAGACCCCCTCCATTCTTACAGCGATGAGTTGGGGTTTTGTTTGCTTGTTTTTTAAACCCACCCTTCTGTGTGGAAAGGAAGAGAAGAGCTCAGCCCCCAGCCCAGGCTGTCACTTCCTGTCGTGGGAACTTGGACTTTCTCTTGCCGCCTGCCTGGCCGCAGTCAGGAGCCCGGAGCCCATGGCGTGCGTCTGCTCCGGGCACTCTGTTCATCCCTCCACTCATTCCTCCCGCAAACACTCACAGCTTGCCTCTGTGGCGCCGGGCACGGGGGTGGGGACCAGGTGGAAAGATGACCAAGGACCCAGCTGTTAGCCAGTGGTGCCCCTGACCGTTGGACTTGATGGGAAGCACCTTGCAGCCGAGGGCCGAGGGCTGAGTCGTCTGTGTTCCTGGGAATGTGGCTCACGTGGCGGGCAGTGAGAGGACGGAGGCGGGGGTGCTGTGCAGTGCTGCGAGGGCCTCACTTCTGGATGCCCCATGTTTCTCAGGCCACCTCCCCCAGGCAGGCAGCCCCTGCCCTCCTCGTCTCTCCCTGTTGGTGTCACTTTCCCTGCCGGCCCAAGCGATTCTCTGCCGCGAGTTCTGATGCGATCAGAGACCGAAGCAGGTCTGGGGCCTCCCCTTAGTTGGATTCACCTTTCTTTGCCTTTTGGTTCTTATTCCTCTCTTTCTCTTCCGCTGGAGCAGGTAGTTTACACGGTCCCAGCTGTTTACTCTGGAGCCACACTGACAATAGGGCAGGGGCTGTGCTTTTTGTCCCCCCCACTCTCCCTGCAAAACTCTTCCTCCCTGAGAAGAGCCCGTCAGGCTCCGGTCCCCAAACCTCCCGCGTGGTCCCCGAACCTCCCGCATCGTCAGCCAGCAACTGCAGCCTAGAACCCGTCACACACACCACCTCTCCGGGCACCTTTCTGGTTTTGGAAGATTAGGTGTTTTTGTGCCAAGTACGGACCAGAACTCTGTCGCTTGGGGAGACCTGTGTGCCTGTGAGTTATGGAACCTAGACCTCCCCAGTGCTGTTCAGTTCTGACTGCGTCTCAGACTTCTGAAGCCTTCTCTTCGGAGGTTCCAGATCGCTGAAGGACGAGACCCAGGCTTGGTTCCACTTGGTTCCGTCACAGCGCCTCGCCGGTGCCGGTGGACGCTCAGTGCTCCCTGGGCGACTGGCTGACTTTCGCCTGTGTCGCCCACCGATTGGCATTAAGGACCAAAGTCAGAGGGAAGGTGCTAGACCAGTCCAACAGTCACCTCTGTCTTCCACCAGCAAATGCGTCACCGCCTGGGGAGACAACAGACCTGGAGACGAGCTTGGGGTCGAGCAAGGTTTGGGTGACTTGTTGCCGGTCAGTTTTGCCACCGACAGATCACATGGTTGTCCACCTGTGACACGATCCAGCACGACCAGATCCATTCGGAACTGGCTGGGGATCTTTTTGGCTCTGCAGATTTTCAGTAGGTTTTGATCCCACGGCCGCCTGGTGTGTGATCACCCCCGGCAGCTCTCCCCTCTGGTTCTTTTAAGGTCATCATCTTAGAAGACTACGCTGATCCTTACGATGCCACGCGGACAAAAGGTCAGAGGGACGCAGAGAGAGTGGGAGAGAATGACGGGTACATGGAGCCCTATGACGCGCAGCAGATGATAACAGGTTTGTGGGCAGAGCGCCGGGCGGGTGAGAGGCGCTAACCTGTGCTTGGGGGACAGGTGACGCGGTTCCATCGGGTCTGTTGACCAGGAAAACAGAAGTCGGAAACAAAAGCAAGCTCAAAGTATCTAGTTAACTATCTTCATGGTTTCGTATCTTTCGGCTTTAGGGTCTGCAGAGTCCTTAACGTCTTTCTAATTCTGTGCAAAGTGACACTTGGGAGTTTGCAGATGTGCTCAGGTCGTGACCTTCAGGGTTGAGGTGGTTGACATGCATTTCTTGGCCGCTTTGACGCTCGTGAGGGGGGTCAGGGATCTGTCCCAGGGACTGAGACACACCTCAAGGATTTCACGTGTTTAGAAAGCACGGACGTGACACAGTCCCCTGTGTCACAGCAGAAGGTTGATCTCTCACAAGCTCTACGGCGTGGGAGCAAAAAATTAACCACCGGTCACTGTTGTGAGCCAGGCCGTGTGGCTCAGACCTCCCGAAACCACAGCCGCTGTTCCCGTGACGTCGCGGGCAGAGCTAACGTGGGAGCTAAGCAGCCCCTGTCGTCTCCAGCACCCAACTTTGCCCTTTTATTCACGGTTGTCTCAATTTCCTGTAAGTGATACTTAAAAATAATATGAGCTAGTTGTTTAGATTTATTTGTGAAACTTAGAGTAAAATAACTTATTCACCGTTTTCCCCTAAATGCTCTTTAATCCGTAAGGAAAAATGTGTTTCTAAGGGCTGACCCCAGGCACCCTTGTTTGGGCGTTTCGTGCCTGGGGAGGGACGCGTGGGCCACACGCAGAGCCTGTGGCTCCCGTTTCGGGACAGATTGGGAAGCCGGCGGCCCAGGCGCGGAGCCACGGCCCGGAGGGGGAAGCACAGGGAAGCCGGCACCCTGGACGGGTCAAGACAGGCTTCAGGATGAAAATGAGCTACAGCAGGAAAGGGGGGCCGCGTCCTGTTTGCCTGCTTACAGAGATAAGGCTGCGCTTTGGGGAGGGTGTACCCTGGCCGGGCTGCGACCCCGAAGGTCACTGGGCTGTGACCTCTAGTGAAATCTGTGAATGAAAGGAAGTGAAAATGAACTTAGTCAGAATTTTAAAAAATATCAGAGGCTTGAAAGGAATAGAGGAAAAGATTTACATAAAATTGAGGGAAAAGATTTTTTTTTTAAGGCGTAATTTTGATTTCTTTCTTTTGTCTTTTTGGTTTTTATTCGTTTCTTTCTCTTTAGCCAGAATAGGTAGCTTATCTGCACTGTCCCCAGTGGGTATTTGTGGAGCCACACTAATGATAGGAAAATGCCATGGTCCCCACAGGACTGTGCTCAGAGACCCCAGCCCTTTCCCCTTTCACAGAATCAGAGATTCTGACTCTGTAAGAGACAGAGCAGAAATTAGCGCCTAGATCTCCTCCGGGCCGGGTGGTCAGCTTCCCACACCACGTGGCCTCGGGACACGTTTGAGATGATGTAGGAAAAGCACTTTAATTTTTACACATAATTGGGGCACCTGGGTGGCTCAGTCGGTTAAGCGTCTGACTTCAGCTCGGGTCATGATCTTGCAGTTCGTGGGTTCGAGCCCCGCGTCGGGCTCTGTGCTGACAGCTCGGAACTTGGATCCTGCTTCAGATTCTGTGTCTCCCTCTCTCTCTGCCCCTCCCGTGCTCGTTCTCTGTGTCTCTCTCCTTCAAAGATAAATAAACATTAACTGTTTTTTAAATCTTACTCATAAGTGAGGCACCTTTCCGCTCAGGCTCGTAAAGAAGGTTGTATGGAAAAATCAGAATTGTCCGACATGAAATAAACGTAATAATAACAGCTAACATTTAATGTTCAAGTATTTGTTAAGTGCCAGGCTCTGTTCTACAGTTTATGTGAGTTCGTTTATTTAGGAGTACAAGATTAATATATCCAATTGGAGAATAAATTCAAATTTACTAAACATTTAAATTACTAACTGTTCAATATTAATAGCTTATTTTGTCTTAAGAAAATCCATGAATTTTAAAACCTCATTTAAAGCATGTATCAAAACACCTTCTCAGTCAGTGCAGAGAATATACCTCTGATTCTACCCGTGGGCTCCACAGCTGGACAGAATAACAGGAAGTGAGTTTATCGGAAGCTGGAAATAAAAGATTTGCTGCTGGTTTTTTTTTTTTTTTTTTAAACCTTCTGCCTTTTTGTTCAGTTTGGTCCTTATGTGCTTGGTTGTCCTGGGCAGTCTCAGAAACGGCTCCTTTTTCTTGAAAAATGTTAGAGAATTTTCTTTAGTTTCACATCTTCAGGACATGGTGAGGACACCAGCCCCTGTCCTTGCTGTCCTGTGAGATGGCGGGACTGCGCCCGGCGTTAACGCCCTCTGAGATGTCAGAACCTCCAGCAAGTGCTTCTCAGGCAAGTACTCGAGCCTGGCCCCGTGCTGGGCTCCGGGCTTACCAGAAACAAGACCACGTGACCCGTGTCCTTATGGACTGACCTCGCCTCCCAAGAGGCAGACAGACCCGACACCAGCAGACAAGAAAACGTGTCACTGAACGTAAGTGAAGTTTATAAATAAATCCTCCCTGAGACGTACCCAAGGATCGTTCAAAAAAATTAGATTACGAACGGTGGTATCGGCGTCAGTCTCTCCGTTGTTCGGCTAAGGTGACAGCAACATTTTAGCTACATAATTGGCAGAAACATTCTAGCTGATTTAGCACGATGCGTTCAAGTTGCCAAGTGGAACCTTTAGCCCAGGAAGGGTGTTCATCGCCGAGACCGCCCGCGTTCCGTGTGGGAACTGCTTCCGGTGGTGGTGCTCTGGTGTCCGGCCCACCAGTTCCCTGGCCAACCCCGCACCCGTGCAGTGGTGTTGGAAGTCTGGCCGGCAGTGAGGACACGAGAGTTTGGAACCATTCAGCAACGTGCCTGCGTGGCTCGGCGGGAGAGTGGAGGCACCAGGCTGTTCACCTGCACTGGTCAATACCTGTCTGCCTGTCTGTCTAAGTTCTGTGCTCACTGTGGGGCTTGAACTCACGACCCCAAGATCAAGAGTCACTCACTCCACCAACTGAGCCAGCCAGGTGCCCCTGAATAGTCAAATCTGAAGGAGAGCCTCATTGTTGGGGTGTCCATTAAACCCTCTATGGAGGGGTGCCTGGGTGGCTCAGTCAGTTGAGTGTCCGACTTCGGCTCAGGTCATGATCTTGTGGTTTGTGAGTTTGAGCCCCGCGTCGGGCTCTGTGCAGACAGCTCGGAGCCTGGAGCCTGCTTCGGATTCTGTGTCTCCCTCTCTCTCTGCCCCTCCTCTGCTTGTGCTCTCTCTCTTTCTCTTTTTCTCTGTCTCTCAAACATGAGTAAACGTTTTTAAAAATCCATTCTGGAAAAAAACAAAAATAGAAGACTTTGATTTATCTAATTTGCCTATACTTTACTTGTGAAACCTAAAGTTCAGGGTTCCTCAATTATATGTGCTTTTGTTCAGGTATTTAGACTTATTTGATAGGGAAATATTCAAATCATTTTATCTTTTTAAGTTTTTTAACTTAAGTTTTTAAGTTTTTTATTTCCATGTTCCTTACTTTATTTTTTTTTTTTTGCATTTTTATTTTTACTTAGTTTTTTTTTTTTTTTTTTTTGAGAGACAGAGCGTGAGCGGGGGAGGGGCAAGGAGAGAGGGAGACACAGAATCCGAAGCAGGCTCCAGGCTCTGAGCTGTCAGCACAGAGCTTGACGTGGGGCTCGAATTCCCAGACCGCGAGATCATGACCTGAGCCGAAGTCGGACATTTAACTGACTGAGCCCCCAGGTACCCCTAAAATATTCAAATCATTTTAAATCAAAAGCTTGAGCACTAATAAAACCTGTGCCTAGAAACATCTTTGAGGGGAAAACAGTTTGTAAGCATATTTGAAAGCATTGGGAGATGAGATGGGTTGGGGGACAGGTGCATTACAGAAATGTTGTGAACATTCTGCATGAAATCTTTGGGGCACAGAGTGAGCATGCAGTGCCCAGGTCCACTGAGGCCACGCGGCCTCGTCTACGTCCCTGCGAGAAGGGGCTGACCTGTGTGTCGCCACTCACCGGGCCTCAAGGGCGTGCTGCTGTAACGCGCCTAGTGCGCGCACGTCCAGTAAATTCGGCCGTTATTTAGACACTCTGGAGAGAGTTGCGTCTTCACAGGGAGTTCTGGACCCGCGTAGCGGACTGTTCACCGCCAGTTGCACTGCATTTAGTGAAGGAAAGTCCTGGTCCTGTTCCTGGTCCTGAGCCGTTGAGCCAGGGCGGGCAGCCTGGAGGGTGGGGTGTATCTGCAGGCCCCGAGGTCTGTTGTCCGAGGTAAAGGCCTCTATCAGCAGGGCCGGGGCGTAGCTTCCTCTCGCCGTTTCCTCCTTCTCAGGCCCGTTTCCTCCCGGAGCCAGCCCTGCACGTCAGGGCTGTTCTCCAGCGGGAAGGTCGGCCCGCTGGGTGATTGTTTCTGTTTCTATGGCGCCTCAGGCTGGGGGCAGCAGGTGCCGGAATGGAGTGCAGGGCGACTCCCTCGCAGGGCCACCGCTCAGGCCCTCGTTTCCCCTAATTAAGTGGTGCTTCTCGGATCTCCCCGCCCCCCGGGCCACCCGGGAAGGAGCGCTTCCCAGGGACTCCCGTGTGCCCCGGCCTCACTCGAGACCCTAATCATTGACATCATTTCAGCACAGGCACTGATTTCCTTGTGGGCAGGGCTGAGCTGAGGCGAGGACCTGGGGCCGGGTCACCGTCTAAGCTGACGGTAAGCCTGGGGTCTGGTCAGAAACTTACAGTTTCTAGGTTCATGCTTTGAATTCCGTCCTGCCTTCTCTTTCCTTCTTCTTAGCTCTATAGAAACATTGTTTGAAAAAAATTCCAGGGGGGCGCCTGGGTGGCGCAGTCGGTTAAGCGTCCGACTTCAGCCAGGTCACGATCTCGCGGTCCGTGAGTTCGAGCCCCGCGTCGGGCTCTGGGCTGATGGCTCAGAGCCTGGAGCCTGCTTCCGATTCTGTGTCTCCCTCTCTCTCTGCCCCTCCCCCGTTCATGCTCTGTCTCTCTCTGTCCCAAAAATAAATAAACGTTGGAAAAAAAAAAAAATTAAAAAAAAATTCCAGCCCGATCTTCACTGAACCAGGAACGGAGTGGGGATGTTGTTCCCCATAATTTCATCTAGAGTAGTGAAAACGAGGTGCAGTATTGAAGGTCGAGAGGCTTGGATGGAGACGCACCTGCGCCAGCGCCCGTCCCGGCCCCGGAGCCGGAGCCTGCTCGCTCGGACACGGAGGGCTTGGCTCCAGGAGAACCCCAGGACGGGGACAGGCAGGAGGCGCTCGGACGGGGGGCACGGGGACCGGAGGCGGGCCCGTGCTCCTCAGGCTCAGCCTCCCCTGAGAACCCCCACACCCCAGGCCCATTACGCCCGGACCCCTGCACGCGGGGCTGGAGCCGGCTGCGGCCGGGCCCTGGGAACCGACACCGTGGTTCTGAACTTAGCGTCCTGACCGTCACTCGCCCTTCAAAGTTTCATTTGTTGCTCTCGCTGTGATACGAGTCCCTCCTTCAGTGACTCTTCTCCGAGTGTCACCGTGCCCGCGTTAGTTGTGGTCGTCCGACCCTCCCACTTACCTGGCCCTTCTCCGCCCCTGCGGGCATGCCGGGGGGGGGGGGGGGCGCCCCCCCCCCCCCCGAGCTGGGAGCCCCGGCTCTGCCTTTGACCCTGTCCTTCTCTCCGGGGTTCCCACGGCACAGCCTTCGTGTGTGTGAGCGTGCAGCTGTGACTCGGAAGGGAGGTGGGCAGGAGAGAGGAGGGGACTCTGGGTAAGGTTTCCGCGCGTGAGGGGTCGTGGCCGAGCAGCTGGCCCTTTGTACGCAGACCGTTGAGAGCCCCGAGCGGGTTCAGGCAGACTGAGGTGCGCGCACCAGGAAAGGCTCCTGGCGGCGTCCCGGCGGGCGTTTGGAGCAGCCACAACATGGTGCGTCCACGTCACCGGCTCGGGCTGCCCAGACGCCGCCTGCCGAGGCCTCTGGACCTCGAGCTGGTCGGTCCCAGACACTCCTGGCTCCTTCCCACGTGGCTCATAGCTTCTGCTTGGTTTTTGCATCCTTAGCTTCCAGTGGAACGTGAACGTAATCGTTATTACCTGCTAAGAAAACATAAGCTGAATCGCATCCAGCACCACCTGAACTGTGTATCCTTGCCTTTAAAACTCGTGTGTCTGGGGCGCCTCGGGGGCTCAGTTGGTTAAGTCTCCAACTTTGGCTCGGGTCCTGATCTCACGGTTTGTGCGTTCCAGCCCTCACGTCGGGCTCTGTGCTGACAGCTCAAAGCCTGGAGCCTGTTTGGGATTCTGTGTGTCTCTCTCTGTCCCTCCCCGGGGCGCGCGTGCGCTCTCTCTCAAAAGTAAGTAAATAAAACTTGTGTGTTTGGAGCCCGGCGCGCCCACTGTCCAGCCCCCCACCGTCTCCCCTCTCCTGCCTCTGTCCTTGGAACTTCCCTGTCAATTCCGCGCTATGGGAACGGGCCCTCTGCGGTCCCCACCTCCCTGTCTCCCCTCAGGCAGCTTCCTCCCTTGGGCGTGACCTCCTCTGTCCGGGTGAACCCATCGTCCACGGGGAGCGTGTCCACGTGCGGTGGCTGAGAGCACGGCTTCCAGAAGCCGGCTTCCTGCTTGTGTGTCCAGCGCGTCCCGGCTCTGCCACGTGCTGCTGAGGACAATTGCCTTGAGCTTTGTGGCTAGCTTTCCCTTCTGTGACATTAGGAAACCACAGTCCCAGTCTCACGGGGCTGTTGTGAAAGCCACAGAGTGCCTCGTCCGTGACGTTAGGGTCGTTTTCACTTATTGGCCCGCCACATACTGTTTGTGAACGTGTCTAGTTTCCTCAGTGTTTTGAAACCCCCCAGAAGTCAGGAACTCTGTCCTGTGCACGTAACTGTCTTCCCTCGGTGCGTGTGGCCCAGTGCAGAATGTAACGGCCCGTCGACTTTTATGAAAACACTGTGGTCTCAGCCCTCCACGAAGGTGGACCCTGGGCTGCGGGGCAGGTCTCCTGTGGCCGTTTTTCCTTCCACAGGCTGCACGTAGCCCCGAGACGCCCGCCCTCAGGTGATGTCTGGTTGTCAGGCCAGATGGCGTGCCCGCCCAGGTGCCCGGAGAGGAGCCGTAGGTCCTGGCGCGGACAGGCGGCCCCTTCGCATCTGGGCCGGGAGGCAGTGTGGCTGTTCTCTGCCGCCTTCCCCGGACAGCAGGAGGCGGGAGCGCGTTGGTTACTGGCTTCCGTGGCACCCCGCCGTCGAGGTCTTACGTACGGGTGTTTTCCAGAAATCCGACGCCGAGGTTCCAAGGATCCCTTGGTGAAGGCTCTTCAGCTGCTGGACGGTCCCTGCGAGGCGGGCGACAGCGGCACGAAATCGGAGACGTCAGCCAAGAGACGGAGCTCCAAGGACCTCCTGGGGAAGCCCCCCCAGCTGTACGACACGCCTTACGAGCCCACGGACGGCGGCCCCAGGACAGAGGAGCGGAGGACACGACTGCCCGCGGGGGACGAGCGGCCAGCAGCCGAGTACGAGCAGCCCTGGGAGTGGAAGAAGGAGCAGATCGCCAGGGCCCTGTCAGGTGAGGGCTGCCCCCAGGCGCCGGGAACATCTCATGTGGCTGGAAGGCCGCGCGAGGCTGAGCCCTGGAGGCCCGAGGCTCTGGGCGCCGAGTGCCCTCGGTGGCTTGAGACGCCCGCGTGGCCGCTGCTCTGTCCCCACACGTCTCAAGCTGTCGGGTCGGGAGCGGCCTCTACCGGCTCCTGCTCGGGGCCGCCCCTCACGCCTGGTGAAAGTCCCACTGGGGAAACGGCAGCACTGGGTGCGGTGCGTTGCAGGGGCCCCTCCTTGAGGCGCGAGTGTGCAGAATAGCTTAGGAGACGCGGGCGATCGGGCTCGGTGTGAAAGGTGGTCTCCGTCTGTTTGGCCGACAGCCTCTTTTTCCTGGGATTGGGAAAAGTCAGGGGTGTCTTTTTCCCTCCACCAGCGAAGCCAGGCTGGTGGTGCCGGTGTGGTCCACACGCAGGCTCAGTGGAGTTCGGTTTCCGTCCTGTTTTCCGCCGACCCCGTGGCCACCTGCTGTGCCGCGTGTCGCTCGTTCGTGTCTCTGCTCCGTGCGGCCTCGGTGGCGTAGCGTCCTAGGCACCGTTCGTAGTTTCTGTTTCCAGGTTGATCTATTATTTCATAGTAAAAGCGGCTTATTTGGTTTCCTAGAATGATACGCTCTTATCTTTTATTCTAAATTTACTAAAAGTTGTTTTTTTTTTTTTTTTTTTTTTAAATTTTTGTTTTCAACGTTTATTTTTTTTGGGACAGAGAGAGAGCATGAACGGGGGGAGGGGCAGAGAGAGAAGGAGACACAGAATCGGAAACAGGCTCCAGGCTCTGAGCCATCAGCCCAGAGCCTGACGCGGGGCTCGAACTCCCGGACCGCGAGATCGTGACCTGGCTGAAGTCGGACGCTTAACCGACTGCGCCACCCAGGCGCCCCTAAAAGTTTTTAGAAGTACACGCTAGGCGCACTCTGGAGGCCCCCAGGACGCACCCCGCCCTGGGTGGTCGGCACGCATCAGCCCTCGCGCAGGGGGCTTCCTGCCCGAGGCGAGGCCGGCAGGGAGGCTGCCGCTTTGGCATCCGCCCCGGCCACCCCTGTGGCCTCCGTGTTAAACGAGCCTTCTTTCCAGTTCAGTTTGAAGGCTCTGAGCGACCTTCCGTCAAGGAGGACGCGGTGAGGCCGCACCCCCGTCAGAAGAGCTGGACACCCAAGGTCTTGAAGCCGGCCGCCTCCGAGCACGGCGAGGGCGAGAAGGTGGACCCAGCCCTGCCGCTGGGGAAGCAGCCGTGAGTCTCTTCGGCACTCGGGGACGAAGGGTGGCCGGAGCTTTTGCGGGCGGGGGGAGCACTTTGCACGATGAGTTTTGCTCGTGAATACTTGGTGGGTGGGGCTTAACGAACACCTGTTTTCAGAGCCTGTTGCATTTGTGCAGAGTGGAAAGGGCACTGCGTCCCGGAGCCGGATTTCAAATTTCGTTCACCCGTGTGGACTGAAAACTCCTCAGTGACACCAGCCCCGTTAACTCCCTCTCATGCCTGATCCGTTTTGTGATCCACATTTACCCAAATCTGTGTCTCGTCTCTTCTGAGCGTGAAGCAGAATCTAGTTCAGGCTATGCAGCTCCCACCAGAAGTGCATTACAAATGCTATGTTTTGGGGGCGCCTGGGGGGCTCAGTGGGTTCAGCGTCCGGCTTCGGCTCAGGTCATGACCTCACGGTTCTTGAGTTCGAGCCCCGCATTGGGCTCTGTGCCGACAGCTCGGAGCCCGGAGCCTGCTTCGGATTCTGTGTCTCCCTCTCTCTCTGCCCCTCTCCCGCCCTCCCTCCGTGTCTCTCTCTCTCTGTCTCTCTCTCTCTCTCAAAAGTAAATAAAAACAGTAAAAGAAAATTTTAAATGATACTATTTTATGGAGCGAGGCCCTGTCTGGATTCGTTCTCTGATGTCGGTGCCCCCTTTACAGTTGGTACCATGGCGCCATCACCCGTGCGGAGGCCGAGAGCCGGCTGCAGCCCTGCAGGGAAGCTGCCTACCTGGTCCGCAGCAGCGAGTCCGGGAACAGCAGGTACACCATCGCACTGAAGTGAGTACCGAGGCCTCGAGCGCTCTGCTTGGGAGGCGGGCGGTGCGCCCCGCGGCCCTGTCCCGTCGCGGGCAGGTGGCTTCTTCGAAGAGGTACAATTTGAAGGCGGCGCGCAGGGGTGCGCCGGCTCGGACGACAGGGTGTGAGGGCTGGGGCTGGAACGCGGGGCTGGGATGGGGTAGATGCGCCAGCATCTCCGGGGACAGCGAGCGCCTCTGCTCTCACCCGTCAGTCGGTGTCCGCCTCGCCCTGCCGGATCCAACGAGGCCCCCCTGTGGGTCCAGCAGAGAGAAAATCCCCGACAAGAAGAGGAATTTCCAGTGGGACGGTTCAGTTGTTTTATTTCCTAGTGTTTGAGACTTCGGTACATCAGGTCCCTTGATGTCAAAATGCCAACTGCAGTTGGACACCAGCTTCTCGTGGGGAAGAGGGAGACGCTGGCCGGCTGTCCCTCCCCCCCCCCCCCCCCCCGCCACCGTAACCGAGCGCTCGCTCTGGCCCAGCGGAGCTCCTGTCATGGAAATTCTCGCGGCTGCGGGCCCAGTGCTAGAGGATCATTGTCAGAGTCCCTAACAGCATTTCCTTCCTGAGGAAGCGGAGCCCCTGAAACAATCAGGCTGGAGGGAGAGAGGCTGGGCTGGTCGGGCGACGCGGCCCGGAGCGGGCCGGCTGGCAGACACACAATGGCAGGAACAGCGCCACTGCGTTCCTGACGCGGGGCTCGTGCACACGTCTCGGCCTGGGTGCCGGCTGTCGTCCTATTCAACCAGGGACAGTCTTCCCAGTTTGGGGGGTGGGAGGGAAGGAAGGAGGAAACTGGGTTTTTCTTCTTCTTCTTCTCCTTAACGTATTCTGCGGGGAAGAAAGGAGGAAAGGACCTCACGTCCTGGCCCCGTGACGAGGAGGAGGCTTAAAGGGGATTTAAACCTCACCTTAGTGGTCTCCTGCTTGGGCTTAAGCACTAGCCTGGCAATTTGGGGACCGGGCTTTTTTCCCCCCCTTTTGTCTTTTTTGGTCCAGTCCCTGATGACCTGTGTGTTACGGACAAACAGCCCAAGTCTGACCCACCTTTGGCCGAGGCCTCGAAGCCTCCCAGAGCCCCTGGAGAGCGGGATACGTTCCTGTTCGCGTTTGTAACGGTTCCCGGCACGAGCGAGAACGCGTCTGCCTGTGACCCTGGCCGGGATTGTTGTCCGTGGGGGACGACCCCCCGCTCGCTCGGTCCCATCTCCTCCTCGATTCTGTCTCGTTTCAGGACTAGCCAAGGGTGTGTCCACATCATAGTGGCCCAGACCAAAGACAGCAAGTACACGCTGGACCAGACGAGCGCGGTCTTTGGCAGCATCCCCGAGGTGGTGCACCACTACTCCAGCGAGAAGTTGCCTTTCAAGGGGGCGGAACACATGACCTTGCTGCACCCCGTGCACAGCAAGCTGCACTAAGGTCCGGCCCGCAAAGCGCCGGCCAGGCCCCTCCTCCCGCGACGTCGGCGCCCAACCAGCATCCGGGGGGCGAGGCGGGGACCGCACCCCGGGGCTTGGTGCGGAGCGAGTCTCCGTCTAGAGGGCAAAACCTGGGGTCCTAAGTCCATTCCGTGACGCTCGGTCGTTGACCTGTTGCTTTTCCACAATGAGAAATCCTGATTTACCGGCTGCCTCCGCTCTCTGGGGTAGGTGTTCTGTTTTGGGGAGGGGAGACTCTCAGGAAAGGTGAGTCAGGAGTCCAGGAATATTGTTTTCCAAAAACGTGCTAGTTGTCACGTGGAGGACCTGGTCTCTAAACAAACCAACAGAAATGCAGTTGGCATTAATATGAGGCAATAAAAATGGTCATGTGGGCCCAGGGAGCGCAGGTTACGGACCCCTTTTCGGGGAAACGGACGAAGAGTGGAAAGTGAGTGAACAGCAGGTGATTTGGAGAAAGCCGTGGAGTCCGTGAAGATCCACAACTCTGACAAGATTACTTTGTTGCTCAGCCTTCTAAGAAAGTTGTGTTTTCTCAATCTCTGGGGACTTTTTTATCATTATTCATAGAAGCATAAACAGGCAGGAAGACGCCCCTGACTTAAGAATCAGCAGTATATGGGGCGCCTGGGTGGCGCAGTCGGTTAAGCGTCCGACTTCAGCCAGGTCACGATCTCGCGGTCCGTGAGTTCGAGCCCCGCGTCGGGCTCTGGGCTGATGGCTCAGAGCCTGGAGCCTGTTTCCGATTCTGTGTCTCCCTCTCTCTCTGCCCCTCCCCCGTTCATGCTCTGTCTCTCTCTGTCCCAAAGATAAATAAACTTTAAAAAAAAAAAAAAAAATCTTCATTAAAAGAATCAGCAGTATAAATTAAGCCTAGGCATCGTTTTAATTCTGAATTCTAGAATGAAATACACAACAAACCTGAAAATTTGAAAAGCTCAGCGGCCTCGAGCTGGATGGTTTTTGCTGGATGATTTTGCAGAACCCTAGTACCTTCGTGCCACCCTCGGGCATTTCGGCTCTTGGGGCTGGTTTTTAATATTTGCTCCCTGGTTTGATTTGCTTTGTGTTTGGGAGTAAATGTTAAGTATGTGCATCTAGGTACCTCTCTCCGTCCGTCCCTAGGACGTGACTGCCCGTGCTCCCCTCCGAAACGTGCAGTGTCTCCTGGGCTATGCAGAGCAGGCCAGCTCCCGGCATAAAAATGTTTCTAAAGAGACCAAGGTTTCCCTATTACGATATTAAATTAATATTCCTAGTCTGCTTACCTTCATGGTTTATTGGGAACTTACATTGACCGTTGACTTACTGTGAAAAAATTATGTAAAAAACCACGAGAATGGCTTCCTGTGAGGAGACCCCGGGGACGGCCAGCGGTTAGAGCCGAGCAGACGCTTCTGTGTTCCGGGTCTGCCCCGTGGACCTCAGAACTGGCCCACATCCACCTGCACCGTCATCCACGAAAAGCTCATTTTTGTGGCTCCTTTTAAATACACGGAAGAAGTTGATTCGGTTAATTTTTAGGAAAGCATATCTTTCTGGTTAGTAGTTATCATTCTGTCACGATTTAGAGATTAGTAAATCCTTGCTTTTTTATTCAGTTAAGGTTGTCGCCAATGGGTTGTGTGATCTTGGATTTAAAAACTTGAGAGGAACCTTTCCTTACCGAATCTCAATGATTTTATTAATAAGACTCTCCTGTGTGTTAAATACTGACAGAATGTTTTCAGTGTGTATTCGTCCGTGTGTGACATCTTTGGCACGAGATTTTTTTTGTTACTTTTAGCATCTACAGTTCCAATTCCAAATCAACAAATATTTATTATCTTCCATATACAAATCACTTATTCAACTTCTTTTTAGTTCAACATTCTAAAAGTGAAACTTATTTTCTACTTAAACTTACTCTACAGAATACGGCGGTTATCCTAATTGTAATAAATGCTAAAAGCTTTGTACAGTTTTTCCTTGTGCGCTAAATGGTTTCTGTCGCCCCCGCCCCCCAACTGAGGAGTGTGCAGCGAAATGACATTTCGACAGCAAACCTGATGTGTTACGTGTTCATTAGGCTTCGATCACACGCTCAGTATCGTGCTTTCTCTGCAGTCATGACTCGTGACCTCCTTCGTGCGCCTGGAGGCAGACATGTGGGCTCGTAAATGGTCCAGCTCCCTCAAACCAGACGGGAGGTTGTCACAAGAAGGGACGGAGTAAGTCAGGAGGGGGCTCGCCTGCTGTGCTCTTCCCGGCGGAGGAAAGCCGGGGGCTTCCCGGCTTCAGGGCACCATGTGCCCTGGAATCACTTCGGCCCAGCAGGTGTCGCTAGCGGCTTCCTGGGGTTGGGGGCGCGGCTCCTGGGCCCGCTGATCCGAAACCCCGTGACGCGTTTCCACTCTGGGCTCTGAGTGCTTGGGTTTTTTGTCATCTTGTCTTGATGCAAGTATTTGCCCATAGTCTTCATCCTTGTGCGTTACCCCGGTCTCCCAGGGTATTTTCCGATTCCTCCTAGAGAGGATCATGTCCTCTAGCAAATTTGTGCTCCCTGGCCTTGAATATGGCATCCTCGGGCTTCGTCCGTCTGTGACCCTTCTCCATCACCGGCCCGTTTAAAAAATGATGAATTTAGTAACTTAATTTCCAGCCTATAGGACCTTTCTTTTTACTTTGCTACCATAGCTGTTTCTATCAGGATGGATTTCAACCACTGGAGTTGCAGGACTTCAGTAACTAGGAGTAGAATAACGGGGCGTTACCATGTGTCCAAAAAGGAGAGTATTGATATGCCGCCTCTATTGGGGAGAGAAGTGTCCTTTTAAGTTTTCCAAAGTACTTTCTTCTTAAGTGTTTAAAAAAAGAGCCTTTATTCTTTGCTGACTCGTCCATCATTTATTGGCCTCTGCCAGAGGCTGGGGCCGCGAGTAGAAGTGGGAACGGGTGGGGAAATAGTTCTGATCGTTGCAGGGATTATTTGACCGTAATATTACTCCGTTGATGGTCATTGTTAGTAAACCACACTTGATTCCGAAGAACTGAGCATCTGAGATAGTCTTTAGTTGCTTTGTGAACAAGGGCAGCCTTTCTGTTCTATCAAAACGCCCTTTTTCAGTCGGAGGTCCGTGCCTCCTGTTTCCTTCCGTTTGGGGGAGAAGGCAGGCTCCCTTGTCCGCCACGTGCACCGGTTCGCGACACGTCTTTGGCGCCTGCCTCACAGACTTCTCTCCGTTTTCCCTAAGCAGCACTGTTCTCTGGCTTCTGTGCCGGCCACCCGGTGACCGTGCGTCCAGGTGGCGCGTGCCCGCCGCCTAGCGGAGGGAGAGCGAACTGCAGGCGGCCCTGCGGCCCGATGGCGCGCCTCGCTTGCCATCTGGAAACGTGGCCTTTCCTGCCGCCTCGGTGGTTTGCGGACCGTGACTGGATAACGTCGTCTAGAACCTGAGCCGTGTTTTCATGAAGCTGCAGGCGGGCATCTCATTGGTCGAGTCCTTGACCGTCCGGCTACCTTGTTGGCGGGCTTTACCGTTTTCCCACAACCGACACATACGTTTTAGCTCTTGAAAATGCTGTTAGGACGTGTGTGACCCCAGCACCCACGTGTGGCACTTGAGTCATTTATGCCCGAGACATTGTATAAAATTCCAGCCCTCCTGAAGGTTTTACTCTCAGATGCCGCTTCAAATAAACACCGTTCCAAGAAAACGAGTGTTTTTGCTCTCGGGTTAGTTTTGAGAATCCCGCCCTTTGTAAGCGCCTCCTGCGGCGGCGAGGGCAGCAGCCCGGGCGCCTTCCACCTGCCGTCATCGCCGACCTGTGGCAGGGAACCGCTGGACCCACCGGCAGACCCGATCCTACTTGCTTCTCCCGGGGCACCTGTCTGGCTTCTTCCCGAACCAGACGTAGTGTCGTGAGCGCCCCCACTCCCCGTTTCCTCGGCATCTTGTGCGTGGACAGCTGTGGCCTGTGTCCTCACCTCTTACTCGGCTGTCATCGTCCAGGTGCCCCTGTCCCACCCATGGGAGGCGATGCTTCAGTCTGTGGTGACGCTTGAAATGTACAATTGTTTAAACTTGTACCAGGTGATCCTGATACCCAGCCGTGGCCGAGCACCCCCAGTGGAAGGTGCTGTTTAGGACAAGTGCGCAAATACATCCACTGAGGTTCTAGAAGAAGGCTGTCGTGTTGAGTCCTTCAGGATCAAATGTTTTTTTTTTCTTTTTCTTTTTTTTTTTTTTTTTCCTTTTTTCAACGTTTATTTATTTTTGGGACAGAGAGAGACAGAGCATGAACACGGGAGGGGCAGAGAGAGAGAGGGAGACACAGAATCGGAAACAGGCTCCAGGCTCTGAGCCATCAGCCCAGAGCCCGACGCGGGGCTCGAACTCACGGACCGCGAGATCGTGACCCGGCTGAAGTCGGACGCTTAACCGACTGTGCCACCCAGGCGCCCCTCAAATGTTTTTTTTAAGTTTACCTATTTTGAGAGACGGCACGAGCAGGGGAGGGAGAGAGAGAGAGAAAGTCCCAAGACTCAGCACTGTCAGCACAGAGAGCCCGACGCGGGGCTCGAACTTCCGAACTGTGAGATCGTGACCTGAGCCAAAGTCGGACGCTTAACCGACTGAGCCACCCAGGCGCCCTTCAGGATCCAATTTTAATTCCCGTCGAACATTCACATAATTGGCCTGGCGGTACCAGTGCCTATTGTGTCTTCCCAACTGTGTGTAACGAAAGGAAGCTCGCGTTGAAAACGAGGTCCCCACCCCCCAGCAGCCAGAGTAACGGTTTTCAGGATCCAGGTTGAACACGCGTGTGAGAGCCCAGGCTGTGGCCATTTGAGCGTCAGGCTCCGACCCTGTGGACCAAGGCGAGGAGCCGGTGTGTTGCTGACGTGCTTCCTTGCTACCTTCCCGCTCTTGAGTCCCGCGCAGCTCGCCGAGCCAGGCCGGGGCCCCTGTCTCCAGATCCGCACACGCGGAAGAATCTGGCAGCTCGTCCCGGGCGAGTCACGGCGGAGGGCGCCGACCACAGCCTGCTCCTCACGGCCTGCGCCCTCCCCTCCCGCAGAGAGAGCAGGCCAGGCCGCAGAATCCCCCCACCTTTGAAGGACACATACTAGCGGGGTGACGGGTGTGAGCTAGCCGCGTGGTTTTGGTTAACAAGTGAAGGGTCAAGAGGGACACCCAGCCAGTAGCCAAGACGTGGAAGCAACTCACGAGCCCACGGACTAAGCGGGCAAAACAGGTGTGCTCACGACAGAACGGGACGGTAGTCGGCCTTAAAAGGAAGGAAATGCGGACGCGTGCTTCGGTGCGGGTGGGCCTGGCGGGTGCATGCGGAGTGACGAGCCAGGCACAAGGGGACACGTATGGCAGGACTGCACGTGTAGGACACCCAAGTTCACAGAAACGGTGAGGAGGATGGCGGGCGCCAGGCTGGGCACGGCGGGCAGTGGGGGGCTCTTTAATGGCACAGGGGTCAGGCTCCGCGAGACGAAATGCTCCGGAGGCCGTGAACGCCACGGTGCAAAGACACGTACCGCCTCCACCGAACTGCACGCACAGAAATGGCCCAGTGAAAATTTTATTATGTCTTTCACTGGGGGATAAAACCCAAAACGGTGCCGGTCTGTTCGACGTCCAGAGACCAATGGGTTCTCTCCCCGTGTGTGAGCCTCGTGGGCTCGGGCCGGGAAAGTAGGGATCGGGTGTGAGGTATGGTCTCCACCACCGGACCCGTCAAACCCATGCTGGGTCTGGCAGGTTGGCTCTGAGGGCCTATCCTTTCCCCGGCTTGGGAGAGGCGCTCTCCGAGGGAGCGATGGTCTGAGGCCCTGATAGTCAACGTACTCTTAGGCATTGAGGGGATTCGGGCTGCAGAATGCAGGTTGTCACCTCCAGGCCCACACGGGGCCCCGGAATTCCGGCCCCCACGCTGTGAATCGTGATGGGATGAGTCACCAGGCCGTCTCGGTTCAGACTTACAGTGCTTCCCACGTGAGATTTTTTTAATGATTCAGGTTGCCTTCTGATTTGCGTTCATAAACGGGATTCCTGAGTTGGATTCATTGAGCGAAACATACGTCACTTGTGCCTATAAAAGCTCATCAGTTTAGGGGCACCTGGGTGGCTCAGTCGGTTGAGCGTCCGACTTCGGCTCGGGTCATGATCTCACAGTTCGTGAGTTCGAGCCCCGCGTCGGGCTCTGTGCTGACAGCTCAGAGCCTGTTTTGGATTCTGTGTCTCCCTCTCTCTCTGCCCCTTCCCTGCTCATTCTGTGTATCTGTCTCAAAAATAAACATTAAAAAAAGCTAATCAGTTTATCAGGGTATCAACCAGCATGTTGTTGACCAGCGTGCATCATGGTCTCGGTGAATGACAAGACAGACACGTCGGTACTCATTTTGGGCTGTTTTCAATGGTATGTTTGCAAGTGAAACATCGCCCCTCAGATCCTTGCAGTTTTTAGAACGGAGAATGTCGGGGCTTTGGAAAGACTCTCACAAGGAGCCGCCCCCACCAGCCTCAGCGCGGGCCACCTCGTCGCCACCTTTGTTTAACCCACGGCCGCACCCCCTCACGCTCCGTGAACATTCTTCGTACGCAGCGTGGCTCCGCTCTTCCGCACGAGGGGGATTATAACTGCTACATGAAAAGCTTTCTTCCATTGTAAAAAACATACGTGCTCATGAAAAAAAACCCAGTGCATGAAAGAAAACAGGAGCATCCGTCGTCTTCATGACTTCCCAGTCTCTGGAAAGTCACAGAACTGTTCAGCTAGTGCGTGTAGCGGGCACCCTTGGCAAGCCTCTCCCTGCGAGGCCACAGTCTGCCTGTCCATCTGCACCTCACACCGGACTGGCCACCCGCTCCTAGAGATGGCATCTGCTCAGAATTGTGGTGGGCACCCAGCGCCCTCCCATGTCCCCGCGGCCGCCCGCTCCCGTGTCCCCGCGGCCGCGTCCTCCCGTGTCCCCGCGGCCGCCCCCTCCCGTGTCCCCGCGGCCGCCCCCTCCCGTGTCCCCGCGGCCGCCCCCTCCCGTGTCCCCGCGGCCTCCCCCTCCCGTGTCCCCGCGGCCGCCCCCTCCGTGTCCCCGCGGCCGCCCCCTCCCGTGTCCCCGCGGCCTCCCCCTCCCGTGTCCCCGCGGCCTCCCCCTCCCGTGTCCCCGCGGCCGGTGCCCTAACGTGAGGACACAGCACTGGTCAGGCAGACCAGGTTGGCGGCCTCGTTCAGCCTCTTAACTAGCCCGGAGTCTTGGGCCACTGCCTTCGCCCCGCCACCTCGTCTGTAAGCTGGCGAGAACGCTCCCCTTGCCGCGCCATGAGGCCGAGAGGGACTATCCTGTTTGTGTAGCATGTGCTGGACGGTCCACAAATGGCAGCCGCCATTATTAGCGAATTGTAATAGGTCCTTTCTGCCAAAAAGGGGCCGTGAACTTCCCGGCGGCCAGTGTGACCGGTGCCGTCCCTCGCTGCTGTCCACAGATTTTGTTTCCAGCTAATACTGTACGCTGCCACAGAAGCCCGCTCCGGCCTCGTGGCCTCTGGCACAGAGACCCTCCCTTCTGGCTGCACAGAGGGGGGCCCGGGGGCTCCCACTCAGGCCCGGGGACTCGGCTATTGTGAGTCAGCGGTCTGGGACTGGGGTGGGAGCTCCTCAGACCCTCGGACCTGTCCCCGGAAACGACAGGCTGAAGGACGCCAGGTCCCGAAACGTGAAGCCCCCACAGCACCCGCCTCCTCCTAGAAACGGCCACATTTCAGTCACCCTGGGGCTCGCGACCACCTTCCTCGGAACCACCTGGGGACCGACTTACCTTTCTGCGCCCACATCAGACCCACCCACGGAGTCCCTACGGCGCACCTGTGCGGGTCTGGGCCCGGGCGGGCCAACACAGGGTGCCATCTGTCCCCCAGCCTCTCCCTCACTCTTGCTGGGCACACCCCCCAGGAAGTCACACAACACCGAATGTTGCAAAGTCCCTGTTGAGCAGAACAGAAACTCAAAGCCCGAAATAGAGTACGAGTGTCCTCCTGACCGATTCCACTCTTCAAACAGGCGTCACGAAATGTTAAAATGCAGCTTCCGTGACTCAGTGAGCGATCCGTGAGCCCTGAGCAGCCGTGTGAAGCAATCTGAAGTTGCCTTAGAGCACCCTTAGCCGAGGATTTCATGCGTCTATGGTATGAACCTTTCACGATTTTACTGAAAAAACTCTATTCGTGTGGATTGTCGCCTAAAACTTGTTACGAAACAGGACGTGGGTGAGGTGGTGTTCTGTTTTCTAAGTGACACATTTGCGGAAGGCAGGGGCTCCCGCAACGAAAACGCGGACTGGTCCGCATTTGGAGGCCGGTACGGGGCTCACGGTCCCTGACTGTCACTGCTTGTGCACCCACCCCACGGCCAGCCCGCCTGCCGCCACCCCGCACTGCCGGGCCACATCTGAAAGCTCGGGGCCTTAGGGCGCCCGCGGGCTCCGTCGGTGGGGTGCTCGGACTCGATCTCGGGGTCGTGAGTTCCAGCCCCACGTGGGGTGTAGAGATCGCTTTAAAGAAAAAACTTTTTAGGGGCGCCTGGGTGGCGCAGTCGGTTAAGCGTCCGACTTCAGCCAGGTCACGATCTCGCAGTCCGTGAGTTCGAGCCCCGCGTCGGGCTCTGGGCTGATGGCTCAGAGCCTGGAGCCTGTTTCCCTCTCTCTGTGTCTCCCTCTCTCTCTGCCCCTCCCCCGTTCATGCTCTGTCTCTCTCTGTCCCAAAAATAAATAAACGTTGAAAAAAAAAAAAAATTAAAAAAAAAGAAAAAGAAAAAACTTTTTGAATTTAAAAAAAGGAAGAAAGCTCGGGGCCTGTGAAGAGCACACAGGCCGGCGGCTTCCCCCCGTGGCCGGTACTGCTCACGGACCCCGAGAAAGGCCAGGCGTCCTTGCGCCTCACGCGCAGGGAAGGGCTTCCTAAGCGGCTCCTCCAACAGCTGCGTGTCTTTGGCCTTCTCTCCGAGACTCGCCCACCGCTCGCCCGGATCTCGCAGAAAAGAGCGCTGTGTCCGACAGCGACGCCTGGAGAAGAGCGGGGCACCTCCTTCTCCCCCCTCCCGCCCCCTGCGGACATCTGCTTCCTGTGGCGCCTTCTGCCGGACCGGGACCAAGCTCGAAGGAGACAGTGGCGCCCTGGAGGCGGTGGGCCGGGCAGGCGCGCCCGTGGCTCCCGTGGCTTCCGTGGCTTCCCTCCGGGCGCCCCGCGGGGCCTCGGCTCGCAGCCTGAGCCACAGTCTCTGGGCCCCCAGCCTGGCGCCGCTGACACAGAGCTGCTGCAGGATGGCTCTCGTCCGTCGGGGAGGCGCGGGCGGGCTGCGGCCCGGGTTTTCCTGCCAAAGACCCTTTTGGAGAGGGGACGGTTCCAGGCTGCCGCTCGGGAGGCCGCGGCAGCTTTGTGATCCCGCTGACGCCCCGTTCAGTAAACAGCCTCCCGATGAGCCGCGGCCCATCCCCTTCCTTCCCCGCCGGGACGGTAAACGTGGCACCGGCACCCACACCCTTCCGGAAGCCCCGGGATTCGTTTGGGGAAACTTTGTCCAATTAAAGTCTTTCGAGAAATTGCTATTGTTTCTTGGACTTATCTGATTCTTTCTAGAGGCGACTTGGTCCTGCGCGGGGCGAGCGGGGGCGAGGGCTCCACTCGCTTTTAAGCCCTTGTCCCCTTTCATCAGGCAAGTCCTTCCTCTAAGCAGCCCGGTGCCCGAGGCATAATGGCATCTCAAGCATATTTGTAGACGTTATTTATTTCAGACACTTACAGTTTTCACTTTAAACACAAAATAGCTGATAAAAAGAAAAAAAATATTGAAAACCATCATACTGACCCTTTGCCCCACATACAGACATCAGCGTTTGGTGTTTGCTTTCAGGCAATTAGGTAAAAAATAAACACAAAAATTAAAACTATTATTTCTCTCAAAAAAAAACAACCACATTGTAAAGTTGAGGTATTGTGCTTAACAGACACGTGACGCCATCCAGGTGTGGTTTCTGCACAAGCCTTGCTACATGCTGTTCCTTTCTAAAGCGGGGACGTTCGCAGACTGGCCGTGTTTCCTGATAATCATTAAGGTTGTCATAGAAACTCCGAGGCCCTCTGAGGCCCTGCGGGGGACGCTCAGAGGCTCCTGGCACAGAGCCTGAACCCGCTGGCCCACCTTCCAGCAACAGCCCCGTTGCAGCCGGGGACGCCAGGAAGGGCCACCCGGTACCCGTGTCTCCAGATTGAGACAGCAACTCCCCCTGACGCCGGCTGCCAGCCTCGTGCCCAAGTGGGTCAGCCTTCAGGGCCTGTGACGAGGCGATCCAGCTCAGCTGGGCAAGACATTCTTGAACATTCTGCAGGAAACCCACCTGGCATGAGCACTCCCAGCCTGCTCTGTTCACCACTAGGCGGGCTCCAGCAGCTGACCGCACGCTGATGATGGTGACCCACCCCGGGGCGGGGGGCAGGGATTCTGGGAGCCCGGAGCCCGGCAAACGGAAGGGCAAGGCCCCATCTGAGCAAGGAGCTCTCGGAGTTCCCAAAGGCTCTGCAGACACATTCAACGCTACCCCCCGGACATCTCCAACGGGTTTTCATTAATGCTACAGGAACTACTGACCACGTTAACTGACCTGGAACCAGGGCATTTTCAACTTTTCCCACCCGGCAGGATGGGCCGTCATTTCACGCGTGGCCGCTGCGGCGGCCGGTGTCAGGTGGGTAACATCGCTGTGGAGGCGTCACGGGCCCGGGAGGCGGCCGTCGATTGGCACACAGAGAGAGCTTGGCAGGGGCCCCTGTGCCCGCCAAGCAGCCTACAACCCAGAGGAAAACACTCTTCCTTCATTTGCGCTAGCTTATAAAGAAAGAAAGGGAGAAAACCGTCTTCAATACACCCACACAAAAGGCAGTTTCATGACCATAACAACGAAAGCGGTAACAGCGTGGAGATCACAGCGGCACTGGTGCCCTCGGCAGCCCAGAGCTCCGGATCGCCATCTTCCGCCCACGGCTCAGCCTGCCACCAGGGTAGAGCCCCGTGAAGAGTCAAGGACCCACAGGCACAGAGCCACCCTTTCTCACGCACCCACTGGCTTTTCGTATTTCCCGTGCACAGCGTTCCTGCTGTTCTCAAAGAAACGGTATAGAAAAACAACGACAACAACAAAACCCCTGCCTAACTCCTGTCGGCTTAAGACCAGTTGCCAAAAGCAGCATCAGGGCCTGAGAGCTGCCCACAGCATGGCAACGCAACCCGCCCGCCGGGGCAGGGACAGTGTGAGCCCGGCGAACAGCGAGCGATTCGTGGTCATTCCACCCCGCTGCCGCCTGTCTGGTGCTGGTGGTTGTTTTTCTAAAAAGGTAGCTGATGAGAAAAGTCTGTGGTTCCTAAGTTTTCAGCCGTGGCCACAAGGCTGACCGATCACAGCTTCATCCTGGGACAGCCCATGCTGCTGGAGGGCACTTGCTGGGGAAACCTCGAGCATCCCCCGGTTGTCACGGCCGGACGCACGGCCACGGCCACACGCTCCGCGCTGCTCCCATCCCAGCTGAGCTGAACCGAATTCAAGGAACTGAAGAAGGCTCCACAGAAGCAGACTTTGTAAGAAGGCCACCGCCCCCCGTGCCCCGGGCTGGGGTGGGGGCTGGACAGCGCGTCCCCTGAGGCTGCCTGGACGGGAACAGCTGCTTCGCCCCAAGTTCGAAAAGAGGCAGTTGTTTTAGGACAAAAAGACAAGACAGAGAATGAAACCTGACTCTGCTCGAAAAGGAAAATTGTCTTTTCTCCTCCTTTTCCCCTCGGCGCAGTTTCGTGCTACACAAGCGTCCTCGTCCTCACCGAAGTGACTCCTGTCCCGACACAGGGCGAACGCGGGCTCTCGCGCCCTCTCAGCATCAAACAGCAGTTCTCGTAAAAAGCAGGTCAACATACATTCTTGCTTTCTGTCTTGTCACAGAAACATCATCTTCCCTTGTCTCCTCGGGCTCAGCTGAAAACAAAGTAGACGGAGGCGGGGCAACGCGGGTGTGAACCCCTCACCGCCATGGAGGGGGCCCCCGCTGCCAGTTCTTGGGGGGGCGAGGAGGCGTGTCCCCAGCACCTGCCCCCCTGCTCGTCTCTCCTCCTTTAGTCCTGGGGTCCAGACGGGGAACTGGATCACCCTTCCCGTGCAGCACGGTGCGAGTGAGGAAGCGAGTACGGTTCCACTCCGGACCCCCAGGCCCTGAGACGCGCTCCGACCCGTCTGTGCTGTTTTCAGGGGTGGGGAAGGCAGGCGAGCTCTCTCCCGCCCTCGGACCTGGGAAGACTGGACTTTGAAGGCACTTAGGGCTCCAGCGGGGAGGTGGCTCGGTGCAGGGCACCAGGGGGCGGCGGCTGGGGGTCCCACCTGCCGCAGGGTGCAGCTCGCGGGGGCGAGCGGGGTGTGCAGACGGCCAGCAGGTCAAGGACGCCAAGCCTGCGCAGCCCACACCCGGCTCTGCTCCCCCGAGCGTCCAGCACGGTGGACCCGCGAGCCTGCGTGGGCTCGGGCCCCTCGGGGGCGTGTGGGAAGGGGCGGTTCCCGGACACCGGCAGGGGCCGCACGCCTGTTCCAGGCAGCCAAGCGCCTCCTGCGAGGCCGCCCCGCGCCGCCGGCACCCGAGAGGGGCCGGCTGGCGCTCTGTCCCGCACACGGCGGGGCCGGCCTGGCCCCCCCGCCTGCCCCGCGTGCCCCGCCAGCTATCTCGGTAAGAAGTAGTCTCTGTTGGTGACGTCGTAAGCGCTCCGGGGGCCCCTGGCGTCCGGCCGGCCGTGCCCCGACGTGTTGTCAGACCCGAGGCTGCCGGGGTTCACGGGAGGAGAGAGGAGGGGGACGAGCCCCGGCCTGGGCCGGGGCCTCTCGGGGACCAGCTGCCCCAGAGCATACGGCGGCTGTGTGCTGGCCTTGCCTTCCTTCAGGGCCTGCAGCTTCCACGTCTTCCTGAACCTTCACGGAGACAGACAAAGACAAAGCACACGGCCGTTAGTGCCCCGGGGACGGACCCGAGTGAGAAACGCCAGCTGCTGGCTCCCCGGGGGGCCCGGCGCCGGCCTCCCGCTCAGAGGAGCGAGAGCCGTCTACTCCATCACAGGGGCTTACATGGCACGGCGCTCTGAAGAGCTGGGGGTTTCAAGAACACGCCAAGGGACACGTGTGTACTGTTGGTCCCGCTTACAAATGGGGAAACTGAGGCACACGTGGCCAGGCGTGTCCCTTCGCTGCACTAAGCACGTCATCGGTCCTGTGCCGCAGGCTGCGCGCAGGTGCACCATGGGTCCCAGGCCCATTCACTTGGAAAAGAGAGGAAGGAAAACGGGCCTGTGGGTCAAGCTCCGGCCAGCGGGGCCGACGGCTGGCAGCCTCCATTCAGCAGGGGCAGGGCTGCCCCTCCGTCCGCAGCCCTGCTCCTCTGGGCCACTCCAGCCACGCTGGTGAGTCCGCACAGACCCCGCCGTGGGCACCGTCGGGCACAAGTGACTCATCTGACAGGAAAGCAGATCTTCAGCAGGAAGGAGATAAGCATCTCCGATCACGGCTCCCCTCAGGCTGCTCTGCGCCGGGCCCACGGCCAGGGCGCAGGGGCCGAGAAAGTCACTCGCGGGCCAGAGTCTCCAAAGATACATCAGGCCCCTTCCTGAGGGGCCCCGTGACCACGCGGCCAGCACCCCGCTGCCACCGCTGCCCCGCTCCCCTCTGTCACCTCCCTCGGCCCCACCTGACGTCAGCTGCTCCAGGAAGGGCTTGGAGGGAGGAGGGAAACCAGTGTCAAAAACAAGGTTTGGGGATTTTCCTTGGGTTTCTTTTTATATCAACAGGCTATTCCTGTTCTGGTGACGATAAATCATTGAGAGTTGGCTCCAATCTGCCATTGGCTGCTAGCCTGTTACCCAAATGGAATAAACAATCTTCAGAATGTTCCTGAAGGCTCCGCCATTCAGGCACCGGGCAGGGAAGGCAGCGGGGCCCTTGGGGGGAGTTACCCTCCCTCAGGGGAGAGCCGAGGGCAGGCATGACACTCTGCGTTTCAAAAATATTCAGACCCTCTGACCCAGGAGTTCCATTTCTGAGAAAACGCCCCAAGGAAATAGCAGGGCTGTGGGAAAAGCGTTCCGCGCGAAGATGTTAGACTCGGCGTCGTCTGTGAAAGCAAACCCACCCGAACACCCAGCGAAGGCTGCTGGAGCGAGCCTGGGCACAGCGGCCCGACAGCGGCTCAGGAATTTCCCGAAGTTCAGGAAAGTGAGGTGTAACAGCAGTGAAACGATGCGGGGAAAGCGCTGAGGTTGTAACTGATGCCAAATTCACAAGGCAGGACTCACGGCTGTGGATACTGGACAGTCACGGCGCCGTGAGGACAGAACTGAGCTGAGGACGAGGCTCGGGAAACGCATCTAAACGCCGCGGTTCTTGATCGGGCTGGGGACCGCACGCTCACTTCGCGCAAGCTCGTGGACCTGCTGGCTTGGGACGCGTGCACTCGTCTGTATCTGCCAGACTTCGACCACATTCACGTTTTAACAAGCAAAAAGGCCGTCTCTGGATACCGCGGGATTTTTTCTTCCTTCTGCTTATCACCATTTAGCAAACAAATTTGTTTTGAAGCCTCTATCGA
Organism: Leopardus geoffroyi; assembly: GCF_018350155.1. Lineage (NCBI taxonomy): Eukaryota > Metazoa > Chordata > Mammalia > Carnivora > Felidae > Leopardus > Leopardus geoffroyi. Next base: position 752,455 of record NC_059338.1, on the reverse strand, counting down.
CATTATTTAACCTACAGGGAGAGCAGCGTCTGACCTCTTTTTTCCAAAGCAACTAACTGGATGGGTAACTAAGAAAGACGAGCTTTTCTTCTTTTGAAATGTTTTAAGCGAATGAGACGCTTTCTACAAATGACTAGGCTCAAAGGGACTTCGGTAGCAGCCAGCCTGGGGGGCGTCCACGGCAGGCACTGCTCCGGCCTGAGCGGGGGGTCTGAGCAGGCCGGGGGCTGGAGAGGTTGGGACATGGGGGCAAAGAACCAAGCTGAGCGGCCAGACTTCATGCACCCCAGTCGCCACCTCGTGTCTTACATATTTGGGCTTCATAATGTTTTAAGAAAAGTTTCTGCAGCTGAAAGAAAAATTTTAAAACATAACAACTGTGACTCTTTTAAACAAGTAACCCAGTGAGAAGCGACACACAAGGTGGTTTTAAAACATTGGGATGAGGGGCGCCTGGGTGGCTCAGTCAGTTGAGCGTCCGACTTCGGCTCAGGTCACGATCTCGTGGTTCGCGGGTTCGAGCCCCAAGTCGGGCTCTGTGCTGACAGCTGGGAGCCTGGAGCCTGCTTCGGATTCTGTGTCTCCCCCTCTCTCTGCCCCTCCCCTGCTTGCTCTGTTTCTCTCTCCCTCTCAAAAATAAACATTTTAAAAAATTAAAAAAAAAAAAAAAAAGAACTGGCCTGTTTCCAAATAAATTTGCCTGATACGAGAGAAAATGGAAAGTCACCAGGCGAGGAAACAAATTACTGTGTGTTCTCAACACGAGGCTCGTAGCAACCACCCAGCGTCCAAGCACCATCCACAGGTGAGCAAACAAGCTTTATGACAAACGGGCAGGCGGTTAGCACCCAGCCTAACGCTTCTCGCTCAGTGGTGAACGGCACAGCGAGATGGGGCTGCCGGTCAGTGAAGCCACCGGCCAGGAGCGGACGGGCCGCACTCCCCAGGCCCACGTCGGCCACAGCAGGCTAGCCTGGTGGGCGGGGACCCTCAGGGCTCGGGCTCTAGTCCTGGCTCCAGGCGCAAAGTCACCCTACTTCTCAGGTCCGCTCCCTCATTTGTAAAAGTAAAGAACTTGCCTAAACGACCGTGACGGCCACATCCACAGAACATGAGCTTGGGGTTTGAATCCTGGCCTTTGCAGCCGCCGTCTCCCACGCTCCCCCAGCTCCAGCCTCCTCGCGGGCCAAGTGGAGGCCCCGACGGTTCCTCGGTGGGGTCCGTGGGGGGCCCGCAGGCGGCAGGAAAGGGGCGGCGAGTGCTGGCAGGGCCCCTCTCTGCTCCAAACGTGTAAGAGCTGGTGAGACCTCGGCCTCCCGCGCTCTGGCCTCACCCGCACACCCTCCACGCGACCGGCTCGCCACTGCGCTGGGCGTCCAAGCGGACGCCACCCCGAACGCAGCCTGAGTCGTCACCCGGACCACCGTGGTGCCACGGCCGCTCCCGAGACTGCGCAAGGGCCCCGGGAGCGTGGCGGTCGCTCGCCCCCAAGCCTCCCCTCACGATCACCAGCGACAACTCGGACAGCCGCCACCAGACAAGAGGCAGGAGGGACAGGCTCCAGTTCGCCCTGCGCCGGTCCAGCCACCGGCCAAGCCTCCCGAGACCTCGGCACAGGCAACACCGTGAGCTCCCGCCAAGGCCACGAACACGCCTCCCGCCCACGCCTCAGGAGCACTGCTGGCTGACGTGTCCGCAAGCTCGGTGTGAGTGACAAAGCCGGCGGCCACCCGGTGGGAGAGGCCACGTGAAGAGGGCACGGTGCCCATCGGCCTGTGTGTTTCCTAACCTCAGCTGGAGAGGTGCGAGGACACAGCACTGAAAGGTGACCCCTGCAGGTCCCCGGGAGGTGTGGCCAGGCCCCTCGGACTCGCCCGGGGACAGACTTCCGTGGCGATGCCCACATGGCACCCTCCCCGTGTCTGTACACGGCTCCCGTGGGACAGACCACGTGGAACGGCACTGCAGCCCCAGGGCCTGCCTGACGCCTCACTTCTGTGTCCCGCACACACCCCACCCCCCTCTGCCTCCGTCAGCACGGTCCCCGGCTCCCCTTTGCGTCCACACAACCTTCCCGTGTTGGAATTCCACACGGATTGTCCCGGCCTTGCCCGCATCCTGTCTACGTGCTCGCAGTCTCCGCGAGACTGACAAGCCGCCACGCGCCCAGCTGCTGAGGTAAGAGACCTGAGGGTCACACTGGACCCTTGCCCCTCCTCCTGCTCATCTGATCTGTCTTCAAATCTGGCCAGTTCTTCCTCTAAAACACGTGCCGCCACCAGCAACACAAGCTAGATGAGGAGGGGGAGGCCAGCACGGGCCCCCCGGGCCCCACTCACCACGGGACGAGGCCACGGGCCTCCTGGACGCCGCTCACCAGGGGACGAGGCCACGGGCCCCTAGGACCCCGCTCACCACGGGACGAGGCCACGGGCCCCCCGGGCCCCACTCACCACGGGATGAGGCCACGGGCCTCCCGGACGCCGCTCACCAGGGGACGAGGCCACGAGCCCCCGGGCCCCACTCACCACGGGACGAGGCCACGGCCCCCCGGGCTCTGCTCACCACGGGACGAGGCCACGGGTCCCCCAGACCCCACTCACCACAGGACGAGGCCACAGCCCCCCGGGCCCCACTCACCACGGGACGAGGCCACGGCCCCCCCAGGCCCCGCTCACCATGGGATGAGGCCACGGTCCCCCGGGCCCCACTCACCACGGGACGAGGCAACGGCCCCCCGGGCCCCGCTCACCACGGGACGAGGCCACGGTCCCCCGGGCCCCACTCACCACGGGACGAGGCCACAGGCCCCTAGGACCCCGCTCACCACGGGACGAGGCCACGGGCCCCCCGGGCCCCACTCACCACGGGATGAGGCCACGGGCCTCCCGGACGCCGCTCACCAGGGGACGAGGCCACGGGCCCCTAGGACCCCGCTCACCACGGGACGAGGCCACGGGCCCCTTGGACCCCGCTCACCACGGGACGAGGCCACGGTCCCCCGGGCCCCACTCACCACGGGACGAGGCAATGGCCCCCCGGGCCCCGCTCACCATGGGACGAGGCCATGGTCCCCCAGGCCCCACTCACCACGGGACGAGGCCACGGCCCCCCGGGCTCTGCTCACCACGGGATGAGGCCACGGGTCCCCCAGACCCCACTCACCACGGGACGAGGCCATGGGCCCCCCCGGACCCTGCTCACCTTGGGACGAGGCCACGGTCCCCCGGGCCCCGCTCACCACGGGATGAGGCCATGGCCCCCCGGGCCTCGCTCACCATGGGACGAGGCCACGGGCCCCCCTGGGCCCTGCTCACCACGAGACAAGGCCACGGGACCCCGGACCCCACTCACCACGGGACGAGGCCACGGGTCCCCCAGACCCTGCTCACCTTGGGATGAGGCCACGGGCCCCCCAGACCCTGCTCACCACGGGACGAGGCCATGGGTCCCCCGGACCCCACTCACCACAGGACAAGGCCACGGGCCCCCCTGGGCCCCGCTCACCACAGGACGAGGCCACGGGCCCCCCGGACCCCGCTCACCACAGGATGAGACCACGGGTCCCCCGGACCCCGCTCACCTTGGGACGAGGCCATGGGCCCCCAGGGCCCTGCTCACCACAGGACGAGGCCACGGGCCCCCCGGACCCTGCTCACCTCGGGATGAGGCCACTGCCCCCCCGGACCCTGCTCACCACGGGACAAGGCCACGGGCCCCCCCAGGCCCCGCTCACCATAGGATGAGTCCACGGGCCCCCCGGACCCTGCTCACCACGGGACGAGGCCACGGGTCCCCCGGACCCTGCTCACCTCAGGACGAGGCCAACGCACAGGAGCGTTCCGAAGGCCAGGCTTCCTCCGGCCACCAGGAAGGTGGGCAGTGGCACCGAAGAGTCTTGCACTAGGAGGAGAGAGAACAGGAGGAGGAACAGGAAACCAGGTGCTGTCAGGACCCGAGGGAACCTCGCCCCGGAGGCCTGCCCTGCTAGCCCGCCAGAGCCGGCTCCAGAGGACTCGGCCCAGCCCAGTGCGACCCCGGGGTCCCAGCCCTGGCGAGAGAGGCCCCCCCCCCCGCCCCCCGCCTGCCCCCCCCCCTGAACAGCTCTGGCCCGGCCCCCAAGGCACGGGGGTGCAACAGCCTAGAGGCTTTGGGGACCCCGTCGACGCAGCTCCACTGAGGACGGTGTCAGGGGCTCAGGCAGGTGAAATCAAGCTTTCTCCACTGGGGTGTCACCTGTCACCCTACTTGGTCCTCAAGCCCCAGCCATGTGGACCTCATTTGTCCGCCACGTGCCATGTTCCTGCTCCTTCCGGAGCCCCCCCGCCCCCAGTCTCCTTCCCTTCCAGAATGCTCTTCCCGCCTGAGCCGTCCAGCCCCAACCAGACCTTTGGCATCACAAGAGGTGATGCCATTTCCTCTGCGGAGCGACCTCGCTCCATGCGCCCGTGGGCACCTCTCCAGCTGCAGCTCGAGCTCCCAGCAGCGGGGCCACAGGTGTCCCCATGGTCAACCCCCCCCTGCTCATGCGGAGCCCGCACACAGCAGGCTCTGCGGGGACCGAAAGAACAAACTGGTTCGTGGGCAACTATGTCCCCTCCCGCAGCTGCCACACGGAGCTGGTGCCCGGAGTCCACACTCTGTGGCTGGGCCCGCACACCCTCGTGGCTCCCGGGCTCCTCCAGGCGTGTCCACCATGGGCCGCGATGCCTCCTGACGCTCAGCACTTCAAGCGCCCGCTGGACGCGGCTGTCAGGAGCCCAGACCGGGCACCGGCTGCAGGACGGGTGTCCCCGCACCTGGCAGAGACGGCCGTGTAACAGAGGCAGTATGACTGGCGTCCTCACTAACGCTTCACCGTCTTTGATATTTGTTCCTTCCCTCATTCAACAAATGTTTATTGACTATTTATCGGTAGAAGTCTCTGTTCGGAGCCACAGGGATACAGGATGACAGAAAAGCTCCCGCCTTCCTGGATCTTACATTCTAATCAACAGAGAGACAAACAAATAAATGTCACGTGACCTTAGCAGGGACAAGGGCAATGACGACAAAGAAAGCAGAGGAAGGTCAAGGAGTGACAGGGGTGGGGGCTGGGGGTGGGGTGTCAGACGGAGGACAGGCCCCTAGCAGAGGGCTCTGAGCAGAGGCCTGGCTGTGTAAAGGAGCTGGCCAGGTCAGGGGAAGAGCACACGGGCAGAGCAGGCAGCGTGTGCAAAGGCCCCGAGGTAGAGCATGTGAGTACAGAGCGAGCCACAGGGAGAGTGGACGAGGTGAGGTCTGAGACGGGCACTGACCCCACAGAGACCAGAGCCCAGATCTGTGACTGCACAGTCGCTCTGGCTGCTGGCTGGAGAGGGTCTGTTGGGGGTTAGGAGGAAAGGACGGGAGACCCGCACCAGCTCCTGAAGTCCTGGCAGAGGGGACGAGTCCCTGGGAACAGCAGGGCTCAGGGACTGGACGTGGGGCAGGGGTAGACGAAGACACGCACTCGACCCCCTCCGCCCGCCCCCGACCGCCCTGAGCGGCCCAGTGCATGCGGCTCCGGTTCCCCAGACGAGGAGGATGGACAAGAAGAGACTGGGGCTGGAAAGGGCCGGGGGCACCAAGTGCTCAGTTTCCGACATAAGCATGAAATTCCCAGCGAGCATCAGGCCACGGGCACGTGCCCACTGGGCACTGGGCAGGGAGCCTGGCCATCGATGGACCCACGGACGGCCTTCCCGGAGACAGGGCTGGAGGAGCTCCTCGCTGAGGCCCCCCCCCCCCCCACCGCAGCCCCTGAACTGCACCCCACCCCCACCCTACCACTCGAGGCCCATTCAAACGGCACCTCCCCCAGAACGTTCTGTGATCCCAACTGCACACACCCTCGGACATCTCCAAATTCCCCTCGCTTTATCGATGCCTCTGCTTTGGCCGTCTCCACACCACTCTCCGCCGCACTCCCTGCTTTCCTCCATCGGAGCCTGACCCCGGGAGGGTGGGGTGGCTTCGGTCCCCCCGAGCCCCCAGCTGTGCAGAACTCAGGCCCAGGTAGTCAGCAGGTCCTTCCCAGGTGCATTGTAGCAGGGCCTGCAACCGGGATGGGGCCTGGGCAGCCAGCATCCGGTGGGGTGAGGGCTTCCACAGAGAGCCAGGAGCCGTGCCGAGGCCCCAGCCTGCGCTCCGGGAGCCCCACACGTGTGGCGGACCCGGGTCGTTCCTGATGCTGGCGAGCTTTCCTGCTCTTACAGGTACACGGGAGCCGAGCACTGAAATCCAGGCTCCCAGAGAGTTCCGCCAGCCTGCATTCCGTGTCAGACTCCAACCCTTTTGTTTGTATTCTAGGCGAGCTGGGGCATATTTCACTGATCTGTGCCATTCTCCCTACGGTTCCCTCACCGTACGTCAGCCATCGGCCTCAGACGGGGGCCTGCAAAGTAGCGTCTCTGTCACAGCTCCTCCCCTTCAGCAGACTGGCCTTCTGCCAACACTTCCGAATAGGAACGGACGTAATGCAGAGAAGTCCCTGCGCCCCTGATATCACCGGAGTGTGAATACACCCAGTCCTTACCTGGGAGGCTGGTTGCATTTGCAGAATCTTTCAAGAGATTATTTTCATCGTCTCCATTAGTAGTCGGTGCCTAAAACAGAGATCCCCCCTGTAAGCGCATTTATGCAGATTCCGCCATCATCTGGGACCAGCTCAGACCTCCTCCTCAGCCCTCTATGGTCCCTCCATGGCATCCTTTGCTGTGTCTCAGGGGCCTCTCCACTCCTGACCTGTGCCTCTCAACATCTGCCCTGTCATTTCATTATCTGTATCTATACCTCGCCAGCAAGAGGCAGGACTCCTTCCCAGCTGCCTCTCCACCACGGTTTGGGGCACGGCACCTCTCCCAAAGGAGAGGCTCCCCGGACGGGCTACAGCAGCACTGTCCCCCACGTCCCATGCCAGGGTGCGGGTGCCCCCATCTCCTGGGAAAACCGCAGGCCAGGATCCTGGACCCCCCACTTACCAGCTCTGTGACCTTGGACAGATCCTGTAACCCACGTGGGTATCTGTTTTCCTCCCTCGCAGGCACCACCGCCTTAGCTCTGAACCCCGGCTAACGACAGGATCAAACGAGACTGCGGGTACAGGGCTCAGCACCGAGCACATCTGGGCTGGCCCTCAGCCAGCGCCCACCCCGCACCTGGCCACACGGCACAGGCTGTACCCGGAGCCTCTTCCGCCGGTTCCTGGGAAGCCCTGCGTCGGCCACATATGAGGTGCGAGGCCGGGGCTCCTTCCCTGGGCTGCTGGCTCCAGGAGGGGCTGAGCCTCCCAGTTTAGCTGGCCCTCAGGGGATTAAGGACCACAGGACAGGCAGCTGGGTGGGAAATTGGATTACCCAAAGATTTGTTAAGCAGCTTCAGAGGTAATCCTCTTTCCAGAAAATTATGACACCGGGAGCCCACAGAGGAAAGGCTCAGATGCACCGAATTTGATTCCGAGCTCAGTGGCGTCTCTCAGATCAGAGACGAGACCTCGGCCACGAGGCACAGGGCGTTCTTCGAGCCAGGCCAGCCAACTCCACAGACCACCGTGGCCGCGACTGTCCTGGGACAACCGAACTGCTCTGACCCCGTTGTACAGAGGCTCGAAGAGAGCACGTGACTGGCCCGTGGCCACATTTCCAGTAAGTGGCAGGGCTGGGATCTGAACCAAGTTCTGTCCGGTGCCAGCCCACAATCCCCAGCCCAGGTGCTGCTGTCCTGGCCACTCACCTGCGTGGAGGGGGGCGCCTCCGTCTTGGCTGGGGGGCTCCTGGGTTCTGTGGGCGGAAGAGTCACAATTAATGATGGACAGACCCCGAACTCTCCCAGAGTAAGCTTGTTGCCGTGTTGGCGAAAAGAACGTTATGCTAGAATAAGCTGGTAGCCAGCCCTAGACAATTAGTTATGTAAGTATATATAAATATTACATACAAAACCATATATAAATATATAATTAAATTTGTTACATAAATTAAATAGTTATATAAGTTAGGAGATAGCCATAGGTTGCAACAGTCTTTAAAAATAAAGGAGAGGGGCCCCTGGGTGGCTCAGTCGGTTGGGCGGCCGACTTCGGCTCAGGTCATGGTCTCGCGGTCTGTGAGTTCGAGCCCCGCGTCGGGCTCTGTGCTGACAGCTCGGAGCCTGGAGCCTGTTTCAGATTCTGTGTCTCCCTCTCTCTCTGCCCCTCCCCTGTTCATGCTCTGTCTCTCTCTGTCTCAAAAATAAACGTTAAAAAAAAAACAATTTTTTTTTAAAAAAAGAAAGAAAAATAAAGGAGAAAAATGTTGAGAATATAGTTATACGAAAAATACAAGACGGGAGGCTCACACGGTCTGATGTAAAGTCCCGAAAGAAAGAGATTTAGTCCACAGTCATACCACCCTGAACACGCCCGATCTCATCTGATCTCGGAAGCTAAGCAGGGTTGGGCCTAGTTAGTACTTGGATGGGAAGAAAAAGATTTCTATCACTGTTTATTATACATTATATACATACATGTATATTTACACACAGGGAGCAAACAGAACAAGTCGCTGGATGGAAGCACTATTGACATTAAAAATTTTTTTTTAATTTTTTAAATGTTTATTTTTGAGAGAGAGACAGAGCGTGAGTGGGGGAGGGGCAGAGAGAGAGAGACAGAGGATCCAAAGGAGGCTCCAGGCTCCGTGCTGTCAGCACAGAGCCAGATATGGGGCTCGAACCCACGAACCGTGAGATCATGACCTGAGCCCCCCAGGCACCCCAACATTTTAATTTTCTTCTATTCACCTTTCACAATAAAAAATAGTTAAGTTCTCATCCGCCCGGGGGGGTTTGGTAGGCTTTGCCCAGTAAGGGACGTGGTCCAGGCACACAGGAGGCCCCCCTTCCTGGGAACAGTATTTCTGCAGAACCCCGCCGCCCCCCCCCCCGACCCCGCCACAGGAGGCCAGGCATGAAAGCAAGAGCACCAACATGAGGACAGGCTTTGCGGCAAGCGTGGGCCCGAGGGACCAGGGCCTGAACTGTGACAGGCCACGGGTGGAATGCTCTGGGGTTTAAATATTTTCTTTCCAGCCCATCATTTTTCCGTTGAGAAGTTAAAAACACTACGGAAACAGTTTACACAAAGATACGGAGCCTAACCTGAACCAGGAGTAGAATAAGGGGACAGAGAAGGTGACCACGCTTCTGCTCAGGAGGGAATGTCCAGCAGGACCGTGCTGTCCCCAGGAGGGGAGGAAACACACAGCAGCAGCCCTGGAGGGGCCACCAGAGCATGCTCACCATCCCATCGTGCAGAGGAAACAGAGCCCAGAGAGGGAAAGCAGCTAGTCCAAGATCACACAGCCAGTCAGCCCGAGATCAGCCTGGGGAAGGCGGGGAGGAGCCAGTGCCTAGCGGAGAACATGCAGGTGACGGCGGGTGACGGCGGGTGACGGCGGGTGACGGCCGGCCGAGCACAGGGCACGGGGCACTAACGAGAGCTAAACCCAGGAGTCGGGGCGGCCCTGCCGGGACATACAGCCGAGCACAGACGGCCACTCGGTCCAGGGCTTCCCAAACCCAGCCACGTTCCCTTCCTGTGTGGCTCTTTAGACCCCGTCCTTGGTCTGTGGCCTCAGAACCTCGGGGCTGGGACCCAGATATCGGGGGTTTTAAAGGCTCTACAGGCGCTCCTGGGTGGCTCGGTCGGTTAAGCGTCCGACTCTTGGCTTCGACTCGGGTCGTGATCTCAGGGTCCCGAGTTCAAGCTCCTCGTCAGGCTCTGTGCTGACAGCACGGGGCCCTCTCGGGCTTCTCTCTCTCCCTCTCTCTCTGCCGCTTCCCAGCCCGTTTTCTCTTTCTCTCTCTCTCTCAAAATAAATAAACATTATTAACAAAATACCTTAAAATTAAGTCTCACATAACGAGACTTTTTAAAAGTCTTAGGTGACCTTCATGACCACGGGGCCCTGATTCAGACCATTCTGTCCCCAGAGAGAGAAGGTAAAGTCTTTTGCGTTGTTCTGAATAAAAACCATTTCCACTTTACAGACGGACACACTGGGGCTCAAGGGCAGTCAGGCCAAGACCGCCAGTAAAGTGCCACGAACGTTGCCGGCACCAGCCTTTGCGGACGGCCACGACGCACCAGCCCCGAGGGGTCCAGGCGCCTCCAGTTCTGTCCCGTTTTACACTCAGCGTCCCCGGGAGGCAGGCACCGTGAGCTCGGGTTTACAAAGACACTGAGGCTCAGAGAGACGTTGCCCACGTCAGGGAGCGCGCTGTGCTTTCCTGTTTAGGCAAAAGCATTTCTCTTTCCTAACGTCTCCCTCCGGCCGGCGAGTTGGGCGAGAGAAGGAACGCACACCCGTGTCCCCATATCCCCGTGTCCCCGCAGCTCCGTATCCCCGTGTCCCTCGTGTCCCCGCGGCCCCGGAAGTGGCTGTGGCGGTAACGAGAGCCTGCATTTACGGAGCACCTACCACGTGCCAGCCTCCTACTTCACATGACTTCACAAGTCCAGGCTTCAGGACAGCACTCGGTCACTCTGTCACAGTCCCGTTACTCACCCCCATTCTACAGACGGGGAAACAGCCACAGGGACGTTCAACAACTTGCCCAGTTTTGTAAGAAGTGACCAATCTTTCTGGCTCTAAGAACGCACTTTTTTTCTTTATTTTAAAACCATCTCTAGATTGAACATTTCTCAGATTCAGAGACTATATCTTGCTCATCTCTGTGAACCTAGTATGTAACACATTTTTTCTCAAGAACCGTGTAGTTACTAAAATTTCGATTATGGAAAAGCACTCAGGAAAAAGACTACTTGAAACAGGAAGCGTGTTGCCACTGCGGGTTTTCCTTCTGTGACTATTTCCGAGACGACAGGAGGCCCGTTCACATTCCTAACAAAATTAGTGAACTAACAGAGACCACACATGAGTTCTGGGCGTTTTTTTCACACGAGTTCTTAAAACAAGAAACTTCTTTCCGTTAACTTGAGGGTTGGTCTGAGTCTGTCTGCTCGGGTTTTGGAACAGAGAAGTCCAGGGTAAAGAAGGCAGAGGCCTTCAGGACCGATAAACAGATAATCTGGTCAAGACACCAAACCTCTCTTAGACACCGTCTCCTCATTTCTGAGCAAGGCGGACAGCTTCCTCCGGGACAGATCACCTGAGATCACATGCGCGGAAAGTACCCCAGCCTGGTGCACGATATTTGTTTTAAAATGGACCTGGGGTGCCTGGGGGGCTCAGTCAGTTGAGTATCCAACTTCAGCTCAGGTCATGATCTCGCAGTTTGTGGGTTCGAGCCCCTCGTCGGGCTGTGTGCTGACAGCTCAGAGCCTGGAGCCCGCTTCAGATTCTGTGTCTCCTTCTCTCTCTGCCCCTCCCCCGCTCACGCGTGTGCACGCGCGCTCTCTCTCTCTCAAAAACGAATAAACATTAAAATAAATAAATAAATGAATGAATGAATAAATAAATAAATAAAAACTGACCTCAGAATTGGGAACAAAGAACGTAACAAGTCCTGGGGGCGGGGGTTGCCTGGCTGGCTCAGTGGGTTAAGCGTCCACCTCTTGATTTCAGCTCAGATCACGATCTCTCGGTTCGTGAGTTCGAGCCCCACATCAGGCTGTGTGCTGGCAGCTCAGAGCCTGCTTGGGATCCTCTCTCTCCGTCCCTCCCATGCACTCTCTCAAAATAAATAAAGAAACTTTGTAAACATTTTTTACAAAATAATAACAAGTCCTGGGGATGTGACTGCACAGTACAGCGACCACAGTGAACAGTGCCCACATTGCTTATTTGAAAGTTGCCGAGACTGGATCTTAGAAGTTCTCATCACAAGAGACACACTATCTGTAACTATGTGTGGTGACGGACAGACAGTGTGATCATCATTCAGCAACATATACAAAAGCAAGTCATAGGGGCGCCTGGGTGGCGCAGTCGGTTACGCGTCCGACTTCAGCCAGGTCACGATCTCGCGGTCCGGGAGTTCGAGCCCCGCGTCGGGCTCTGGGCTGATGGCTCAGAGCCTGGAGCCTGTTTCCGATTGTGTGTCTCCCTCCCTCTCTGCCCCTCCCCCGTTCATGCTCTGTCTCTCTCTGTCCCCCCAAAAATAAATAAACGTTGAAAAAAAAAATTAAAAAAAAAAAACAAATACCAAGTCATTAAGGTGTACATCTGAAACTAATGCAACATGATATGTCAATTATATCTCAATAAAACCGGGGAGGTGCAGAGAACATACATTTTTTTCTAACAAAATATTTTTAAATTGCATATTATGACCAGTTAAGGGCAGGGCTCAGGGGTAGGAGTACAGAGAGCGAAACAAGTGGGCCAAGAATAAAAAGCGGAAAAAGAAAAAAGGAGGCCAAGGTTGCAGAGAGGTGAGGGGACAGGGACAGGGGGACAAACCACAGAGCCAGACGCCCGCAGGAAAGGGGCCAGGGGACAGCTGTCTGCAGGGCCACCCACTCTGGGCTCAGTCCCTGCCTCTCACCTGCCTACACAGGCCACAAACCACCAACCAGAAAGTCAATCACTGCTCCTCCCGTAGTGCAAACACCAAAGCCCTCAAGGAGGCGCTGACAGTCCCCTGCGGCCGGGCCCCAAGCACCCCTGGGTGGTCTGCAGAGAGCCCCCTAGTCTGAGGCCACAGGAGAAAACCTCGGGGGAGCAGCTTGGCTGCCGAAGCGTCTCACCCCTTCATGACACGATGGAAAATGGCAATATGGCAACAGCTACATTTTACTTAACTATTCACATCCTTACTGAGCAAAATTAAAAGTTGGCAACCACAGGGTGCCTGGGTGGCTCAGCTCGTTGAGCGTCCGACCTCGGCTCAAGTCATGATCTCGCAGTCCCGGGAGTTCAAGCCCCGCATCAGGCTCTGTGCTGACGGCTCGGAGCCCGGAGCCTGCTTCGGATTCTGTGTCTCCCCCTCTCTCTGCCCCTCCCCTGCTCACACTCTGTCTCTGTCTCTGTCTCTCTCTCTCTCAAAAATGAATGAACCTCTAAAGGTTGGCAACCTTATATGGCCCTAAAGCTCTCTTCAGAAATGTCACAGCCGGTGGAGGCCCAGCGTGCAGGAGTGAGTGCACCGGGCAGCGTGCAGGCAGGGCTCACCGGTGCGGCCCCCCCAGGTGGTGGGACACACGTGTGCAGGTGCCTGGGGCCGCTGGATCGGGGAGGTGAGTGAGCGGCCAGGCGTGGGGGTCAGCTGGCGGCCGCCCTGGGAGGCCCCTCGGGGCACGGCCTCTGCAGAAACCTGTGCCCGACGGGCTCCTGAACCCCGGCCGTTCCCACCTGGGCTCGGGGAGGCCCCCAGCTCCGGCCTCGGGACACCCCAAGAGCTCCTGTGCCCGCAAGCCCCAGCACCGCCCAGGGCCAGGCCGCATGCGGTGAGCATGCTATGGGAGCGGGTCCGAAGGGCTGCCCAGGCCCCCGCCCCACGCTCGCTCTGCAAAGGGGCTCGCTCGATGCCACCCTGTCGGGGCCGCGGGAGGAGGGGCCTGGAGGGCGGCTTCCCACTCGAGAGGGGCTGACCGCCGCCTGCGAGAGCTGTCAGGGGACACTTGGCCTCCCGGAGCAGCTCGGGGGGCGGGGCGGGGGGATCCAAGCCGCACGGGCCCTCTCCACCCTGCACCAGCACCCCCTGCCTGGAACAGGCCTTCCGGCACCTGCCTCATCCCAAGCACCTTGTGCAGGTGCTGGACCTTCTGCTCGCTGCACGGCCGGCCTGCTGTCCCCTTCTGTGTGGGGACAGTCCCACACACCCTCCAGGACTCGACACAACCCCTCCCCCCACCCCCGTGAAGCTTCCCCAGCTCTGTCTGGGCCGCCCCGAGGCCGCCGCGGCCCCACAACGCCCCGTGTGCAGAAGGACGTCTCCTCTCTGGCCTCGTGCAGACTTTCACCAGGGCTCTCGGTCCCGGCCGGCCTGGCGGCCGCACAAGACAGCCACCAGACCTCCAGGCTCCGACACGCCAGGACAGGAGACAGTACGTGCCCGGCCACGAGCAGACAGGCAAAGCGACACTGGGCGTGCTCATCGACACCCGCCTGCCCTGCGGGACCCGGGCACAGAGCACCGAGCAGGGCAGCCGGGGCCCACGCGCACAGAGGACACGCCGGGCACACACGTTGGCTCCCCCGACCCACGCGGGTGTGACGGCACCGGAAGCCGGGACAGACTGGCAGAAAGGGAACGAGACGCGCCACAGCGTCCCCACTTTCCACACGGCCCGGCCGAGGCTCTGACGGGTCACCAGCCCTGACTCCTCGCTCCGCCGTGCTCCCCACGACCCCCGCGGCCCCCAGAGGTCAGCACCCCCAGGCCGAGGCCAGGGGGCAGGCGCGGCCTGCATGCGGGGGGCCTGTGCTTGGGGAGCGCCCTGATGCCAGGGCACAGACAAGCCCAACGGCCCTGGGACTGTGCTGGCGGTGGGGCGCTAACCCTCACTCCCACGGCACTCCCTGGTGTCCAGCCCAAACCCCCTGGCACTTGCCCTGGCTCTGCCCTCCACAGCGGGGGAACAGCTGGCCGTCTCTCGGCGTCTTTACCGCTGGGGCTCTGGAGACCCCCCGAAACCACACACGCACAGGACGGGGTCTCCGTGCTTCCGAGGCTGATGCGAGAAGCAGCCAGGTGCGGTGTGTGAGCCCCACGCTCGCTCCAGCCACAGGAACGACGGCGAAAACGTCAGAGGCTGTCCTCGGGGCTGGCGCTCCCTCTGTGGGGACGGGGTCAGTCATTTAAAGAGGGACAACCGCAAGTGAGACCCGGTGCAGGAAAAGGCAGCCAGACGGGGAGCCCCGTGGGTCGGGCTGGCTGCACCACAGCCTGGAAAGAGAAAGGCAGGCAGATGCGGGGCCCGGAGGCCCACAGAGCAGACCAGCTGACGGGCTCGGGTTACCCCGGGGGGCAGCGCGGGGCTGACACGAGGAAGAACTTTCTTCTTGAACAGACACTCCTCCAAAGAAGATGCACCCGTGGCCAGCAGCACACAGAAAGTTGCTCACCACCACTAATCATTACGGAAAAGCAAATCAAAACCACAGTACTGCCTCACGGCCAGTGGGACGGCGAGTCTCAAGACAAACAAAACCAGAAAATAACAAGTGTCATGAGGATGTGAAGAAACTGGAACCCTATTCGTTGCTGATAAGAACGCAAAACGGTGCGGGGGCGCCTGGGTGGCTTAGTCTGACTCTTGATTTCGGCTCAGGCCACGATCTCACGGTTTGTGGGTTCGAGCCCCGTGTCGGGCTCTGCACTGACAGTGCGGAGCCTGCGTGGGATTCTCTCTCTCCCCGTCTGCCCCTCCCCTGCTTGCACCTGCACACACGCTCTCTCTCAAAATAAACTTGAAGAAAGAAGAATGCTGGGGCGCCTGGGTGGCTTCTTCAGTTGAGCGTCCGACTTTGGCTCAGGTCATGATCTCGTGGTCCATGGGTTCAAGCCCCGCGTCGGGCTCTGTGCTGACAGCTCGGAGCCTGGAACCTGCTTCGGATTCTGTGTCTCCCTCTCTCTCTGCCCCTCCCCTGTTCGTGCTCTGTCTCTCTCTGTCTCAAAAATAAATAAACGTTAAAAAAAAAATTAAAAAAAAAAAAGAGAGAAGAATGTAAAATGGTGCAGCCACTGTGGAAAACAGTCCGATAGTTCCTCAAAAGAATTAAAAATAGAGCTACTATATGATTCAGCAATTCCACTTCTGGGTCTGTCCTCAACAGAACGGGAAGCAGGGGACCAAACAGATACATACACATCGTGTTCACAGCAGCATTTTTCACAACAGAGATAAGGTGGAAGGAACCCAAGTGCCCGACCACAGAGGAGCAGTTACGCAAGACGCGGTGTCTTCATACGATGGAATATTATTCAGCCTCAAACAGGAAGGAGATTCTGACACGTGTTACGCAGATGAACTCGACGCTATGGAAACAGGCCAGTCACGAGGACAGACGCGGGGTGTCCACTTATATGAGGCCCGGCAGCAGCGAAACGCATAGAGACGACGGCGACACCAGGGGCGGGGGCGGGGGCGCTGTTTAACGGGGACAGAGTTTCAGTTTCGCAGGATGAAGAGTTCTGGGACATGGATGGTGTGACAGCCTCACAGCGGTGTGGACGTGGGGACGTACTTTCTACCATTTTAATACACTTACAAACGGTTACCATGTAAATTTTAAGTTATGTGTACAAATTGCACCACGATTAAACATCTCTAAAGAGAAAGAACTTTCCGGGGCGCCTGGGTGGCGCAGTCAGTTAAGCGTCCGACTTCAGCCAGGTCACGATCTCGCGGTCCGTGAGTTCGAGCCCCGCGTCGGGCTCTGGGCTGACGGCTCAGAGCCTGGAGCCTGTTTCCGATTCTGTGTCTCCCTCTCTCTCTGCCCCTCCCCCGTTCATGCTCTGTCTCTCTCTGTCCCAAAAATAAATAAACGTTGAAAAAAAAATTTTTTTTTTTTAAATAAAAATAAAAAAAGAGAAAGAACTTTCCAACGAAGCAATTTCTTGGAGCCGTTTGCGGCCATCTGAATCCAGTGGTTGAGCGAAGAGGTGTGCGTCCGAAGCATTTCCCGCACACGGGGCTGTGCACAGCTCTCTCCCCTCGCAGAGGCTCTGGGGCCCCGGTCAGGTTCAGCACTCAGAAGATGAGCGTGTTTGGGCTCCAAGTGTGTACAAATCGAACCGTGGACAGGTCACCACTATGTAGCCTGAGGGATGTCCCAATGGATTTAAACGGTCCCCCTAAGTAAGAGAGAGGACTCAGGCCTCCCTCCCCACCCAGGTCTTTGCGGGAAATAGGCTTTGGGAAGAGGGTCCGGCAGAAACCTGCCTGCTGCCCCTGACGGACGGGTGACGGGAAAAGGGCCGGCGAAGATCTGAGCCTGCACCGGACGTTAAGCGCATCCGACTAGGAAGAGCCCACGGCGACTCGTCCGGCTCCCCCGGGACACGAAAGGCACGGGCCTCATGTGGCAAAGCAGGGGGGAAGGGGGAACGCCGCGTCTCTTCCGGGGGAAGAACACCAACCTCTGTGTGCGAGCCTTCCCCCCGGGGCTGCGGTGCGAGGACGTGCCAGCCAGGTGGGCCTGGGCAATCGCTTTTTTCCCCTCGTTTCTACCTTTTCCTCTGTATCCACATGTCTTCAATAAACGGGTACCGTATTCCCTTTTTTGTTTTACTTGCCTGGCATTTAAGAACAACTCATTTGTTTCGGTTGTGCTTCTGGGGTAATGAGAGCTCAGCCGCAAGCCGGAAGCCTGTGTGGAAGCCGTTCTATAATGGAAACACTGCGGGGCGCCTGGGTGGCTCAGTCGGTTAAGCGTCCGACTTCGGCTCAGGTCACGATCTCGCGGTCCATGAGTTCGAGCCCCGCGTCGGGCTCTGGGCTGATGGCTCGGAGCCTGGGGCCTGTTTCTGATTCTGTGTCTCCCTCTCTCTCTGCCCCTCCCCCGTTCATGCTCTGTCTCTCTCTGTCCCAAAAATAAATAAATGTTGAAAAAAAATAATAAAATAAAAAAATAAAAATAAAAATAAAAAATAAAAAATAAAAATATAATGGAAACACTGCGAACAACGGAGTGGGCTGCTGCAGTAGGTAGTGAGCTCTCCACCTCTGGAAGCATTCAACCAGAGGCTGGACGGCCTCTCCACGCACTGCGATCTGAGAAGTTCCTGCGCTGGCTCTGGGTCTGCTGAATCCTCATCGTTCACAGCAAGGAATCAAGATGTCTCAAGACATCTCAAATCGTTTCCTCAGGAAAAAGGCAAGGCAGCTGCGTCGGCCTGCTGCTCGGAGTTCGGGAGGCACCAGCAGAACGAGGAGCACCGGGCCAAGCAGCTTCCTCTGCAAAAGCAGGACTGGAGACGGCAAGTGGGGGGACACGGGCCACTGTTCCCAGAAGCCCCGCGTTGCTTCTTCGCCGTGAGGGCGTCCTAACTCGATGAAAGTCTCGGGAGTAAAGACAAGACACTGGGGGCACCTGGGTGGCCCAGCGGTGGAGCGTCCAACTCTCCGTCTCGGCTCAGGTCGTGATCCCAGCGTCAGGAGTTCCAGCCCCACGTCCTGCTCTGTGGCTGATAGTGTGGAGCCTGCTTCCGAGTCTGTGTCTCCCTCTCTCTGCTTCTCCCCCTCTCTCTCTCTCTCTCTCTCTCAAAAGAAATAAACACTTAAGAAAACATTAACCATGCAGTTACTACACAATACATTTCCAAAAGTATTCAATGTGAGGATGCTCACGGTATTCTCCCCGACTCACACACACATTTAAGGAAAGGAAAGAAACCTACGAAAATGTTCTCTCTCACTGGTTTTCTCTAGGTGGCAAAAATACTGATGATAATTTTTCTCATATTTTTGCAGAATTTTTCATGTTCTATCACAACCACAGTAATTTCAATCATTCCCCAAAGGCAACTATTTTTACCTGTAACATCTTTTTTTTAATGTTTGTTTATTTTATTTTTTTAACGTTTATTTATTTTTGAGAGAGAGGGAGACAGAGCATGAACGAGGAGGGTCCGAGAGAGGGAGGCACAGAATCTGAAACAGGCTCCAGGCTCTGGGCTGTCAGCACAGAGCCTGACGCGGGGCTCGAACCCACAAACTGTGGGATCATGACCTGAGCCGAAGTGGGACACTTCACTGACTGAGCCACCCAGGTGCCCCCTAATGTTTGTTTATTTTTAAGAGGGAGGGAGAGAGACAAAGCATGAGCTGGCGAGGGGCAGAGAGAGAGGGAGGCACAGAATCTGAAATGGGCTCCAGGCTCTGAGCTGTCAGCACAGAGCCTGACGCGGGGGCTCGATCTCACGGACAGCGAGATCACGACCTGAGCCGAAGTCGGTTGCTCAACTGACTGAGCCACCCAGGCACCCCTGCCTTTAACATCTTTTTAAAAATAGGAAATATTAGTAACTGTGGTTCACTAAATACAGCTACAGATTCTCTGAGGCGCCCCAGCTGTGGAGCGATCCCCCCCCCCCCCACCCCGCCACCGCCCGCGTCCCAGTGGCCGCAGGACAGCAGCACGCGTCGCCAGGGACCCACAGGCAGCACAGGAGAGGCCAGGCCGGCCTCTCTCCAAAGTGGCTGCTGTTTCAGCACTGGTTTGGGCTGACTTTGCTAAGACCGGGGTACCCGTCCGAACCCCACTCGGTACCTGTCCACGGGGTGCCCGCGGCCTCCGGGCTCCACGCGCTCCAGGAGCCGTGACCAAACTCCTCCCGGGCCCGGACCTGCACCCTGTGCCTCGCGCCTCTCCAGGCGTCGTGGATGATGCAGTGATGCTGGAGCTCCTTGACCTGGGGTGGGGGGAGGGGGCTCGGGTCGGCAGCTCCCCGGGGACAGCATGCCCTCGGCGCCCCGCGCCCCAGCTGCACCGTCTCAGGCCCCGTGAGCGACTTGGCCGCACCGTCACCCCTGCGGCCCAGAGCGGGCCGGGCCCCCCCCCCCCCCCCCCCCGCCCCTGCAGGCGGAAGCTGTCACACCCGCGGCACACCGCCTGCCTCCCCGGGTCACACTCATCCTCCCGCACAGAGCCTCGAAGAGGAGGGCCCCGTGCCACCATTCCTGCCTGACAGATGGGACGACGGAGGCTCAGACGGTTCTGGGACTCACCCACAGCCACTCGGGCGGTGCCTCACAAAGCAGGACCCGGAGCCGCGCTGTTCTTTCCAGATCCTGCCCACTGCCCCCGAGGACCCAGCGCCCTTCTCCGTCCGGAAGCCGAAGGAGAACTCACCATCCACGTCGTGAACGTCTTCGACCGCTCGGCCCGGTATCGGAGCTCAAACTGCAGCCTATAGAAGTAAGAGTTCCAGGACGGGGGGTCCCGCCAGGTGACCCTGAGCCAGCGGGGGTTTCCGGGCACGGCGGTGACGGTGACATTGACAGGCGGGTCAGGCCGCACTGTGGGGAAAGAGCAGGCGCGGTCGAGCCGAGCCGGGGAGCAGGCAGGACCCCAGCCCGGCCCCCTCTCCCTCCCCCCTCCCCCAGCCCCCTTCCCCTCTGGCAAGCAAGGGCCCAGAGGCACCAGCTCAGCAGACCCCACGGCCAGCCCCTCCCGGCCCCCCACGAAGTCTCGAGGGGCCCTCGGTCAGAGGGCACAGGGGCAGCTGAGGGCGGGGGTCCCAAAGAGCCTACTCACGGATTCCGTAGCCCTCAAACGTTTGGGGATGGCTGGACTTGCTCCCAGCAGCGTTGCTGACACACAGGGACACCACGTACAAGGAGTCGTCCCCCTCAGGGACTGCCAGCTGGCAGGAGAAGCTCTGCGGCCCCGGAGAGTACTGGCACGGCTCCTCCGAGTCTCCCGAGGGGCTGGTCCCGCTGCACACAGGACGCGCAGCCTCACCACCGGCTCCTGCCCCTTCCGGGAGGGGGGCGGGCAGCCGGGCACCCCGCCTCCTGCAGGCCGAGTGCTCTGGACCTTTCCCCCCTCCCCCTCCCCTCAGGGGACCAGGACAGCCTTCGCGGTCAGTGCGGCCAGTGCGGGGATCCAGGCCAGGCCCGATCACGATCACTATCACCATCACGAGGAGGGAGAGAGCTTCTGGCAGGCTGACGAAATATTCACATATTCCAGGTGAGTCAGATCGGGCCTACCTGGCTCGGAGGCCTGAGACTTGCCCACTTACGACATGTGCGGGCACGCAAGGCCCCAGCAGCCACTCGCCCTGCCTCAGGGGGACAGATCACTGCTGATTCAGGTTTAGACCCCGGGCCCAGGGCAAATTCTCTCCTTCTGGGAAACCTGCCCCTGCGTTCCCAGTGGGAGTCCTTGCCTCTTTGCCTCCAACACCATCCCACCTCCCTCCGGGGTGGGGGCGGGGGGGGGGGCTTTAGTAAGCGCCTAGCCCAAGGCTCTTGCTGACCTCAGCCAGCACTCGAGGGGAGGACCGGGGAGACAGAACAGGGGGTGAGGGCGTCCCCACGTGCACGTGCCTCTTCCCAGGGGCCCGTGTGATCCCCCCAGGCGCAGGGCCCTGTGGCGGCTCCCCTCCCCCTTGGTCACTTCAGGAGGGGGCCCAGGTGCCAGCAGCTGCTGGAGGGAAGCATGAGCCCCCACGCAAAGTCCGCCAGCTCAAGCGTCACCTGGGTCAGCCCTCTGCCCTGAGCAGGCTGCGCACGAACACCTGCCAGGCCCCAAACTGTCACCCGAACGACCCGGCTGTAGGTTCCAGATGGTCCCGATTCTCCCTATGGGCAGCGGTGCCTCTGCAGACGGGCAGTCTACACGGCTCTACGCGGAGCCCGAAGCATTAATATTAGTACGCGACACTGCAGACAGAGCCGGCAGAGGCCAGTCCCCCGGTGCAGTCACTGCTTGGATTTCCTGAAAACTCAGCTCAGACTCCCTTGCAAACGCCCGGACCAAGGGCTGAGGCTCTGGGACCGAGAGGGACTAAGCACGGGGTCATCTTCCACCTCCCGCCCCAGCCCCGCTCCCCCGGGCCCCAGCCTACTCCTCTCCAGGCCTTTCTAGTGGAAGGAGCCTGATAAAGGCTCCCAGTCAAGGCTGATAAGGAGCCGATAAGGAGCCGGCCGGCCGCTCTCCTGGCATTGGGACATCTCTCCAGGGGGCAACGCCCAAGATCTGGCATCTTGAATAAAACCAGACAGGCTGGGATGTGATTCCTAGGAGAGCAACTACCAGCAAGACGGCCTCAAACAAGTTAATCAGTCTCTCAACCTCAGCTTCTCCATCTGCTAAACAAGGAAAATGACCCCCCGCCGGTGCCGCCCCGGCCAGTCCCCCGCTCCCTCCTCCCCACCCAAAGGATGACTTTGCATTGACGACAATGATGTCCGGGAACTGCTGGCCGCCAGTGCCCCCCGCGGGGCCGCTATGTGTGTGGGGGGGGGGGGGCACAGTGAGGATGCAGACACACACCCCGACCCAGATACTCACAACTTCCTCACCAGAAGCGTGGCCCTGGTCGTCCCGGAGGGGGGGCTCCGAGGACCCCACTCACAGGCCACCTTGCTGAGGGGGCTCTTCCGGAAGCAGGTGATCTGGGGCTCCTCGGGAGGGGCTGAAGGGAACGGGTGGCCAGTGTGAGGGGGGCACGGCCCTGAGGCCAAACAGCACCCCCCATACACTCATTCAATCTCTGCAACAACTCCAAGTAAGTAAAAAATTAACCACATTTGGGGCGCCCGGGTGGCTCAGTCGGGTGAAGTGTCTGACATCAGCTCAGGATCTCGCCGTTTGTGACTTCGAGCCCCGCGTCGGGCTCTGTGCTGACAGCTCAGAGCCTGGAGCCTGCTTCGGATTCTGTGTCTCCCTCTCTCTCTGCTTCTCCCTCGCTCATTCTCTCTCTCTCTCCCAAAAATAATAAATATTAAAAAAAATTAAAAAGGGGCGCCTGGGTGGCTCAGTCAGTTGAGCATCTGACTTCAGCTCAGGTCATGATCTCATGGTTTGTGGGTTCGAGCCCCACGTCGGGCTCTGTGCTGACAGCTTGGAGCCTGCTTCGGATTCTGTCTCTCTCTCTCTCTCTCTGCCCCTCCTCGCCTCTCTCTCTCTCTCTCT
Source organism: Leopardus geoffroyi (assembly GCF_018350155.1). NCBI lineage: Eukaryota > Metazoa > Chordata > Mammalia > Carnivora > Felidae > Leopardus > Leopardus geoffroyi. The sequence continues at coordinate 729,905 of NC_059338.1, read as the reverse complement.
CAAAACTAAATAAAAAACATTAAAAAAACTTAAAAAATTAACCACATTTGCCAGTGAGGACACCGAGGGGACAGAGGTTAAGCCGTGAAGGAGGAGCACTCCAGGCCTCCGGCTGTCAACCCAGCCTCGGGCAGCAGGGTGGGGTCCCTGTCAGCCACGCCCCCCACCCACGAGGAGCCTCCTCCAGTCTCCCTGCTGGCAGATGTCAGTGGGTCTTCCCCTGTAGGTGTCGGGCCAAAGAAATAACAGCAGTTGGAAGGGACAGCTGGGGCGCTCTGAGCACACAACTGACCTTCCACCAGCAAAAGCACAGTTCCAGCCAGGCTGCCGTTGTCGCGGTAACAGGAGTAGTTTCCAGAGTCACTGAGCTGCACCGACCTCAGAAGAAGCCTCCCTCCCACGCCAGCACCGCGTTCCTGCTGTGAGCCTGGGACCCGATTCCTCAACAGCCAGTGAATCGTGGCACTGTCTCCAGGCTCCTCGCCCGGGCAGGTCAGGGTCACGTCGGCCCCAGGCCGGGCGGTCAACACATCACTCAGCACCTCTGGGGACAGAGAGGACACCCCGTAAGCCCACAGCAACCAGGAAGGACTCTGCTTCTGACCCGAGAAGCCACAGGAGTCAGAACTGCCCACCTGTTGAGACCGCCCGCCGGCGGCCCCCGGGGCCACAGCTACCTCGGCCCAATTAGGGCAACGGCCTCCCCCACCCCACCCCCGAAGCCGCCCCGGCCCCCGACTCCTTCCATTAGAAAACCCTTCGAGGGCTTGGCGTTGTCCCCGTGTGAGTCCCCAGCGTGAGGCCGGGCGCATGGGGACTTCTGCCTCCTGGTCTGGTCCCCTCCCCCGCTCCCCGCGCGACTTCCTGTGTCAGGTCTCAGCCTGACTATCCCCTCCCTGAGGCCGTCCCTCAGCCCCCAGCTGGACTAGCCCCCCCCCCCCCCCCCCCCCCCCCCCGGGCTGCTGTCTCCCTCACGCTATCTCCCATCCCACACTGAGGGCGGCGGGGCCTTTCCAGGGTTTTCTATGTCTCAGCGTGGCTCTCGACTTTCTCACGTGCAGCGCTGGGTCATTTGCCCAAGACTCCCCCCGAGAGGTACTCGGACGTGTCACACGTGTCCTTTTGCTTCAGGACTGAACACACAGTCCAGTGTGTTTAAGCCGAAGGTCCCCTGATGGGCATGTCCGGTCCACATGATCACTTGCACACGCGCCCGAATGAGGTTACGCTTAGAAGACCAGACCCACCCGACACTTTTTTTTTAAGACTTACTTCATTTTTAAGTAATCTCTACACCAAAGGGGGCTTGAACTCATGGCCCTGAGATCAAGGGTCACATGCTCCAACCAGGCAGCCAAGTTCATTTTTTTATTTTTAAGATTTTATTTTTACCACTCAACACTTTTCATCACCACATCCACAGTTCTACTTTTCCGTTTTCCACCGGCGACGCGGCTCTGGGGATAAAACTTCACACGGACGTCAAGCTCACGCACAAATCGCCAGCACTGTGGGCAGGAGGACGAGACCCTGCCACGCGGACTGCCTGCTGGTGTGCGTGGTGCTTACAGCACCCTACAGACAGGAGGCCGCATGCGGGTCCAGGTGGAGGTCAAGGGCTCACTCTTTCACTGGCACCTTCACAGGACACTGTCCCCATCCCCAACCATGACTGCGAGACGGTGAGCTCCCGCTGGCACTCATCAAAGAACTTGGTAGGTGCTTAGTAAACGCCTAATGCAGGGTGCCTGCGAGGCGCCCTCGGGCACAGGGGCTCCGCACGGAAAGCACCCCCTGCCCCCCCAGTGCTGCGTTCCCACGTGCCCCGGGAAGCCCCACGCTGGGCAGCGGGGAGCCTGGCGCAACCAGGAGACGCTGTGGAGTCGGAGGGAGCCCCCTTCTGCACTTGCCAGCTCTGGGGGTCACCTCCCCCCCCCCCCACCGCCCACGGAAGCTCCTGCCGCGTGTGGGACCAGCCTGAACGACAGGCTGTTCCTTCCCCGCTCGCTCTAACAATGGCAAAGCACTGGCAAGCTCAGAGAAAGAGCAAATAAATAGGCTTTTCTTCTCGTCCACAAAAACAGAGCTCTGGGAGCAGCGTGAGGGCCTCCCTCTGACAAGGAGCTCGAGTAATGGTTTTCTGAATCTTTAAAACTGAGTCACTGTTTGTTTTTTTTTGTTTTTTTTTTAATGAGGGTGATTAATCATAAACCAGCTATTGGCAACTATCGCTTGTTCCAGTCCTTCTTCAAAAGATGTCTCTTCTAGGGGCACGTGGCTGGCTCAGTAGGCACAGCCTGCGACTCTTGATCTCAAGGCCGGGGGTTCAAGCCCCACGCTGGGCAGAGTCTACTGAAAAAAAAACCGTGCGAGGTACGTTTCTTGCAGAACCTGGGAACGGCACCGCGTTAACTATGCTTCTGAAAGCAGTGCGCCCTGGACGGACAGACAGACAAGAAAGACCGACAGGAAACAAACATGCTGAAGCCTACCCAGCCACCCACTCAGCCCCACGCCTGACGAGGCTCTGAGCCGGGCCGTGGCACCGCGTGGCCGAGCGGGAGCCTCGGGGCCCCTGGCCTCCTGCCACGTCTGCCCAGCCCTCCAGAGGCTGAGACTAGAGTGATCTCCTCCCGTCTTCCTGTACTTTGGGGATTTTCTACGAGCCGCGTCACTCTCAGAATGAACGTGTGCAGGTACTTAAGACAAAGAAGCTACATAGCCTGGGTCTGTCCAAGTCATGCAGCCTCAGGAGGCGGGAAGGTGGGGCAGAGAACAAGAGGACAGGGGACAGGAAAGGGTGACAGTAGGCTCCTTCAGGTGGGGGAGAGTGCGTTCCCTGGCCCTCGGGCCCTGTGCTCCCTCCCTGCCCTGGGGCCCTCAGCCCCGCTGGCCCCATCCCCTGGGCCACTCAAGGTCATGGTCCCTCCCCGTGTGCCTCTGTTTGTCTGCTCCCTGGAGCAGCCAGGAACCCCCCCTCCCGAAGCAAGTCTCCCTGAGAGGGAGGGGCCAAAGGAGGGAGACACGGGGTGAGCAGAGTGCCCCCGAGAGTCCCTTCTTGTTCAGTCGCTCCCCCCGCCCCCCGGCCATGGGGCGCCAGGCGGAGCTGACCCTGCGCACCCGACACCGAACAGGCAGCACCCCTGGAGCACCTGCCAGCTGGGTGGGGCCAGGGCCCGCCCTCCTGAAGAACTCAGGATGGATGTGCCCGTCCTGTGCCAGGCCAGAAGTGCTCAGGGAGCACTGACAGCAAACACCTACTATGTACCAAGCCTCCTCTTTGTCCACACTGCCATCCTCGAACACCACACAAAACCCTGCAGGGAACCTACAACGGCCTGTAATACAGGTCGCCCTGACATAAACATCAGGATGTGTGGAGGGATCCAGGGAGGGGACACTGAGTGGGGGGGGGGGGGGGGGGGTCTGACCAGTGGAGCCGCAGGGAGGGGCATCCCATCAGGACGCAACAGCTGGGAAAGGCACCAAACAGAAAGGCCACAGAGGGGAGCAGCTGGGGTCCTCAGGGGCCGAGACAGAAGCCAGGAGAGCAGGAGACTCCAGCCCCAGCCCCTGACGGGAGCCAGCCCTGTCCTTCCCTCTGTGTATCCTCCAATCACCTGGAGAACAAACCAGCTGTCCCCCCCTCCCCTCCGGCTCCACAGAGTCAGGGGAGGGGAGGCGGGCAGTCCAGGGCCGGGAGCTTTCTTCCTTCTTCTCACGCCTAGTGTCAGACGCACGACGGCACCCTGCTCCCCAGCTTCCTGTGAAGGAAAGGGTCCCGCAGAGGCCATAAGACGTCACCAGGGCCCAAGATCTGAAGAGTGTCCTCTCCCCAAAACAAGCTCCAACATCTCCTCCCCGAATGCCAGGCACTTGTGGGCCGACGGGGGCAGCCCGGCGTGGAGGGGACAGGAGGCCCGAGCCCATCCCCGGTCTCATCAACGATTCACAGGCCCCCGGCCAAGCCCCAGTCTCTGTCTGTGAAGTCTGAAGGTCCCTCCCTACTGCCCCCACTCCTGCCTCTGGCATCTTACCACGTGGGGTCGTCAGCTCTCGGAGGTCAGGAAGCACGTCTATTATCTGTCTCAGCTTGAAAACACACAATTGATAGATTTATTATTTAATAGCTGATGACTTTGCTTTGGACAGGGATGTAGCCGGACCCCTATGCCCTTAGACAAATGCTTGTCTTTTCCCCGCGAAGCCCTAAGGGAGGGGTTCCACAGCCTCCCTGCCTCCCCTTCCTCAAGACGAAGAGAGCTGAGGCCCTATAGCCCCACGCAAGCCCACTCCCCGGGGCACTGGAGCCCCCTGGGGGGGGGGGCGCTCTACGGCACAGCTCCGGGAAGCGGGGAGGAGCCCCATTCCAGACCTAAGGTCAGGTGCCAGAAACCGAAACAGCTTTGCTGTTTTTCTACTTTTTTTCCCTCCTCAAGTAAACTTGCAAATGTCAATAATCAGAAAAACATGCCCACGGAGATAAATTTCTCAACTCTGTTGCAGCTCGCGGCCGCTCTTGCCAGCAAAAACAGGCTCGCTTCCCCGCCCCACTTATGCAAGCGGTGAACCGGCTCCCCAGCGCACGGCCGCGGAGGACCCAGGCTTAGTGCACGCCTGCGAATCCCACCCCTGCTTTCTGAGCAGGGGCTCGGGTCTGGCTGACCAGCCGGCTGGCACCACAGGACGGACTCCAGCCTCTCCGGCTGCAGAGGCCCAGGGTCTCAGAAGGGGTCACGGAGAAACCAGGTCCCTTCTCGGCAATAAAGGCCTTGAACTGGAAGGGAGTGGCTGCCGCGAAGCCTCCGGAGGAACGTGGGTACCTGCGTCCAGAAGCGAATTCAGTCCCGGGGAGCCCAGAAGACGTCCCCAGCGCTCTCCGGCTGCCAGCTGGAACACACGTCCTGCTCTCCACGTGACAATCGTAACGCTCACCACCGATCGTGAGCTCAGCGGCTCACCCACGAGCCCGCTGCTCCTCGCCATCACCTCGCTGGGAAGGCAAAGCCCGTCCCATATCACGGCTGAGGTGACACAAGCTCAGGGAAGTCCAGGAACTTGCCCGATTCGCACAGCTATCGAGGGCAGTCGTCTGCATCGGTTCCAGGTGTGTCTGGCCACGCGTCTCTCTCCTCCGGGCAGGGGCCTCTCTGGGCACCCCCCCCCCGGCTCCCCCTTCTCCGGGCTGCCTGCCAACCGTCTCTCCCCACTCTTCCCGTGCCTTTCCACCCATCACGGAGGCTGGTGGAGGGGAGCCCTGGGTGAGAGGGACCTGAGGGCAGCAGGCCCCCTCGGCAGAGCCCCCCACCGGAGTAGTGGGTGCAGGGCTCTTACAGGAGTCAGGGGCCAAGCACCCTGACCGTCCCCCGGGGCGGCAGCTTGTGAGACCCTCCACGCACGCACATGCACGCACACTCCTGCTCTCACAGGGCACCCACTCACCGGCCTAAACTCCCCGGGACACAGGGAGAGGCCAGCCGCCTTCTCTAGCTCAGCCCCCACCCCGCCTCTTCCCCTGCCCGCGGCCGCACCCCTCCTCTCTCGTTTGCGGTGCTGTACCTGCTTGTATTTGCCTTGTATCTGGCAGAGCCCTGTGTACCTTGGCTCCTCACTGTGACCACGCCCTGCGCGGGGAGAGGAGGCTCCTCAGGACCCACACAAAGGTGCTGCTGGATGCCTGGCCTGCGGACCAGCACCCGGACCAAGTCCTCCAGAGACAAGCCCAGGACCCTGCCCCGGCGGCCTCGGAGGGCATGTGCTGGCCCTGCCCAGGTCTGGCCCGGTCACCTCTCAGAGATTAGCACCCAATTAGAGGAAAAGATACGGAAGGGCCGCCCCGCCCCTCAGGCCAACTGGCAGCAGTGTGGGGGGGACTGGACCCTGCACTCCGCCCCCCCAGTCATGTCCACCCCTCGGCCGGCCCGGAGCACAGCCAATCCTGTTTCCGAACTCGGCCGGCTCGCGGATGGCACCACCGGGCGCCCCCCAAACGCTGCCCACCGCCCTGCACTCTAGACCTGTGGAACTAACGGTTTGAGGCGCCACGGCACGGTGTGGGGGGGGGGGGGGCCTGGTCGTGTCTGCTCCTCGTCCGAGGGGCAACCGCAGGGGCACGCCATCTGTGACAATTCACCAAGCTGCAGGTTTACGCTGAGCACGCTGGTCTGTGCGTGAGGCACGGCCACGCACATTTTTTTTTTTTAATTTTTTTTTTCAACGTTTATTTATTTTTGGGACAGAGAGAGACAGAGCATGAACGGGGGAGGGGCAGAGGGAGAGGGAGACACAGAATCGGAAACAGGCTCCAGGCTCTGAGCCACCAGCCCAGAGCCCGACGCGGGGCTCAAACTCACGGACCGTGAGATCGTGACCTGGCTGAAGTCGGACGCGTAACCAACTGCGCCACCCAGGCGCCCCCGGCCATGCACATTTTAATGAAGGCCCCAAGTCAGCTCCCAAGGTCCCACCGCTGCCTGAGCCCGGGCCTACGACCCCTCCCCACGCGGGCGCGCACACGCACCACGCACCTGCACACACACACACACACACACACGCCTGCACGCACACGCACCTGTGAGCCACAGCCATCGGTCCAGCTTGCCCCGCGTCCCCAAGAAGGAGGCGGCTCCGAACCGGCAGCAGGCAGCCGCAAAGCCAGGAAGGACCCTGGCCCCCCAGCCCCGCCATGTGCTGAGACAGGAGGACGCGGCATCGTGAATGGCAGTGCTCCCTACACCCATCTCCAAACTCCACGTGACCCTAATGAAAACACCAAGAGGAATGTTTTGGGCTGGACACACGGATTCTAGAGTTCAAGCGCAGCCAGAACGATTCTGAGGAAGTGGAGGGAGGAGATGGGAATCAGCCCACCACACCTGCAAGCCACAGTTGTGAGAGCAGCAGGCATTGGCACCGACAGACTGAAGCAGGAAAAAGACTAGAAATGGTTCAGAAATGACACCCCCAAACAGCTTAGTCTGCACTAACGAACTGCACACTTTAAAATGGCTAAGATGAGGGGCGCCTGGGTGCCTCAGTTGGTTAAGACTCCGGCTCTTGATTTTGGCTCAGGTCATGATCTCACGGTCATGTGATGGAGCCTCACGTGGGGCTCTGCACTGACAGCACAGAGTCTGCTTAGGATTCTCTCTCTCTCCCTCTCCCCGGCTCACACTCTCTCTCTCAAAACAAATACATAAACTTTAAAAAATAAAATGGCTAGGGGCGCCTGGGTGGCGCAGTCGGTTAAGCGACTTCAGCCAGGTCACAATCTCGCGGTCCGTGAGTTCGAGCCCCACGTCGGGCTCTGGGCTGATGGCTCAGAGCCTGTTGCCTGTTTCCGAGTCTGTGTCTCCCTCTCTCTCTGCCCCTCCCCCGTTCATGCTCTGTCTCTCTCTCTGTCCCCAAAAAAAAAAACAAAAAAAACGTTGAAAAAAAAAATAAAATGGCTAAAATGATAAATTTTATGTGTACTTTTTTTATATAATTTTAATTTTTTTTAACGTTTATTTATTTTTGAGACAGAGAGAGACAGAGCATGAACGGGGGACGGTCAGAGAGAGAGGGAGACACAGAATCTGAAACAGGCTCCAGGCTCTGAGCGGTCAGCCCAGAGCCCGACGCGGGGCTCGAACTCACCGACCGCGAGATCGTGACCTGAGCTGAAGTCGGACGCTTAACCGATTGAGCCACCCAGGCCCCCAAATTTTATGTGTACTTTACCACCATTTTTAAAAATTAGTTCCGGGGGCACTGGATGGCTCAGTCCGTTGAGCGTCTGACTTCAGCTCAGCTCTTCGGCTCAGGTCATGACCTCACGGTTCCTGAGTTTGAGCCCCGTGCCGGGCTCTGTGCTGACGGCTCTGAGCCTGGGGCCTGCTTCGGATTCTGCGTCTCCCTCTCTCTCTGCCCCTCCCCCACTCACACTCTGTCTCTCTCTCTCTCTCAAAAATAAACATTAAAAAAAATTTTTAAGGGGCGCCTGGGTGGCGCAGTCGGTTAAGCGTCCGACTTCAGCCAGGTCACGATCTCGCGGTCCGTGAGTTCGAGCCCCGCGTCGGGCTCTGGGCTGATGGCTCAGAGCCTGGAGCCTGTTTCTGATTCTGTGTCTCCCTCTCTCTCTGCCCCTCCCCCGTTCATGCTCTGTCTCTCTCTGTCCCAAAAATAAATAAAAGTTGAAAAAAAAAAAAAATTAAAAAAAAAAAAATTTTTTTAAAGTAGGATACAAAACCTAGACATCGTAAAAGAGATTGATAAATCTAACTACAGTAAAAATAATCTGCACGGCAAACACCATCTCCCCCCAAAAAGTCAAAAGACGAATGACAAACTGGAGAAAAATATTCATAACTCACATCATAAAGTCCTTAATATATGAAGAGCTCCCATAAACAATAAAAGACCAACAGCCCAATGAACACGAACACACGGTTCACAGAAACAGACGAGGCAAACGTCTCTCAAACATGAAAACTCCTGCACGGTGTCACTCAGATACAGTGAACGCGAATGAATTCCACACAGACACCATTTGCCATGGAGCAACCAGCTCAGTAACACACTTGGCAAAGGTGCAGGGGCCACAGCCGTTCTCCCCTCGCTGCTGGGGGTAGCTTCTATCCTCTCTCAGAATTCCAAACGTACACGCCCCGGGACCCGCGTTCACCCCGCGAGGCGTCTGCCCTGCGTGTCCCCACACGCCGGCACCAGGAGGGGCGGGGCTCGTCCCCTGCAGCCCTGCAGACAGCAGCACAGCGAGGCCGGCCGTAAGCAGGGGCCTGTGACAGGGACCCGGCCGATCCACACACTGAAACACCGCAACATTCGCGAGGAAGTTCTTTGTCTGAACTCTCTCCTAGTCCACTGGGTGCGGGCTCAGGGGCCAAGCCCCAGCCCCGGGCCGTCACTCACAGCCATGAGCCTCCTCTTAGCCTCTCCATAAAACGGAAACATGAGAACACCTCCTTCAGAGGCCGCGTCGAGGATTACACTAGACGACTGCGGTGAGAACCTCAGGGCTATTTTCCAGATGCACCTGATCTCTCCAGAAACGCAAGCAGTCGTAAGTGCTACACCCGCTGCCCGAGCGGCTCTCCCCTCTTCCGCAGCAAAGTCCTGCTGTGGCCTCCCCTCCTCCCAGCCTGCTGCGCTCTCGGGGCCAGAGACACCCATCGAGCCCCACTTTCGGGTGAGAAGTCTCGTCCGCCTCGGCTTCAGGTGCCCTGCCCCGAGTGGGCAGCAGCAGAAGGCCTGGACCATCAGCCCCACGCAGACCAGCTGCCTCTCTTCGGGAAAGCTCGCCGGTAGGGACCACGCTTGCAACGGCGTGGGAGAAAGTGACGCGGACGCCCACGAGGGAGGGGGCGGTCAGTGAGAGGAGGCAACAGGACCCTCCCTCTGGGCCACAGCGCGCCGTCTCCGCCACACCCACGGCATGGTGTTGCTGAGTCTCTGACGAGGATGCTGTGAAGAGAAGGTGACCTTGGCATCCTTGCACTTCGGGGGCCGGCGGGGGGGGGGGGTGGGAATCGGCAACACACACGGTTTAGTGCAAAGAGCAGGGTTCGGAGTCTCGCCTGCCACTCCCCTGCTGTGTGAGCTCGGGCAGGCTGCTAACCTCTCTGAGCCCTATTTCCTCCCACCCACTCAAGGATACTGCTTCAGCAGCTTCTCCCCTCTGTCCACTTTTGGTCTGTGCCGCATCACTCCCGTGAGCATGCAAGCGGGCAGACGGTCCGGTCATCTTTCTAGAAATCCTTTTGCTGGATCCCACTCGTCCGGCTAAGGCACACTCCATTTCTTCACCCCCTTTACAGCTAAGCTCCTCAAAAGAGGAGCCTACGCCCGCGGTGCTGTTTCCCCACTCCCGTCCGCTCATGAATCCACTCCGGGCTTTCCGCCTCCACCCAAGTGCACTACTGTCCCTGCCGCCTCGTCCTGTCCTCACGGGGCTTCCAACTGTCCTGGCTGCCCCTGACCTCACTGCTCTCACCTCCTGGGTCTCCTCCTCTGCCAGCCTCACACGTTCGGCCGGGCCTCTCCTCTCCAGCTACACTCGCCCCGCGTGAGGCCGGCCACTCTCAAGGCTGGGTAGAACACGTCTGTTAGAGACTCCCACATTCACACCTCGAGCCCGGTCCTCGTTCCCAAACCGCAGGTCCCTGCGTCCCATCTCATCGGCGTCCGTCATCGGTGGTCTGATAGACGTCTCCATTCCAGCGCGTCCAAAACCGACCTCCGGATCTCCCCTCCAACGAAACGTGCCGTCCTACGGCCCACCCCACGTGCGCCAGGGGTCCAACCCCAGGGTCCAGCGCCTTCGGCTGCCATGAGGGGTGGAACCGCGCACACCTCTCTGTGTAACCGTTACAGTAACACATTCGGAGGAGAGACCGAAGGATGCTTCTCAGGAAGGGGACTTGGGAGCTGGAGGGAAACTGAGGGCAGGTGGGGGGAGGCAGCCTGGATGCAGGGCCTCGGGGCCCCAGAGCAGAGCCAGCAGAGGGCAGGTGAGAGCAGGGGGCCTGCGAGGGGCAGAGACATCAAGCCTGGACCTGGCACCACCTGGCACCACCTGGCCCTGCCCGAGGCTGCAGACCTTTCTGGATCTCGAGCCCAGAGAGGAAAGCACACAGGTTAATCATCCACAGGAAGCTGCTCCTGGGGCTTGGCCGGGGGGAGGGGGGGGTCTGAGAGCTAAAAGCCTTCCTCCATCACTCCAGGCCCCTCCAGGTTCTCTTCTAAAGACTCCTGCCACGATGGCAGTTAATGATGCGACATTTAGCACTTCCTGTCCAGCTAGTGTCCCCAGGGAGCCCTCTGCTCCAGGCCCTCAGGATCAGAGAGCATCACAGCGCTAAAGAGGACGGACTTTCCCTGCCAAACTGGTGTCTAAGGGATCCCTGAATGCTTTCGTATTCCCTTCAGGCCCTCATCCAAATATCATCCTCTCCGTGAGAACTTCCCTGGCCTTCCCTCAGAAAGGTCCACCCTATAGGCCCCTATATCTACACACAGTTCCAACCCCCTCTTTCTCTTCGTCCTTGGCCCTAGTAACCATCACATTATGTATTAAGCTCACATCTCCACAGGATGAAGCCCCAGTGAGCCAGGATCTTTGTCTGTTTTGCTCATTTTAGCACCCACAATTCTGAGAGCAGCATCTGGAACAGACGAGGAGCTCAGAATACTTTTTTCAAGGGCCGCCTGGCGGGGCTCAGTCGGCTGAGCATCTGACTCCTGGTTTCGTTCGGCTCAGGTCGTGATCTCGCGGTTCATGAGATCAGCCCCAGGTCGGGCTCTGCGCTGACAGTTCAGAGCCTGCTTGGGATGCTCTCTCCCTCTCTCTCTGCCCCTCCCCCGCTCTCAAAGTAAGTAAACATTTTTAAAAAGTTTTTTTTTCAACGTTTATTTATTTTTGGGACAGAGAGAGACAGAGCATGAACGGGGGAGGGGCAAAGAGAGAGAGAGGGAGACACAGAATCGGAAGCAGGCTCCAGGCTCTGAGCCGTCAGCCCAGGGCCCGACGCGGGGCTCGAACTCACGGACAGCGAGATCGTGACCTGGCTGAAGTCGGACGCTTAACCGACTGCGCCACCCAGGCGCCCCAATAAGTAAACATTTTTTAAAAGCTTTAAACATACTTTTCTCAAATGTGTGGATTATTAGCACTCGCTGTGCACCATGGACTGCTCCATACACTCTGCCTAACATCTTCTTTCCTCTTTACAACCACCCGCTTAGCTGGTACAATTATTTCTATTTTCTAGATGAGAACAGTGAGTCTCCAAGAGGCAAATTCACTCACACAAACTCACGTCATCTGTACACGGCAGGGCTGGGCAGAGATCTGTCCCCAAACCTGAACCATCACCGGTGACGATGGGCTGTGTTCAGGCGGAGAAGAGAAGGTCCAGAGAGGGGTAAAGGAAGAAGCAGCCGAAAGGGTCCGGAAGAAACTGTTTCGTGCTCTACAGCAGCGGCACGTCCCGCAGAACTTTCTGCCGTGATGGACGTGCTCTGTGTGCAAGACGTCAGCCACTACTCACAGGTACCACAGAGCGCCTGACACGTAGCTAGTCCAACAAAGGAACTACATTGTGTGTGCTATCTTGTTTTTGTTTTTGTTTTTTTGGTGGGGGGGAGGGGAAGCAAGCACACACACGAGCGGGGGAGAGGAGCACAGGGAGAGAGAGAGTGGAGCTTGGTCCCAGGACCCCGGGATCATGACCTGAGCCAAAATCGAGAGTTGGCAAAAACAGAAACAAAAAGAACCAAAAAAAGAGTCGGGACACTCAACTGACTGAGCCACCCAGGCACCCCAAGGAACTGCATTTTTAACTGGACTCCATTGTAATCAATTAATTTAGTTTATTTTTTTATGTTTATTTATTTTTGAAAGAGAGAGGGACAGAGCGTGAGCAGGGGAGGGGCAGAGAGAGAGGGAGACAGAGAATCTGAAGCAGGCTCTAGGCTCCCAGCTGTCAGCACAGAGCCCGACACAGGGTTCAAACCCACGAACTTTGAGATCATGACCTGAGCCTAAGTCAGATACTCAGCTCAACCAACTGAGCCCCCAGGCAGCTTCAGTGTAACGGATGTAAATATAAATAGACACACCTGGTAAGTGGCTGCAGGACAGGGGAAGGAGGGGAGAGGGGAAGGGGGTGCATATCTACAGCAGTGAGCTCCCCGCCCCGGGCCGCTCCCGGTTTGGTTTGCCCACCTGCACCTGCCGCCTGGGGTCCCCTCGCCCCTCAAGGAGCTTCCTCTCTGCACCCTCCCCCACCCCAGACGATCTGTCTTTGGGAAGTTGGTACCAAAGGCCTTTAGGCAGCTGGATTTTCTCAGCCTCTCTCTGGGATTTACATTTGGCCATTTTCAAGCTCCTTCTAGGGCGGAGTCTGGGTAGCTGGTCCCACACAGGCCCCACAGGGCTTTACGCGGACTCAGCGTCCGCTGCGACGAATAAACAAGGGCAGAGGGAAAGCGGGGAGAGATTTCTGGCAACTAGAAGCCTGGCTTCAGCTCCTCAAGCACACCCTTCCGTGGGTCATCCTCAGACCCGCCACTCACAAACAGGATGGGTTGGAAAGGACTCTTCCCGAGCCTCCCTTCCAGATACTTCTCTTCAGTAAATCCAGGGTGGGGAACGGGACTTGGCCAACTCGCGCGCGCACACACCCCAATTCTGATGCAACCAGCCCCAGTGCCACCCTTCTGAGAAACGCTGATGCAGGGTGAGGCTGGGAACGGGGGGACACGGGGGGCAGGAAGAAGGCGCCCTAGAGGGGAGTTCAGCAGTTGAGAAAGGACTTTTGAGAGACTTCGAGGTGTATGTGCTTGTTTCGCGTGCCAGCTCGCTCTCCAGAAGGCGGAAGGAACCTGAGTCACCCGTGTCCAGGCCTTCCACGCCCAACACCTGAGTCCCCGCCTGTCTGGGCCCCAGGTTCACCTGAGCGGCCCTGTGGGCTCCGGGCTCAGGCTCGCGGGCGGGGGAAGCACGCCTCCTGGCTACCAGAGCCCCAGCCTGGAGAAGCAGCGGGGTTCCCCCTCTAACTCAGCTCCCTCCAGCCTCTGCTGCCCCCTCACTTCCCCAAAGGCAGCGCTTCTCAGCCATCTGCTGTGCGCTTCCTGTACAGTGTCTTCATGTCGCCTCTCCAGCTCGCGCGGGCTGCGTGGGTGTGGGAGGAGAGCTGGGTATTTTCTACTTCTCGGCATTTTCCTTCTGAGTTGGGCTTTCGCTTCCTCCCCCAATTCTCAGTTCTGCCTTTCGTGGGCCGCCCAGGCCTGGAGACCGCCTCGCCCGTCCCTCTGGAGCGCCAGGGGATAGAGACTGACTGCAGTGGGCGGCCCTTTGCAATGCCCAGCGGCCAGGCCACTCGGGAGCCAGAGGGCACAGAAACCGCAGCAGGAAGCTTCCGGGGCAGGTGCCCTGGGGTGTGGTGTGAGGAGCCAGACGCAGGCAGGCCGGGGAACCTTGCTCCCTCCCGGGGGTGGGGGGAGAGTGTGGCCTCAACCCTGCCTGGCACACCTCTGGCACCACAGCGGACAAGCCCGGGCCTCACTTCCCTCCCCTTGCCCGTCCTGCCCCAGTCCTCAGCCAGCAGGCAGGGCTCTCAGCTCAGCTCAGGCAGAGGACTAGCTCTACTGTTGGGAATCTCGGGCCCGCCTCCACCAAGGGCCTGACCGCATCCCATCCCAGCCTCTCTGGGCCTTTGGATCAGTGTCCGCTTTGGATCGAAGTATATCATATATACATATATATGTATGTATATATATATATATATACATATATATGTATATATATGCATATACACGAGCATACACGTATATATGTATATACACGTGTATATGCATATATATGTATACACACATGTATATATATATGTAAATATATATTTACATTTACTTATTTTCGAGAGACAGAGAGAGAGCACAAGTGGGGGAGGAGTAGAGACAGAAGGAGACACAGAATCCAAAGCAGGCTCCGGGCTCCGAGCTGTCAGCACCAAGCTGGACACGGGGCTCGAACTCACAAACCATGAGATCATGACCCGATCCCCAGTCAGATGCTTAACCGACTGAGCCACCCAGGAACCCCAGGAACCAAGTAGATTTTAGATCCAGCAGAGAACCAGAACACATGTGGAAGGTACCTGAAGCCTCGGTCAGCAGTGGCTGCCACCTTCAGGGGTTCCCAGTGTGTGCTGAGAAGGGGGGCCCCTCCGTTCTCCTCTGTGCAGCACAAGGGGCACCGCCGTCCAGAAAGCAAAGCGCTCACCCCCCTATAGCTTCTGGAGTCCCCTCTCCCAGCAGAGAGACGGCTGCGCTGAGGATGTCGGCCCAGGACAGGACCCACCTGCTCCCAGAAACCTGCAAGCCGCTCCTCAAAGAGGCCCCCGTAGTACCCGAAAAGAAGTCTCTGGAGAAGCGGTGGCCGGAGAGCCCGGACACAACTGGGCGCGTGGCCAGAACCCATGGACGCGCTTGGCTGCCAGGGGCCGATTACAGTCAACAGGAGCAAAAGTGTCCGCTGCCCTCTGCCCCGCCCCTCCTGTCCTCTGGCCAGGGAGCCCAGCGTGCGCCAGCCCCAAGGCTCCCGACTCCCCTCCCGGGCCAACCTCCCCACCGGGGTTAAATTCCCGGGCCGGGGGGCCGCGGGAGGTGCCAGCTCCCTCGCAGTCGGGGCTGTGACACACACACACACACACACACACACACACACGCGTGCACCCGGGGCCGAGGCGGAGGGGGAAGCGCCAGCGACGCGGCCCCCAAAGCCAACGACGAGAGCGGCGCCGGTGCCCCGGCCGCCCCCGCGGGAATGCGCCCCCCTGGGCCTGCGCCGCCCCCCCCCCCACCCCGCGTCAAGACCCCCGGGGGCGCAGAGAAGGAGGTTCGAGACGCGGCCCCCCGACCACACGCCAAGTCGGCGGCCACGGAAGAGGGGTGCCGCCCCCCTCCCCCCGCCGGCCGCCCCCGCCCTCCAGGTGCGCGCGAAGACCTTACCCGGCGCGGGACAGTCCCCGGGGGTCAGGGCGGCCCCTGGCGCGGCCAGCAGGGCGGTGAGCAGCGCGCAGCGCAGGGCCAGCATGCTTCCTCCGCGGCTGACGCGCCGAGGTCCCGGGGCGGCGGGGCCGGGCGGCCGGGCGGCCGGGCGGCGGGGCGGGGCGGGGCGGGGCGGGGCGCGCGGTGGGGCGGGCTCAGGCCCCGAGCGCGGCCGCCGTCCCCCGGGTCCCCGCGCTCTCCCGGCCCGGGCCCCGCGGCAGCGTGACTTCCCGCTCGCACATGACTCAGCCGCCGACCGTGCCGGCCGCGAAGGAAAGCCCTGGCGGAGCGGGCGCGGGAGCGGGAGCGTCCCCGCCGGCCCGGGGCGCTGTTGCGAAAGCCGAGCGCGCGCGCCGCCCGTCGGGGAGCCGCTTCCGGCCGCGAGCGCCGCACCTGGGCCGCGGGCGCCGCCCCAACCTCCCCAGGGCCCCCTGCCGCGCGCGGTTTCGACTTTTGGTGAGGGGCCCGGGACCGGGACTTTGCCGTGAACGGAGCACCTGGACGGGGCGAAGGGACTGAGCGTGCCGGGGATGCCGTTTCGCGGCCCCGGGCGGCCCCCTTGGAATCACCTGGGGAGCCCTCGTAACCACCCTCGGAGACTCCGGTTTGACGGATCTGGGACGAGGCTGGGGCCACCGAACCCCGCATTCTCTTACTGCCCCCTCCCGCTCCGAGCGAGCGTGCAGTCCGGGCTTTGGAGGCAAAAGCGCAGCAGCCCCGGGCCCGGCAGACCTCCCCCTACTGTTTCTGCCACTGCTGTTCCCTCTCTGGGTTTTCGTTTTCCTCATCCGTCAGACACACACAAGAGCGGCTAGCCTGGTCAGGGAGGTTGTGAAGATCCCAGACGATGTCTGCGCATCTGGACAGGTCTGGGCCATAGGTGATCAGAGATGTCAGAACCTGCACATCCGCCCTCCTGATCTGACGGAAGCTGGCGCTTGACTTTCAGGAGCAACCGCAAAGAGCTCTTGAAAGGCCCCACCGGTATTCCCCAGGGAGCCTGAAGCTGCCAGGGTGGCCTCAGAGCTCAGCTTGAGGGGGGTGGGTGGGGGGTGGAAATCCTGAAATAAGGTCTAGGCTGAGAAGTTTCTGGACAACCAGCAACAACATGCTAATTAGAAGGTGCTTTTCCGCTTTGGGCTTCAGGCTGGTCCTAACCCAAATCAAGGTCGTGGGACAGCCGGAATGGGCCTGTGCTGACAGGAGCTCCCAAGTGGATAGAAGCTGACAGGAAGGGACAGAGCTCCTGAAATGCAACCTGCCAGACCCCATGCATCTAGGTCTCTCTGTGGGAACCGCCCATCTGCAGGCCCAGCTCTCACCAGGAGGGAGCCACGGACACAGGACAAGGACACTCCGTCACACGCAGGCACTCCAGGATAGGCAGGCTGGGGACAGTGGGAGAGTAGGAGCTGGCACCGGGGATGCCCTTTTTTTGGGTCCCCCAGCCCCCTGTCCCCAGCCAGGGCGTGTTCCTGCAGTCAGTCACCCTTTGTCTCCCCAGGGAAGCTAAGGGCTGGATCACTTTTTTTTTTTTTTTTTTTTTTTCAACGTTTATTTATTTTTGGGACAGAGAGAGACAGAGCATGAACGGGGGAGGGGCAGAGAGAGAGGGAGACAGAATCTGAAACAGGCTCCAGGCTCCGAGCTGTCAGCACAGAGCCCGACGCGGGGCTCGAACTCACGGACCGCGAGATCGTGACCTGGCTGAAGTCGGACGCTTAACCGACTGCGCCACCCAGGCGCCCCTTGGCTGGATCACTTTTATCAGACGCTTCCTGCCTGCCAGCCCCCTCTCACCTTGGACCTGGAAGCTAACCTCTTAAAGTCGGCCACCAACAGGGCTCCATTGGAGACCTCCCAGAATAAATACACGGATTGTTTTGAATCCAAAAGGTACTCATTCACGTCTGTTCCTCCTCCCTTGGGCCTCAAGAGGTAGAATGGTTCCCCAAAGGGGCCGGCCAGTCAAGACCCCTAGACCCTAACTCAAAGAGGGTGTGTTTCCTCTTTTCAATTGCCCCACCCCCACCCCTCAGGCGTTGACTGGGAGAGTTCAAACAATACCCTTTGTTCTCTGTCACCTATAGAGGCTATGACCCTAAGTGCTGGGTGGGTTGGGCTGACCAGCAGACCCCTCCTCTGGCCTCTGGCCCCAACACATCAATGACTGCCAGAAAGTGCCCTTTATTTCCCGAAACCTTCCCCTCCCTGTGTGGCCAGCTGAGGTATCGTACAGGGTCCCTCTGATCAGCAGAACTCAGTGGCCCAGGCCAGTGGCACCCCCTTGAGTCAAGCCCCAGACAGGGCCCGGTGCCCTCAGCCTTCCTGGGGACACCTGTCCACTTTCACCATCAGGGGGTGCGGCATCCCCGGTCTGGTTCACCCCACGCACCACCTGCAGCAGAGTTCTGCCTTCTGCTGACTCGCCAGCTGAGTTTACCCCCAGAGAAGGGATTTCTAGCACCGTTGTCACAAGGGGGTTCTAACATCTCCCCTTCTGGTAACATCTACAGAATGTCGGGATTTTGTAACCGTTCAGAAGCAACATAGTTAAAATTAAACATAGACTTATCATATGACCTAAGCTCGTGATTTGGGGCTTACATACAAAAGAATTCAAAGCAGGGACTTGAACAGATATTTGCACCCATGTTCATGGCAGGGTTGTTCACAATGGCCAAGCGGTGGAAACAGCCCAAGTGCCCAGCTACGGATGACCGGATAAACAAAATCCGCGATCTCTATACAAGCGAATATTATTCAGTCTTAAAAAGGGAGGCAGTTCTGACACACGCTCGAGCATGAATGAACTTTGAAGACATTATGCCGAGAGAAATAAGTCAGACACAGGACAAACCCTAGATGACTTCGCTTGCATAAAGAAGCCGGAGTGGTTAACTCATAGCGACAGAGTCCGGCAGTGGCCGCCAGAGGCTGGAAACAAGAATGGCATTATTGTGGGATGTGCGTGGAGCTCTACTTTTGCAAAATGAAAAGCGTTATAGACACGGGTGGTGGTGACGGCCGCACAGCAGTGTGAGCGTGCACGCTGGACTGTGCACGCAAACGTGGTTCAGCCGGGAGCTTCCGGGCTGGTGGCGCGTTGGGGGTGGGGGTGGGGGGAGTGGCACCCAGAGGGCTGGGAAGTCCACACCCGCTGCTGTTCTGACTTCTCAGTTACATCCTTTTAAAATGAACCTGTGGCCCTGCGGCAGATGTGTAGCATGTGGCATCCAGAAATCACTGTAATTATGACAGTATCTCATGCAACTGTGGAAGAGTATTCTCTGTTCAAGGATTTCAAAACACTTTTCTAACGTTTTTAGGACTCCTTTGTGTTACTGAAGGTTCATTTTTCCAGATCATTCCTAATTTTCATGGCATATACTCTTGGCCAACTTTTATTTTTTTGTTTTTAATTTTTTTCAAGTTTATTTATTTTGAGAGAGAGAGACAGAGAGGGTGAGTGGGGAAGGGGCAGAGAGACAGGTAGAGACAGAATCCCAAGTAAGCTCCTCACTGTCAGAGTGGGGCCCGATGCAGGGCTCGAACTCACAAACCATGAAATCCTGACCTGAGCCGAAACCAAGCGTTGGACGCTCAACCGACTGAGCCACCCAGGCGTCCCAACTCTTGGCCAACTTTTTAAAAAGAAGACCTACTAGTCCGTGAGCAGAAGCACCGTGATGCACAGATAAAGCATGTCGTGGGGCGCCTGGATCGGCTCAGGTCATGATCTCGAGATTCCTGTGTTCGAGCCCCTCGTGGGTTCAGGCTTTGCGCTGACAGCTCAGAGCCTGGAGCCTGCTTCAGATTCTGTGTCTCCCTCTCTCTCTGCCCCTCCCGTTCTTTGCTCTCTCTCCCTCTCTCTCTCTGCCTGTCTCTCTCTCTCAAAATATATAAACATTAAAAAAAAAAAGAAAAAAAGCGTGTCCTGATTCCATTGCTCAAAAAGAAGGTGCGATCTTACTGCTAACTGGCCAAGGTTGCTCCAGAAAAACAAGGGCTGAAGCATAGTTGCCGCCCCTGGGAGCCCAAACCTGGGGTCCTGGTGTTTGAAGAACACAACACCATTGACTCATTGCAGCTGTGTCAGAAATCCAATGGGCATGAACTAAAGTTACTTCATTTGCTTGAAAATTATCTGTACTAAAATGAACTCAACCTTTGTTTCTGTTTTTAATACTTTTTTTTAGTTTATTTATTTTGAGAGACAGAGAGAGAGAGAGAGAGAGAAAGAGAGAGAATCCCAAGCAGGCTCCAAACTGCTAGCACAAAGCCCGACATGGGGCTCAAGCTCACAAACCATGAGATCATGACCTGAACTGAAATCAAGAGTCTGACATTCAACTGACTGAGCTACCCAGGCACCCCAGTACTTTTTTTTTTTTTTAATAGGCTACATGCCCAACATGGGGCTTGAACTCACCACCCTAAGATTAAGAGTCACATGCCCTACCAACGGAGCCAGCCAGGCACCCCTCAACCTTTTTTTTTTCTAAAAATAATACATAAATACCAGCACACTATTTCCTAACCTGTGTTCCCCTGAATTAATTGTAGTGGAGTAATGGAATACAGTGTATGTCTTCTTCTTTTTTTTTTTTTGAAATAGCGTGAGCAGGAGAGGGACAGAGAGAGAGGGAGAGACGGTCCCACGAAGACTCCACACTATCAGCACAGAGCCGGATGTGGGTCTCAAACTTATGAACCCTGAGATCGTGACCTGAGCCAAAGTCGGATGCTTAACCGACTGAGCCACCCAGGTGCCCCTAATTCAGTATGTGTCTACTACCTTGCAAATGTTTCTTCTCTTGTAAGAAAATGACAAGCATGAAAATTATATATTTTAACGTGGTAAATATTGCATTATGTATATTTTACCAACTTAAAAAAAAGCCTCACTATTTTAAGGTTAAACAAATTAGGAGCTTGAAGATGCAGACATACAAAATTGATGCATGTGAGCTGAAGAGCAGGGGAGGTGACTCCTCTCATTTTAAGGGTGTGATGGGACATTCCTTTAGACAGCAGATTTTGTACATGCAATATACAGTGTAATTCTGTCTACACGGACTCTGAAACCAGACTGCCTGGGTCTAAATTCCACTCTGCCACTTAGTAGCTCTTTGTCCGAAGACAGTTGACTTGATGTCACTGTGCTTCAGTGTGTCCATCTGTAAAACAGGGGAAATAGAAGTAACTTCTTAAGATTCTTATGAAAATTAAATTAGTCAGCATATGTAAAATGTTTGTAACCATGTTTAACACATGGTAAGTTCTAGATGAGTATTGTTTATTTTAATTTTTTTTTTAATGTTTATTTGTTTTTGAGAAAGAAAGAGACAGAGCCTGAGCAGGAGAGGGCAGAGAGGGAGAGGGAGACACAGAATCTGAAACAGGCTCCAGGCTCTGAGCTGTCAGCACAGAGCCCGACGCGGGGCTCGAACTCACGAGCCATGAGATCATGGCCTGAGCTGAAGTCAGATGCTTAACCAACTGAGCCACCCAGGCGCCCCTGAGCGTTTGTGAAGTGTGTGTAAACATGTACTCTTCCCAAAACACATTCTTGCCAGGCAGGAGACTCTCTGGGTGTCTTTAATCACAGCCCATCGTATCCCCTGTAAATTGAACAGGTCGAACTAGAATTTGGCCACAAGATGCCCTGGGAGGCCCCTTCCAGCTCATGGGTTTAACAGTGTTCTGGATCCCAGAACAATTTACCAGCCGACCTAACAGTTCCAGCCAGGTTTGCTGCCGACGCCAACAGTGATCTCGTGTCACCTGGGGCCCGTCGGCCCCGTGTCCCCTCTCCTGGAAGCTGCCGTGAACTCGGACCCGCCGTTCGTTTCCGCACTTCCCCGCGGAGGCTGCTTTACACTCCGAGGCTCCGCGGACCGAGGCGCGAGGAACAGTCCCCTTCCCACGGCCAGTGTCCGGCACGCACCGCGGTGTCTGCGCCCACGCGCACGTGCAAGCGGATTCCAGAGCCCAACTGCCTGAGTTCAAATCCAGCTGTGCCAGTAACCAGCCGGGGACCCTCGCGCGTTGCTGGGGGCACGTAAAATGGCGCAGCCTCTGTGGAAAAGGCCGGAAGTTCCTCGGAAATCAAACCTAGAAATACCATTAGGACCCAAAAGAAGTGAGAGCAGGGACTCAACACATACTTGTATACCCGTGCTCATAGTAGCATTCATTACTCATAATAAACGGCAAGAGAGAATTCTTCCTGCCGGGTGGCCTTCAAACCGGACTTTTTCCTGCCTTTGGACTTGAATGAGAACGTCATCAGCTCTCCCTGGGTCTCCAGCCTGCTGGCCTTCTGAGTCTCAGGCCTTCCGATCTGGACAGAACTACACCGCTGGCTCTCCTGGGCCAACGGCCAACTCGGCCTGCAAATCTCAGCACTTGTCAGCTCCCCGAATCCCGCGAGCCGATTCCTTACAGTAAATCTGTTATGGATTGTAATAAATTATATAATAAACATACGTATAAAGAGATGTATAAATTTAAAAAAAAAATTTTTTTAAGCGGCACAAGACGCCTGGGGGCTCAGTTGGTTAAGCGTCTGACTTTGGCTCAGGTCATGATCTCATGGTTTGTGAGTTGGAGCCCCGCATCGGGCTCCGTGCTGACAGCTCAGAGCCTGGAACCTGCCTCCGATTCTGTGTCTCCCTCTCTCTGCCCCTCCCCCATTCACACTCTACACTCTGTCTCTGTCTCTTAAATCAATGAACATTACTTAAAAATTTTAAAAGCATGGCAACAGAAATAAAAGAGTTGAGGTGAGAAAGTTAAATATAAATATAAATGGAAGTGTTGAAAGATCAAGAAATGTCCCAGAAAATACAACAAGAAAACCCAAAGAAGTGAAGAAATGATAAGAAACGTAGAGAAACAGTCCAGGAAGTACACTACTTGAATAATCAGAGAGGAGAGAAGCGAGGAAAAGAAATAATTAGTCATTCAAGAGGATTTCTGGGAACTCAGGGACCCGAGTTTCTGCTGGGCCCAAAGAACCAGGTGAGAGCCCCTCGCAAGGGACGAGTCTAGATACCCACCAAGCAGGACAAGGAATGACTGCAAACTCAGAGACAGAGAAAAGAATCACCACAAAGGACCCATGTGTCCCTTGACCAGGTCCTGCTGCTCCTCAGTGATGGCGTCCCGGATTCTGCCAGCGTTTCCGCCTTCCTGTGAGCGCGTGCCAGGCTTTCCAGGTCAAGGCGCTGAGGGGCATGGGGGGAGGGGGGAAGGGGCTTTTCCTGCGGTTCCGGCAGCTGCGCCCCACGCCCCACGTCAAGGACGCGCTGGGGTGCTCTGCCCCTGCCCCGCCCGCCCCGCATCGTCCCAAAGCTGCAGCCCTTCCCACGGGGCGCAGTTGCACCAGACCGTCCCCCCCCCCCCCCAATACACCCGGCCACCTGTGTCCCGAGGGCCTTGCTCCCAGCTCCGGCCCAGCCAACCACCCAACTTCTCCGCCGTCCCCGGGGCCACAACCACACGTCCTACGTCCTCCGTCCTCCGGGGAGCTCTGAACCCCTGCCTGGGGGAGGGCCCCTCCCAAATGTTTCCTTCCCTGGCTCTTCTCAGCCCTCTGGGACCACGAAGCCGTCCGTCCGCGTCTTGGAAACTTTCTTTCGTCCTAGTCATGCTTCTCTACAGTAAAATGCCCCGTTTCAATCCCTGAGGGATTCTGACCTCGGGCTGGACCCAGACCCTCGCCCAGGAGGCAGAGCGCGAGGAGAAGCCACCCACGGAGCAAAGCTCTCAAATTGGATGGGGAAACACGTCCAGGCCCGAATTCTACACCCAGCCACAGTGCAAGCCACACTGGGGGACACAGGGTCACACTGGAGGGGGGGGACAGAGTGACACTGGGGGGCACAGAGTGACACTGGGGGGGACACAGAGTGACACTGGGGGGGCACAGGGTCACCCTGGGGGGTGGACACAGGGTCACCCTGGGGGGTGGACACAGGGTCACACTGGGGGGGGGGACAGAGTGACACTGGGGGGACACAGAGTGACACTGGGGGGGACACAGAGTGACACTGGGGGGGCACAGGGTCACCCTGGGGGGTGGACACAGGGTCACCCTGGGGGGTGGACACAGGGTCGCACTGGGGGTGGGGACAGAGTCGCACTGGGGGTGGGGACAGAGTGACACTGGGGGGGACACAGAGTGACACTGGGGGGGACACAGAGTGACACTGGGGGGGACACCGAGTGACACTGGGGGGACAGAGTGACACTGGGGGGGACACAGAGTGACACTGGGGGGGCACAGGGTCACCCTGGGGGGTGGACACAGGGTCACACTGGGGGGGACACAGAGTCGCACTGGGGGGGCACAGAGTGACACTGGGGGGGACACAGAGTGACACTGGGGGGGCACAGAGTGACACTGGGGGGACACAGAGTCACGCTGGGGGGGACACAGAGTCACCCTGGGGGAGGCACGGAGTCACCCTGGGGGGGCACAGAGTCACCCTGGGGGGGACACAGAGTCATGCTGGGGGGGGCACAAAGACGTTTGAAAGGAACACCTGAGAGTTTGGCGCTCGACACAGACATGTGGCCTGTGACAGCGGAACAGAAGAGGCCTGTGGGATCCACGGGAGGGAAAGAGCAGCGGAGCCCCCCAGGGCCACCTGGGAGGGGGTGGGGGGGTGCACAGGCCTGGGTCTGCGGCGCCCGTGGGTCTGCAGTCTGCACACAGCCCACCATTTCCTCCTGGCTCTCGCCTCCAGACACACTTAGCCCTGGGGCTCGTGGGGACTTTCCAGCACCTTCCTTTCCCTCCGCACTCCCCTGTCTTCAGCCCTCAGAGTCCCGAGTTAAAAAATCAAAGATGCACACTTCTGCCTCCAGGCACCACGCCCTGTCCCCTTCCTGCAAGGCCACCCCCACCCGAGGGAGGGGGGGGAGGGGGGGCGGGGAGCCGAGGGAAGACTCTAGGTTCACTTGAGAAAAAACAAACTGGAAGTTGACCTCCCGTCACCTCTGAGCCACAGGAAAGGGCAGGAGGGCAAGAAGGACCCGGAAAGCTACTGAGCTGGGTGGGACAAACTCTCCCCCTTAACACCCCCAGGGCTCTGGCTTATTCTCAGGACGAAGCTGAGCGCCTTGGGCGAGCAAAGGGTCCGCCCTCCCTTCATCTGCCTTGTCTCTGGCCGCTCTCCCTCCACTGCCTGCCTGGGCTCCACCCACAGGGAACCGTGTTCTCGAACACCCACGCGATGTGTGTGGGGTGGTTTCCCTGGGCCCCGCACTCAGAACGCTCCGCACCTCATGCACACTCACACGCACACTCACACGCACAGCACCTCCCTGGGGAGGCCACGTGCTTCGGTGTGAACACAGACAAGATGCACAGCCCGGGAGACCCCTGCTGTCCCTTGCTCTGGACGGCTGAGTGCAGTCGTGAGGCCTGGGAAGTGATGTGGCCCCAGGAGGAGCCGGGCCCCTGGAGTCACCGCCACCCCAAGGACACCCACAAACGGCCGGGCTGAAGCCCACCCGCCACAGTTTGGACCTTGCCGACTCCAGCCCGGGGTCAGCCAACCCCCGTCCTCAGGCCGCGTCGGGCCGCCGCGTCTTTTAATGGCACACGATGGACGGCTCTCCTGAACAGAAAAGAAGCCAGACGCAAAATTGTGCAGCGTACACGATTCAGTTTGTATAAAATGCAAAAACTGGCCAAACGGGCGTGAGGCGTCGGGGGTGGGGGGGCGGGGTGAGGACAGGCGTCGCCTTCGGGGGAGTGGCGGGCAGTGTCTGCAGCAGGGCACAGGGGAGGCTTCCCGTGGCGGTTACATGGCAGTTCACTTCTCGGAATTATTTCCAGATATTTGTCTTTGAAGCCTGTCATATATCGCATTTTTCTTTCTAAAATACCTTTACGGAAACACACATAATCACAAAGCACACCAAACTTAAGTGTACAGCTCAGTGAATCTTTACAGAGCAGTACATCCGTGGGAGCCCCACCCAGATCGAGGTTAGATATTGCAGACATCCCAGAAGCTTCTTGCCCAGCCCCAGCCCCCACAGGAGTAACCACTACTTTGAGAATGACTGCTGATTGGGTCTGCCTCGTCCTCGTTGTGGCATCGGTGAAATCATGCAGAATGCTGCCTTCTGTGTCTGGCTTACTCTGTTCAACGTGACGACCGTGAGGTTGATCCGTGTCGCCGTTGGCGTCCATGAGTCCGTTCTCCTCGGTGCCACGTAGCGTCTTACCTGGCGAACGTGCGATGGGTTACCTAGTCTACTGGTAGACACGTGGACACTGGGCTTTTCTGACTTTCTTGCTGTCGGGAATGAAGTTGCCGTGAACGTTCTCGTACCTGTGTCTTTGATGGATTTATACGCACACACTCCCCTCACCTGGAGCGGGGCCTCTGGTCAGCGGGCGGGCACGCATTTGGCTTTAGCTGGTCGTAGGAGATACTGCAGTTTTCCGGCTGAGAATCCTGTCGGCGAGACGCAAGAGTTGCGGTTACAGCCTGTGCTGGCCCACGGCCGGGCTGTCACCTGCCCTGCGCGCGCCGTTCTTGTCCGCGTGCAGTAGGACTTGGTTGTGGTTGTAATTCCCGTTCTCCTGTTGCTGAACATGGTGTGTATGTCTATTAGTCCTTCGGGTGTCACCTTCTTTTGAAATGGCCACTCAGGTCTCATGTGTATTTTAAAATTGGATTATTTTTCTCTTTTCTTATTTATTTGTAGTTCTTAAAAAAAAAATTTTTTTTTTAATTTTTTAACGTTTATTTATTTTTGAGACAGAGAGAGACAGAGCATGAACGGGGGAGGGTCTGAGAGAGAGGGAGACACAGAATCGGAAACAGGCTCCAGGCTCTGAGCTGTCAGCACAGAGCCCGACGCGGGGCTCGAACTCACGGACGGTGAGATCATGACCTGAGCTGAAGTCCGACACTTAACTGACGGAGCCACCCAGGCGCCCCTCTAGCACTATTTATTTAAAAGAACCTCTGTTGGGGCACCTGGGTGGCTCCATTGGTTAAGCGTCGGACTTCAGTTCAGGGCATGATCTCACAGTCTGTGAGTTCAAGCCCCGCATCAGGGTCTGTGCTGACAGCTCAGAGCCTGGAGCCTGCTTCAGATTCTGGGTCTCCCTCTCTCTCTGCCCCTTCCCCGCTCATGCTCTGTCACTCTCTGTCGCAAATATAAATAAAAACATTAAAAAAATTTTTTTAAATAAATAAATAAAAGAACCTCTGTTGATTGAATACAGAAATACAATCAATCTTTCATTTGACCTTGTATCCATAATCTTCCTAATTCATTTATTAATGTCAATAGTGTATAGATTCTTTGGGGGTTTCTGTGTACACAATCATGTTTTTTCGCAACGACTGCTTTCTTTTTTTTCTTTCTTATTTATTTATTTAGAGAGAGAGAGAGAGAGTGTGTGTGTGCAAGTGGGGGAGGAGTACAGAGAGGGAGAGAGAGAGCATCCCAAGCAGTCTCTACACCATCAGCACAGAGCCCGACTCAGCGCTGTATCCCACGAACCGTGAGACCATGACTTGAGTGGAAATCAAGAGTCAGACGCTTAACTGACTGAGCCCCCAGGTGTCCTGCCTTATCTCTTTCTTTCCAATACTTGAAACTTCAGTTTCTGTTTCTTACCTATCAACTTGGTTAGAGCCTCCAGAAGGACCCTGGGAGTGAGAGAGCGTCTCGTTCTCAACCTCGGGAGGAAAACTTTCCGCATCTCACTGTGAAGTAAGGACAGAAGATGAGGTTTTATTATTTTGCTGTCAGAGTAAGAGTGTCTCCTTCCATTCCCAGTTTCCTAAGAGGCTTTGTTATGAATGCTAGAACGTGACCGAGCATTTCTTCTGTATCTGTCGGGACAGCCGTGTTTTCCCCACTTCCTCTGTTAATGTGATGACTTATACTGACGAATTTTCAACTCCTACACCAGTCTTGCTTTCCTAGGTAAATTCAAATTTGTCATGATGTAGTTAGCTTTTTATGTATGGTTGGAATTGATTTGCTAATATTTTGTTTAGGATTTTTATATTTACGTTCATAAGAGAGATCAGCCTGCAATTCTTTTTCTTATTAATGTTTTTGGCAGCTTTTTTTTTTTTAACGTTTTATTTATTTTTGAGAGAGACAGGGACAGAGTGTGAGCGGGGGAGGGGCCGAGAGAGAGGGAGACACAGAATCCGAAGCAGGTTCCAGGCCCTGAGCTGTCAGCACAGAGCCGGACGCGGGGCTCGAACTCACGAACCGTGAGATCATGACCTGAGCCGAAGTCAGACGCTTAACCAACGGAGCCCCCCAGGTGCCCCTTGGCAGCTTTTGTTATCAAAGTTATACTTCTCTCACAGCATGAATTGGAAGAGTTTGAGTAAATGTGATGTTACTCTCTCCCTAGATGTTTGAAGGAATTCATCGGTGAAGCCACCTGGGCCTGGAGTTGTCTTTGTTGAACGGTTTATAGTTTAATGCAATTTTTTAAAATTTTACTTAAATGCCAGTATGGTTGCTCTGCAATGCTATATTAGCTTCGGGTGTACAATATAATGATTCAACACCTCAACGTCTACTCAGCGCCCAGCGTGATGGATGTACTCTCCATCTCCTTCGCCTGTCTCCCCCGGTCCCCCCACCCAGCTCCCCTCCAGGGACCATCAGCGTGTTCCCTATACTTGAGTCTGTTTCCGGTCTGTCTTTGTCTTCTTTTTTTCCTTTGTTTGCTGTTTTGTTTGGTAAATTTCACGTATAAATGAAATCCTATGGTGTTTGTCTTTCTCTGACAGGCTGATTTCGCTTAGCGTTATACTCTCTACTCCCCTGCACGTGGTGACAAATGGCAAGGTTCTATTCCTTCTTAAGGCTGAGACTCCAGGGTATACACACCACCCCTTCTTTATCCATTCATCTATCCACGGAGACTTGGGCTGCTTCCGTGATTTGGCTATTGTAGATAATGCTGCTATAAACATACAGGTATCCTTTCAAACTAGTGCTTTGGTATTATTTGGGTCAGTATCGAGTAGTGCAATTGCTGGGTCGTAGGGTAGTTCTATTTTTAATTTTTTGAGAAACCTCCATACTGTTTTCCACAGTGGCCGCACCAGTTTGCATTCCGACAAAGGGTTTTTAATTTTAGATACAATTGCTTTTTTTTTTTTTTTTAATTTTTTAAAGTTTATTCATTTTTGAAAGAGAAAGGGACAGAGCGTGAGCAGGGAAGGGGCAGAGAGAGAGAGGGAGACACAGAATCCGAAGCAGGCTCCAAGCTCTGAGCTGTCAGCCCAGAGCCCCACGCGGGGCTCGAACCCATGAGCCGTGAGATCATGACCTGAGCTGAAGTCGGACGCCCAATCGACTGAGCCACCCAGGTGCCCCTTAAAAAGTTAAAAAAAAACTTTTTAATGTTTATTTATTTTTGAGAGAGACAGAGACAGAATGCAAGTGGGTTAGGGGCAGAGAGAGATGGAGACACAGAATCTGAAGCAGGCTCCAGGCTCCAAGCTGTCAGCACAGAGCCCGACGCGGGGCTTGAACCCACGAACCGCAAGATCATGACCTGAGCTGACGTCGGACGCCTAAACCGACTGAGCCCCCAGGCGCCCCTAGATACAATTTCTTTATCAGATATAGGACTCCAGATTCCAATTTTCTTCTTGTTTCTGGTTTGAAAAGTGTTTTTCAAGGAATTTGGCTCCTTCATTGAAAATTTCACATTTATTTGTGTAGAATACTTCACAATGTCCTTTTGTTATCTTCTTATTGTCTATTGTGATATTTCCCTTTTCATTCTTGATTTTGCCTTTTTTCAAAAATTGTTATCAGTCTTGCCAGGGGGATCATTAATTTCACTAGTCCTTTCACAAAAGCAACTTTTGCTTTGTTGATTCATACTCTTATATGTTTATTTTCTATTTCATTAATTTCCATTTTTAGTTTTCTTATTTCCTTCCTCCTATGTTCTTTGAGTTTAATTTGCTGGAGTCTTTTCTAATCTTGAAATTGATTATTATGTCATTAATTTTTAGGCTTCTTTTCCAACATATGCATTTAAAGCTATAAATTCTCTCCAAGCACGGCTTTATCTGCATCCCAGAAGTTTTGGTATGTTGTAATCTCTATGTCATTTAGTTCAAACTATTTTCTCATTTGCGTCATGATTTCGTCTTTTGTTCATGAATTATCTAATTTTTTTATTTTTTTATGTTTATTTATTTTTGAGACAGAAACAGAGCATGAGTGGGGGAGGGGCAGAGAGCGAGGGAGAGACAGAATCCGAAGCAGGCTCCAGGCTCCGAGCTGTCAGCACAGAGCCCGATGCAGGGCTCAAACCCACCAAACGTGAGATCCTGAGTCGAAGTAGGACGCTTAACCGACTGAGCCACCCAGGTGCCCTGTTCATGGGTTATTTAGAAGTGGATTTTCTAATTTCCAACCATTTGTAGATTTTCTACGTACAGTTTTATTATTACTATCTTAAGTACACTGTGGTCAGAGAACATACTCTGTTATACTAATCCTTTCAAATGTGTTGAGTGCTGCCTGGGTGGCTCAGTCGGTTAAGCGTCCGACTCTTGGTTTTGGCTCAGGTCGTGATCTCACAGTCCACGGTTTCAAGCCCCACACAGGGCTTTGTGATGACAGTGTGGAGCCTGCTTGGGATTCTCTCCCTTTCTCTCTCTTCCCTCCCTTGTTCATAGTCTCTCTCTCAAAAGAAATTAACTAAAAAACTTTAAAATGTGTTGAGACCTACTGAATGGTTTAACATATGGTCAACTTTGTTTCGTGTTCCCTGTGAATTACGTAATTATGGGCGATAGTATTCTAGACATCACATTCTATCAAGTTTCTTAATTGTATTTTTCAAAGTTTTGATATATTTGTGTTTTTATCACCTTGTCTAATTATTACCGAGAGAAACATGTTAAAGTCTGTTATGATTGTGGATCCGTCTTTGGCTCCTTTTAATTCTGTTCATTTTTGCTTTGTATATTTTCCGGCAATGTCTCAAGTACATATAATTCAGAATCATCACCTGAATCTTTCTGGCCTTTTTAATATTATGAGATTTTCCTCTTTATTTCTGGTAATACTTCTTGTGTTATAAGCTGCTTTCCGATAGGTGTGCAGCCTGCCACCTTCCTTTTGGTCACGATTTGCGTCGTACGTCTCTTTCCTTCCTTTCCTCTTAAGCTTTCTGTATCTCACAGTTAATATATGCCTTTCATAAGCAGTACACAGTTGAGTTTTGCTTTGTACGAAATTCAACAGTGTTTGTCCTTTAATTGAGGTATTTTGCTCTTTACATCTAGTTGAATTACTGAGGTATTTGGATTTGGATCTTACCATCTTCTTTCTTCTCCGTTTAATCTCACTTCTACTTTTGACAGAGGCAGAGACAGTTGTGAACAGGGGAAGGACAGAGAGAGGCAGAGAGTCCCAAGCAGGCTCTGCTCTGTCAACCCAGAACCTGATGTGGGGCTCGAACTCACAAACTGCAAAATCATGACCAGAGCCGAAACCAAGAGTCAGACACTTAACTGACTGAACCAATGAGCCCTTGATTTATTATTGTCATTTATTCCATTTTTCCCTCTATTCAATTCTTTTTTATGTTTATTTATTTATTTCGAGAGAGTAACAGAGAGAGCATG
The DNA here is from genome assembly GCF_018350155.1 of Leopardus geoffroyi. Taxonomy (NCBI): domain Eukaryota; kingdom Metazoa; phylum Chordata; class Mammalia; order Carnivora; family Felidae; genus Leopardus; species Leopardus geoffroyi. The sequence continues at coordinate 698,688 of NC_059338.1, read as the reverse complement.
AGTGGGGGAGAGGGACAGACAGAGGGAGAGAGAGAATCCCAAGCAGGCTCAGCACTGTCAGCACAGAGCCCCCCGCAAGGCTCAGTCCCACGAACCACGAGATCATGACCTGTGCCAAAATCAAGAGTTGGAGGCTCAACTACGACACCCAGGTGCCCTGCACCTGACTCTTGATCTCAGCTCAGGTCTTGATCTCAGGGTTGTGGGTCCAGGCCCTGTCTTGGGCTCTGCACTGGGTGTGGAGCCTACTTTAAAGAAAAAAATGAGAGGGCTGGAAAACTAAAAAAAAGAAAAAAATGAGGAAAAAAAAGAAGTCCTCCAACTCAGCAATGAAAAGACCAAAACAAAACAAAAACAAAAACAACCCCCCCCCAAAGAAAACAAATGGGGAAAGTTTTGAACAGGCATTTCTCCAAAAAGATACCAACAGCCAACACGCACATGGGAAGGTACTCAAGGTCATTTATCGTTAGGGAAACACAAATCCAAAGCACATGTGGTAGGATGGACCTAGAGTGAATTAGTGAAATAAGTCAGAGAAAGACAAATACCATGTGATTTCACTTACATGTAACAGAAAGCGGAAGGCAGACCTGTAAATACAAGAAGAATCAGATAGTTGGGCGGGGGGGTTGCTGGGCAAATTGGTGAAGGGGAGGGGGAGGCCAGTTCCGGAAGACGCGTAGCAGGTGGCGCTGTGATTGCACGTGTGGTGACAGATGGCGGCCGCAGGTGTGGCGGGACGTGTGGCGTCGCTCTGTTGTGCACCTGACACGAATGGAACTGCGTGTCAGCTGTACTCCAATGAAGACAAAAGCCGCCGTGGATACCACTTCACACTCACAGTAGGTGGCTGTACTGAAAAACAAAAAGCAAATTAAGCAAAAAAGGAAAGAACAAGAGTTGGGAAAGAGGCGGAGAAATCAGAGCCCTCAGACGCTGCTGGCGGGAACGCAAAGTGATGCGGCTGCGGCCGGGGACAGGCGGGCGCCTCCTCGAGACGGTCAACGGGGAGTCGCCCCCGTGACCGCCCAGGTCCACTCCCAGGAGGCACTCAGAACCGAGCGTAGGCGTTCACACACAAGCTTGCACGTGAATGTGCACAGCCGCCCTGTACACGATCGCCGAAAGGTGGAAACAACCCAAATGTTTATTGACAGGGGAATGGACAGACGTGCTTTCACACGATGGGCTATTATTTCGTCCCCCGAAACGGAATCGAGCATCGACACCTGGAACAACGTGGATGGGCCCTGGAAACATTGTGCCGAGTGGAAGGAGCCAGGGACACGAAAGGCCACACGTTATTTGTTTCAACTGATATGAAATATCGAGACTAGGCAAATCCATAGAGACAAGAAAGCGGATTAGCGGTCGCCAAGGGTGCGGGTGGGGAGAAATGGGAGTGGCCGCTCCGTGCTACCAGGTTCCATTGGGGTGCTGAATGAGTTCCAGAACCAGCTAGTGGTAATGGTATGAACGTACTTGATCCCACTGAATTGTGCATTTTTACATGTTTACAATCGTAAATTTTATGGTCATCTGTTTTACTGCAATGAAGTTATCGAGCTGTTCTTTATTTGGATTATATCTAACACTAGTTACCATTTAGAGATAAGAATTGGGGGGCGCCTGGGTAGCTGAGTCCACTGAGTGTCCAACTTCAGCTCAGGTCATGATCTCGCAGTTCGTGGGTTCGAGCCCCATGTTGGGCTCCGTGCTGACAGCTCAGAGCCCGGAACCTGCTTCGGATTCTGGGTCTCCCTCTCTCTCTGCCCCTCCCCCACTCGTGCTCACACACACTCTCTCTCTCTCTGAAAACTAATTTAAAAAAATTTTTTTAATTTTAAAGATATTAAAATTGGGAATTTAAAGATATGTATACATTAATTCATTCTAAAATAATAAAAATTACATCATTACCTAACACATATTAAAAAACATTTTATTTCTGTCTTTTTAAAATAGAAATGAGGGGCGCCTGGGTGGCGCAGTCGGTTAAGCGTCCGACTTCAGCCAGGTCACGATCTCGCGGTCCGTGAGTTCGAGCCCCGCGTCGGGCTCTGGGCTGATGGCTCGGAGCCTGGAGCCTGTTTCCGATTCTGTGTCTCCCTCTCTCTCTGCCCCTCCCCTGTTCACGCTCTGTCTCTCTCTGTCTCAAAAATAAATAAACGTTAAAAAAAAATAAAAAAAAAAAAATAAAATAGAAATGAGTGGCATTTACATTGATTTACTTTTATTTTAATATCTCATAAGCTTCTGTACTCAGTCCTGTGCTATATGATGTTTTAAAGGATATGATGAAAGTTTGGCATTACACAGATTTGTAGCTGGAAAATGGAAAAGTATTTTAATAGCTTTTTAAGATAATTGTGAATATTCTTTTTTCATATAGAACTCAAGAAGTGATAGTTTCTTAAATGTGGAATTTGAAACCATAATAATAGAATGTCCATATTCTTTTTGTACATGAAAAGATTTGGGTCTATCTTATTCCACACACGCGCGCGCGCACACACACACACACACACACGTATTTTTTTAAGAGACAGGGCTCAAGTGAGTGAGGGGCAGAGGGGCGTAGGGGGGAAGCAAGGCTCACCCGACACAGGGCTCATGCTTACAAACTGAGATCATGACCTGAGCCAAAGTCAGATGCTTAACCGACTGAGCCACCCAGGCGCCCATCTTTTACTTTAAATGGGCTTTTTACTGTGTAAATTTTATAACATCGTGCATTGGTCATGGCGTACGATTCTTTCAATGTGCTACACGTGGAATTCAGTTTGCTAGTATTTTGTTGGGATTTTTTTTTTTTTTTTTTTTAGAATTTTTACATCAATATTCATCAGGGATATTGGCCTGTAGTTTTGTTTTGATGTTTTTTTTTTTCCTGTGCTGCCTTTATCCAGTATCAGGATAATGCCAGTCTCATAGAATGAGCTTTGGAGTGTTCATTCCCTCCTCTTCCATTTTCTGGAAAAGCTTGAGAAGGATTGGCATTAATTCTTCTTTAAATGTTTGTTAGAATTCTCCAGTGGAGACATCTGGGCTTTTCTTTGTTGGGGGAGGTTTTTTTTTTTTTTTTCAACGTTTATTTATTTTTGGGGGGACAGAGAGAGACAGAGCATGAACGGGGGAGGGGCAGAGAGAGAGGGAGACACAGAATCGGAAACAGGCTCCAGGCTCCGAGCCATCAGCCCAGAGCCCGACGCGGGGCTCGAACTCCCGGACCGCGAGATCGTGACCTGGCTGAAGTCGGACGCTCAACCGACTGCGCCACCCAGGCGCCCCTGTTGGGGGAGTTTTAATCACTGATTCAATCTCCTTACTTGTTATTAGTCTGTTCAGATTTTCTGCTTCTTCAAGATTCAGTCTGGGTCGGTTGTATGTTTCTAGGAGTTTGTCCCTATTTTCTAGGTTGCCCAATCAGTCGGTGCATATCTGTTCCCAGTTGTCCCTTGATCCCTCGTAACGCTGTGGTGTCATAGTGTGTGGCGTCTTGCATTCTGTGAAGCCCATGCTTCATCATATGGACAGCTTTCTACCAGTTTCTCCTGTCATGTAACGGATTTTGTTTAGAAAATGTCTCTCTCTTTGATCCTCTTGTCTATCCTTGGCCCATGGCCCTGGAGGCCTAATGCCATGATAGCGCATAAGCCATTTTGGACTTTCTGGCAAATAAGCAAGACCTCCACGCAGCTCAAGGGTCTTTCCAAAGTGGAAGCCAGTGTGACCCTATGCCACTGAGACTCAGGCAAGAAGAGTTGATTTAGAGCCCCGTCACCACCACCACCACCACCACAGTCCTCACCTGGGCTCCCCTCCCGTGAAACGATGCATCAGAGATGCTCAAGGAACTGGCCTTACTAGAACCCACCTTGACCTCTTCTGGCGCTATTCTGAGTGTGGTTGTCCAAACACCCCCGGTGTGCAGACTGCTTGTGGCCAGCCCGCCTGGTGCTAAGTACACAAGTTGAAAACAAGCATTTAGAAATTTTATTGCAACATGGTGGCAGAGAGGGAGGACCCTAGGCTCACCCTGTCCCATGAATATACCCAGATAACTATCAGATCCTCCTAAACACCCCCAAAAACCGACCCAAAGACTAGCAGAACAAACTCCATAACTAGGGGTGGAAAAGAAGCCATGCTGAAGAAAATAGGAAGACATGGTTTGGGAGGGAAATAGATTGTGGCCACTGTGGTGGGGAGGGAGCCACAGTAAGCCACGGAGAAGGGTGAGAGACAGACTAGCGTACAGGGAAGTACAGGGAGACAATGATTCCCCATAGCAATTGGCTGGGAAAGCAGAAGGTGAGAGGGGCTGAATTTCGAGTACTTGCAACCTGGGGCTTAAGGCCTGGAGTTTTAAAGGTCGATGGGCATGGGAGGGGAGAGTGTTGGGAGTTGGGGGGAGGGGGCATTGAGCAGCTCCTGGACAGAAAGCAGAGCAAACAGCTTGCAGACACACAGCATGGAAAAAGAGATCTGAAGAGCATCTGGGACACACAGTGGGGAGGTTACCTGCTCTTCTCCAACTGCATCCCAGAGAGGCGGCATTCACAGAGAGACCCTTCCAGAAACAAAGGCACTAGCAGGCACCGTTTCCCTCCCCTGCCTCTCAGGGTAAGTACAGGGCACCTGTGGGAACCGGTGCAGTGCCCACACTCGCTACCTAACTTGCTTACACCAAGCCCCGCCCCCTGGCACTCCAGAGGAACCACCGCTGCCACTTACGCGCGCCCCACTCCCAGCACAGCAAGCTCCCAACCCCAGAAGAGCGGTCCAAACTCCTGCCCACACCACGTCTTTCAACCCAGGAGTTCTGCAAGGCCTGGGTTCTGGTGGTGGCGGCAACAGGTTTCATCTCATAAGCGGACCAGAGCACATCCACTTAAAAGTTGCCACCTTCAGGCCAGGGACCAAACACTGCCCACAACAGGCAAAGAGAGCCTCTGCACACGACTGGCTTCAAAGGTAAAGCAGCCAGGACACGACAGCAGAGTACACGCAGGCAGCACACACTGGAGATACTCCCGGAAGCGCCAGGCCCTGGGCACCAGGGGACACTATGAAGCAGGGCACTACAGGACCTCTTTTTCATAAGGCCATTACCTTCGACAGCAGGAGACGTAGCTGACTTTCTTAGTACACAGAAACAGGCACAGAGACTTAGACCAAATGAGAAGACAGAGGAATCTGTCCAGTGAAAGAACAGGACAAGACCACAGTCAGAGATCTAAGTGAAACAGACAGAAGGAACAAGCCTGATGGAGAATTTAAAGTCATGATCATAGGGGCGCCTGGGTAGCTCAAGTGGTGAAGCGTCCGACTTCGGCTCAGGTCAGGATCTCAGGGTTGGTGAGTTCAAGTACTGTATCAGACTCTGTGCTGATAGCTCAGAGCCTGAAGCCTGCTTTGGATTCGGTCTCCCTCTTTCTCTCTGCCCCTTCTCTGCTTGCACTCCATCTCTCTCTCTCTCGAATATAAACATACATAACATACATAAAGAAAAATAAAGTAATGACCATAAAGATACTCGCTGGACTTGAGAAAAGAGTGGAGGACACCAGTGAGACCATTAGCACAGAGAGAAGGAATAACATAGCAGAGATAAAGGACTCAATAAATAAAACGAGAAACACGCTTGATGGAATGAACAGCAGGCCGGAGGAAGCAGAGGAACGAATCAGTGACCTACAAGACAGAGTCATGGAAACCAATGAAGCTGAACAAACGGGAGAAAGAAAAGAATTACATAAAACAAGAAGAGACTTAGGGAACTCGGTAACTCCATCAAATGTAAAAACATTTGTATTATAGGAATCTCAGAAGAAGAAGAAAGAGAAAAGGGGCCAGAGAATTCCTCTGAAGAGATAATAGCTAAAAATTTCCCTCATCTGGGGAAGGAAACAGATATCCAGATCCAGGAGGCACAGAGAACCTCCAACAAAAGCAGATCCACACCAAGACATATTGTAATTAAAATGGCAGAATAGAGTGGTAAGGAAAAAATCTTAGGGGCGCTTGAGTAGCTCAGGCGGCTAAGGGTCTGACTCTTGATTTCGGCTCAGGTCATGATCCCACGGTTCGTGAGATCGGGCCCCATGTCTGACTCTGTGCTGACAGCATAGACCATGCTTGAGATTCTCTTTCTCTCTCTCCCCCACCCCTCCACCGCTGTCACATGCTCTCTCTCTCAAGAATAAACATTTCATTTATTTTTTTGAATATTTATTTTTGCGAGAGACAGAGAGAGACAGAGCATAAGCAGGGGAGGGGCAGAGAGAGAGGGAGACACAGAATCGGAAGCGGGCTCCAGGCTCCGAGCTGTCAGCACAGAGCCCGACACGGGGCTCGAACTCACGAGCCGTGAGATCATGACCTGAGCCGAAGTCAGATGCTCAACCGACTGAGCCACCCAGGGGCCCCTAAATAAACATTTTAAAAATCACTTAAAAAAAGAAAAAAAGTCTTAAAAGCAGTAAGACAAAAGAAGACAGTTACCTAGAAATGTCATCACAATCCCCCTTTGCTGCAACATCCAAGCTCCTGATCACTTTCCTTCTTCCGGTAATCTAGTGTAATACCTTGTATTGCTAGCACCAATGCTAATAAAAGACATTATTTTTTACAGAAGTAGGAGTCCATTGCAGACCGGAAACTGAAAAGGCTGGCTGTTCACCAGAAGCACGGTTTCATCCGGCATTTTCTGCCCAAATAGCCCTGAGCCCTGACCCTAGAAGTCTCTGCAGGCCTCTTCCTCTGCTGTCCTTTGTGTCCCCTCTGTCACTGTGTACACCTGGCCCTCCCCGGGTACAGGTGGAGCCCGGACTCGTGAGCTCGTGTGTCTCCTTGTGTGCACCTGAGGCCCCTCACAGTACACAATAGGGAGGGGAGGAGATGGGAAGGAAACGGGGGAGGCTGAGGGTCGGGGAGCCACGGACAGCAAGTTGTTACGAAGACGTCTCTGTTAAGGTAGGGGATAGAACACACTTTAACAGTCTGTTAGCCTGACCCCTTGACTTCCTCAGCGCTTAGACAAGTGGTGTGTGGGCCTCCTTGTGTTACTTGCCCCCAGACCCATAAAGGCTCCAGGCAGGCCCGCCCGGAGCACCCCAGATGACTGCTGGGGAATTGTGTGCACCCTGTGAAGGCACAGCAACGTTTCACCGCGTGGCCTTCAGGGGACCCTGAGCCCATAGGACTAAGAACCATTTGTGGAGATCCCGCAGAACGTTTGACTGAACTTCCGGACGCAGGGCGAGGGCTGCTGTGGGCTTAGACCTACAGGACGGCCGTCATCGCTGACGATGTCTGTTACGTCTCCACAGAGCAGACACTCCGCTCTGCTGGGGCTCATCCCTTCCCCTCCAATAAAGGCCCGAGCTCCAGCTCCGGCAAACCCACCTCGAGTGCCTTTCCCGGGCCCCGGGTCAGCGGCTGGCACCCGCCGGTTTCCGGCACGGGAAGGGACGGTGCCCGGGAAGGGGGTGCCTTGGGCTTACCGCTGTGGGACAAGAGCGTGGCATGCACGAGGGAGTGGGGAGTAAGCCCTGGTCCTCCCCTTTCTCCTGCAGCTCCCTCCTCACCCCTGCAAGACCTCAAGTAAACCTGGTGTCCCATCCTCCTCCTCCCCCTGCGGGGGCCCACATGGGTCGCTGCTGGGCCCCGAGGGACAGAGACAGTGTCCCTCCCAGGTGTTTTAACCCTGCCCCCTGTCATAGCAGGGTGGACAATTTCTGCAGAATCTCCAGCCCAGGAAGTCCTAGCGTAGGGGACTCCTATGTTCTCTGTCCAGAAACATTTCTTAAGGGAAAACCCCCCAGAGTTTTGTTTGTTTTTATCGGTGCTAGGCCCTAGGAGATGTTTGGGAAAGGCCTCCCCTCCTTGTCAGCCCAGCGAGACAGAGTACCAGATCCTTCTGCGCGGAGAGCTGCACGCCCCAGCAGGTCTGGGAGTCTCTCCCTGGGGTCGGACGCCGAGGCCGCAGAGGAGGGCCTGCCCTGGATCTGAGAGCAGACCAGAACCAGAGGAGGGCCTGCCCTGGATCTGAGAGCAGATCAGAACCAGAGGAGGGCCTGCCCTGGATCTGAGAGCAGATCAGAACCAGAGGAGGGCCTGCCCTGGATCTGAGAGCAGATCAGAACCAGAGGAGGGCCTGCCCTGGATCTGAGAGCAGACCAGAACCAGAGGAGGGCCTGCCCTGGATCTGAGAGCAGATCAGAACCAGAGGAGGGCCTGCCCTGGATCTGAGAGCAGACCAGAACCAGAGGAGGGCCTGCCCTGGATCTGAGAGCAGATCAGAACCAGAGGAGGGCCTGCACCGGATCTGGACCTCTCCTGTCCCTGACCTTAGGGTCCAGCACACCGAACTCACACCCCCACACAATGGTAACACATGGGTGTAGGCTTTCCCGACTTTGTTCTGGAAACAGAGATAAGAGGGAGAATTCAGCCCCTCCCTTCAGCTCCAGAGCTCAGCTGTTAGTGCTGGGACTCCGCTGAGAGGTCCCTCCTCGTGGAGACGACAGTCCACAGCCCTGGGTCTTCATGGGCTCTGGCGGGCACGCGGCTGGACGCGGCAGTCTGTCTGGCCCGGCACATCTCTCCCCTTCCCCTGTGTGACCAGGGAGACCAGCGTGAGACTCTCTGTTTTCAGGCTCCTCCTGCAGGGGCAGACAGGTACGTCGTGACCCTGACTCGGTCGCCGTCCCCGGGAAACAGCAGCTCAGGACACCAGTTCAATTCGTCCCATGCTCCGCATCAGGGAGCATAAAACGTACCCATGACGGCACCAGAACAGACGCGCTGGGCTTTCCCCCAGGACTTGTGTGTCTGGTCTGGTTCGGGTGACTGTGGACATAGTTTGCCATTCACCGAAGCGTGGGACCCAGCAGGAGGAGCGGATGAGGAAAATAACATTCGATCTGGGACATGCTGGATGTGAGCGGCTGGCGGGTCATCGGAGTGGAGACGCCCGAGGGCCGGTCCCATACAAAGGCCTAGAGCGTGGGGGGCGGGGGAAGAAGTCCAGTCCGGAGGTGAATGATAGGGACAATCCCAAATCTCACTGATTTTTATTTATTTATGTTAAATGTTTGTTTACTTATTTTGAGAGAGAGAGAGAATCCCAAGCGGGCTCCACGCTGCCAGCGCAGAGCCCAACGCAGGGCTCAAACCCACAAACCGTGAGATCACGACCTGAGCAGAAATCAAGAGTGAGACGCCCCCGGCTGACTGAGCCGCCCAGGCGCCGCTCCCAGATCTCATTTAAACCCCGGGTTTCAACGGAGCCGCGTAAGGACCTTCAGCAAACCAGAAGAGCTCAGAGCCAAGAAGGAGCCCTGGTGGCAAAGAGCAGAGGAAGATCTCCCAGAGCAGCCAGGGGGCAGTGATGACCGTGGCCAACAAAGCCAGATGCAAGTACGAGACCGCAAGCAAGATCAGACCTGGAAATGTCCGCTGGACAGCCGCCGAGGGTCGAAGGTGATCCTAGTGAAAGCATTTAGGGGGTGGGAGATGGGCAAGGGCCGGGGAGTGGGGGTGGGGGGGGGGACATTGGGCTGAGCTCAGGGAAACAGGTGAAGGGAAGGTCAGGACAGGCAGAGCGGCCCCTCCAGGGGTGGGCAGCTGAGGCACGGTGGCGGAGGAAAGAGGTGAAATCCCAGTAGCCAGAGGGGCCTGCTGGATGGGGGCCGTGCCCTGTTCTGCCCGCGGAGCAGGGGACTGTGGCCTGGGATCTGGCAGGAGAGCGAGTGAGCAGCAGAGGTCAGAGGCCATCTGTGTGCAGGGAAAGGACGGCTGAGCCCCAGGCTGCCATCTGGGAGGACACGGCTCCAGGCACTTGGGGTGCCCGTGGGAGCGTGGCGCCCTCAGACCCATCCGCCGAGTCCGGGTGGACAGGCAGGAGAGCGGTGGCAACAGGGACATGTGCCCAGGTCCACAGTGCGTGCAAGGAAGCGGGAAGTCAAGGGGGAGCAGTGGGGGCCTGGCGCCAGGCGCCTCGTACGGTTCACAGGGTGGAAGGTGTGTCGGGCGGCCGTGACAGCAGCTGGTCCCCACGGGCACCTGGGGAGCAGGGGGAGACAGTCCCTCCATGGTTGAGCAGGACCTCCTCTCCCCTCCTCTCCCCCCCAAACCCACAGCGTGGGAGGGTCTGTCTCAGGCGGGGTGGGGCTGGGGGCGTCGCCAGAAGGGTGACCCAGACAAGGAAGCTGGGAGCCCAGCCAGTCTCAATGGATTAAGGCCTGTTTCCCTGTCCTGGGGGGGTGGGGGTGGGGTGGTTGCCAGAGGCTCAGGGTTCTGGAAGGACCCAGGGAGAGGCTGCAGGCAGGTGCCAGTGTGTTCAGGGCCCTGTGGGGGCCACACCACCCTGGACGATTTCTCCTCAAGGAGAAAAGCGATCTGGTCTCCACTCCCTCCTCCAGCCCACTAGCAACGAAAAAGAGGAAGATTGTCACTCGTGACAGAGGGCTGGTTAGGTCACAGGGGAAGGGGGGGGGCGGGAGGGGCGCCACTTGGCCCCCAGGGATCCAGGGCCTCCCCCACTCAGGAAAGCTCACTTTATCTGCTGACCTCAAATTCCTGCCCCTGCCAGGACGAGAGGAGACGGGAGGGCCAGGCCAGTGGGAAAGGCTCCGACTAGGGGCTAAAAAAAAGCAACTCACACTGTTTACCTGTTTCTTTCCCCACCCGCTTGGCATGTGTTAGGAAGGTGCGGTTGGCTGGCTGCTGTTTGGAAAAGCAAATGGTTCAAGGCCCTAAGCACCCAGCCATTGGCCGCACACACAGTCCCCGAGGTCTGCCCACCTTCTAGCTGACACATGGTCCCAGAAGCCTGCAGAGGGCACCTAGGGCCCCCCCCAGCCCCCCCCCCCACTCAATTCCTCTAAGAAAGCTGGCCTTTACTGTCACCACCAGCCTTGATGAAACATTAGAAAACACACAAATGACACACATCTCAGAAACTGGAATTTTATAAAAAGGCATTTTTTCTCTTATGTCCATAAAATGATAGAATTCTTGCAAGTATAGAAATGTGTCATAAATTATACAGAATGTTCCTTAATTACAGCTCAATGCAACTTGGTACTTTCCTCCCTCCCTGAAAAACGAGAGAGAACCAAAAAAATAATATATATATAACTGTATATATATATATATATATATATTTATATATATATTTATAGAATATAGACAAACCAAATATGAAAAAAAATCATTTCCTCTTTGGTATAAAAATCAGACTCTCACCTTGAGAGACACACAAACAGACACGATGTTGGGTTTGTAAACTGCGGCCAGAAGGGACCCCTGCCCTTTCCCCCCTGCCCAGTGCACCTCCCAGGAGGCGCCCGCATCGAGTGTGAGAGTTGCACACCCCTTCCAGCCACACGCCATCCCTCAGCACCCCCCCCCCCCCCACTGCCAAGACTGAACTGGTACCAAGCAGCCCAGGAGAAGCCTGATGGGCGGTGTGGACGGTGGGGAGGAAGGACAGGCGCCCGGGCCCCCCTCCTGCGGGCTGCTGGCGGGAGGGGTGGGACCCCTCGTTTACCAGAGGGAGGAGCGTGGACCCCGCCGCACGGCTGGGTGCGGGTGCAGGAAAATGCCAGAGGAGGAGGAGGAAGGGAAGACAGGACTCTGCAGGGAACCCAAACCCGCATTTAAAGAAATCTTTGTTTTTGGGACAACATCTTACACCCAGCTTGACGTCACTGAGAAGGACAGGCCACCCTCCCAAGGCCCCAGCCCAATACCAGCAGGACTCAGGACCCAGGAAGGGACGTGTGTTCGGGGAGGGGTAGCACTTCACTCTCAAGGGAGGAAGGAGACTCCGATGGGACCAGGTCCTCCTCTGTGCTCCGCCAGCCCCAAGGGCCCACCAGCAGCCGGAGGCCCGGGCAGGGGTCCCACCCCAGCCACCCCGTGCAGCCCGGTGGCTGGGGGGTGGGGGGGTACCCTCCTGTGGACCAGCCCCCTCTCCCACAACACAAAAGTCGCTCAGAGGCCCCCTCCACTCGCCAAATAAAAAAGACAAAATGGAACCAGACACAAACACAAATCAAGGAGAGACGCACACGACGTGAGGGGCACGCGGGCCCCAGCAGGTCCCTGGCTTCCCGGCGATACATTCTCGTGTAATTCAGGAACAGGGGCTCTCGGCCCCTGGGGTGGGGGTCGGAGGGAGTAAAAAAATACAGAGATTTGAGCCTCCCCACGGGCCCCGGGCAGGGCAGGGGCGGACCCAACCTCGGGCCCTTCTGTTTTTGGTTCCGCGTCCGAGCCCTGTCTGGGCCGGAATCCGCAGGGAGGGGTGGGGGGGGGTGGGGGGCGTCACCCCTTCAGGGGCTTGTCGTGGGGGCTGCCCGGACTGTCGCTCCTCTTCCTGCGCAGGCTCTCGATCCAGCCGGAGCCGGAGCGCGTGGCGAAGCCGGCCAGCCCCAGGGAGCTGAGCCGCATGTTCTTGCCGGACATGATGAGCTCCCCGAAGCCCTCCTGGTGGGCGAAGGCGTAGCCCGAGCGGCGGGAGCTGGTGCGGCCGGGCCTCCGCGTGCAGCGGTGCTGGGCCCTCTTCTTCCTCACCAGCTGGCTGTAGCGCACCTGGGGGGGGTGGCGAGGGGCCGCGTCGGGGGCGGACTCCTCGGGGAGGGGGCCCGGAGCGCCCAGGACAGAGTGGGGGAGGGGGGGATCTCTCGGGACCACCACGCGGCCCGGAGTGCGGGCACTGGAGCCCGGGGACTTTCTGACACGGGGTCCCACCCCCAAGCAGACGGCCGGGCACTCACCGTGTCAGAGAGATCGGGCTTCAGGCTCAGCTTGAGGAAGCGAAAGGCGACCACAGGCAGGATGCAGACGACCGTGGTGAGCGCGATGGTCAGCCACACGGTGGGCTGGGCCAGGCTGCTCTGGGCATTGCCTGCGGACGCGGGGGGCCGCAGGCAGACGAGGGGCGGCCCACGTCAGCTCCCGAGCCGTCCCCGCCGCCCAAACGTGTTTCCCCAGAACCTCGGACCTCTACCGGACGCCTCTGCTGCCGTCTCACGGCCCCCCTGCACCCCCACCCCTACTCCCTGCTCCAGGGCCTCCCGGCTCAGGAGATGCCACCCCCCGCTCAGCTGCTCCAAAAGCCCCCGAGTCAACCCTGACTCCTCCCTCGGACGCCCCGTCCGCCTGGGAAGGAGGCTGCGGCCGCCTGCCTCCCTCACGCCCTCACCCAGATGGTCACCAGAGCCTTGCTAACTGGTGTCATCTCCGCCCTTGCTCTCTGTCATCGACGAACCAGTAAGCACCACCCTTCAAAGCACCATCGGGTCTCTGACGCTTCCCCGCCCCTAAGCCTCCAGTGACCTCCTGCCATATTTCAATTATAATTCAAACTCCTGACCCTGAACTAGAAGGGCTTAACGATCTGGACCCATTCTTACCCCCTGACACACACAGCCAGGTCCTGCCCGCCAGCCTCCCCTCTGCGGCAGGGACCCCTGGGGAAGCCCCCTCCCTTCCGGCTTCCTCGTCCTGGCTCTCTCCCCCCAGCTCTGCCCCCCCTTTATTCACACTTCTCTGTGCCGGTGTCCCTTCTCCGAGGTCTTCCCTGACCGTCTCTGTCCCTCTCCACCCTCTTAGGGTTTTCATAAAACTTACTACTTCTAGATGTTTTATCTGTTGATGTGTAAGCTCTCGTGTCTCTCACTGAAACCATGAGAGAAATCCTGAAACCCAGAAATCTCACTGAAATCCATGAGAGAAAGGATGTTGCCTGTTTCTGTCAATTCCTACAGCAGGTGCTGACCAGATGCCCCCGGGACAGACAAAATCCCCAGCACCCGGGAGAGTGGGAGGCATACAGCAGGTGCTGACTGGATGTCCCTGGACAGACAGACGGACAGACCCCCACCACCAGGAAGAGTGGGAGGCATACAGCGGGGGCTGACTGGATGCCCCTGGGACGGACGGACAGACCCCCAACACCCGGGAGAGTGGGAGGCATAGAGGAGGCGCTGACTAAATGCCCCTGGACAGACAAGATCCCCAGCACCCAGGAGAGTGGGAGGCATACAGCGGGTGCTGACTGGATGTCCCCAGATGGACAGATGGACAGACCCCCAACACCTGGGAGAGGGGGAGGCATACAGCGGGTGCCACTGGCCACCACACTGCTGTTTCTACAATAACCCTTTGACACCACGCCCCTCTCTTTCCTCACAAAAACAACAGAAAAAAGCTCCTGGTAAGTCAGAAGCACGTCTGACAGCCTGATGATCCATCCGACACCTCGGATGTCCTACCTTTCCAGCCATTTCCGCTTCCGGCATTCCGGCCTAGGATCAGAACCCACAGCCCGGGCTCCGCTCTACCCACAGCAGCCTCCTCCGTGGGGCTGCCCCTGACCACCCCACGCAGTCGTCTCACTGACCTGGAGATCGGCCCCCGCTTGACCCTGACCTCCCTCTGAGCCTGACCCTGCGCGGCCTGGTGGGACCACTCCTCACTGTCACGCCCTCTGAGGGCCGGGCCTGCGTCGGAGACGCCTCGCAGAGCGCCTCGCACACAGGAGCTGGACAGACGCCCCGTTAGTCTGGAACAGCTGGCCCCCCCCCGGACTCCGACCGCAGCCCTGGGGACTCACCCACGAACCGGAACTGGTTCGGGAACATGCGGAAGAGCCCATCGCTGTGCATGGCGAAGAGAATGGCGAAGTAGACCGCCAGGCTGCCCCAGATGAAGAAGTGGTTGATGGCCGTCCAGTAGCCCGTGTCCAGCCCGATCTGTGGCAAGCAGTAGTCACAGGCAGGCGGAGCCTGCCCCCGTGCCCCTCCCCGCCCAGGGCAAGCCCCCAGGTGGGAGCGGGTCCCGGGCCCCCCCCCCACCTGCACGCTCACGACGATGACCAGCGAGGTGGCCACGGTGACTGCGAAAGACTGATAGTCGGCCAGTTGGGCGCCGTCATCCCGCGCGGCCTCGGCAAACACCCCGTAGGGGAGGAAGAACACGAGCACGGATGCGTAAATGCCCTGCGCGATGCAGATAAAGAACTCCCGCTTGTTGAAGAGGAGGTTGAGCTGGCCCGGCTCGTATAGCTTAGGGTACTCCATGCTCCGCTGCTCGGGGACGTCCTGCAGGGCAGGCCCGGGAGACCTCAGGACGGGCGAGGCCACAGCACGCCTCGGCCCCCGCCCTTCCAAATTCTGTGCCCGAGAAACTCCACCTCGAGCCAGCCGTCCCCCGCCCGTCTTCGTCCAGCACCCCAGGGGGGTCATGGGCCACTGCGGCCAAGCGTGAGAGCCGCCTCCCAAGGCACCACAGGCAGTGGGGACACGCGCCGCCATCCGCGCAGTCCCTCCTCACCCCGCTGGATCCCCCGGCCCCCCTGACCTGGTCGAAGACCCCCATAGCCAGGACCGGAAGGGAGGTGTACACGATGTTGTAGAGTGTGATGAAATATTGGTCGTAGACGGTCTGCAGAGAGAGCAGAGGGCAAGAGAGGCGTGAACAGTAGTCTCTCTTCAGCACAGATCAGGCAGAAACAGGATGCTGAGCGGCACGCGGCGCCCATGGAATTTTCTGGAACCTGTCTCTATTCCCTCGACAAACGTTGGTTGTTGGTTTTTGTTTTAAGTAGGCTCCACACCCAATGGGGGGGGGGGGGGCTTGAACTCACGACCCCCAGATCAAGGGTTGAGTGCTCCGGCTGAGCTGGAGCCAGCCGGACCCCCCCTGGACAACCAGACGTGAGCCAGACAACAGCCGGGCCCTCAGGGGACTGACCGACGGACAGGATGGAAGGCCTGTGCCCCGAGGAGCTCAGACAGGTGAGCAGCAGGCCCCTACCTGGGCTGAGAAACCACAGAAGAAGCCAAACCAGAAGTGGACCATGGTGAAGGCGAAGTTCTTGTAGAAGAAATAGCAGAGGAACTTGCACATGCGCAGGTAGGACCAGCGCCCGTGCACCAGCAGGAGGCGCTGCAGGAACTTGAACTGGGAGAAGGAGTAGTCGGAGGCCAGCACCGCCTGGATGCCCTCCTGTCCGCTGATGCCCACGCCAATGTGGGCCGCTGCAGGGACGAGTGGGGACGGGGTGGGGGGCAGAGGCCACACGTTCAGAGTCCCCGTAACGGCGGACCGCCCCCCCCCCCGCCCCCACCCCGTTTGCACATCCACACTCACTTTTGATCATGCTGACGTCGTTGGCTCCGTCCCCAATGGCGAGGGTCACGGCCTTCTTGTGCTTCTTAACCAGCTCCACCACCTGTGCCTTCTGCAAGGGGGTCACGCGGCAGCAGATGACGGCCTTGCAGGCACAGGCCGTCTCCAGGAACTCCAGCTCCATGTCTGCCTCCAACGCGTGCGCCTGCAACACAGAGCCTGAGAGAACACCGTCCTCCCCGGGGGACCGGGAGCCACTCCTCCCAGCCCATAAAGGCCACGGCCCTGCGGTGAGGTCAGGGGCGTGACAACAAGGGACAAGGGGAGACAAAGCAGGCGCAGCGGCCGTGCGGGGAGAAGCGCTCTCTGGGAAGGCCTCCCCCACGACGCACGGGGACGCTCACCAGGCTGTGACCGTTGATGACCAGGGCGTACTCCCCAGCGACAGCCTCCAGGACAGACGTGAGCTTGGAGGAAGGACGTTTCTCCTGGCAGGTGAAGCCGTTCCCCACGGTGTGGGGTGAGTCCATCATCTTCTCCCGGGCTTTCCTGGGGGGTCGAAACGCAGCTGTGGGCTTCCGGGACCGGGGCAGGGCCTTGGAAGTGGGGGGACATCTGCCTGCCGCGGGCCTCCGGCTACCTGAGCTCCTCCCGCACTTCCAGAACAGTGTGGCCGGTGACGACAAACACCTCCGTCACATCGTCCGTCAGCATCTTGCAGGAATAGCCGATGTTCACAGCCGTCTCTACCAACAGAGAGGCCGACGAGGTCAGCACCCTGTCCGGCCTGAGGTCTGACTCGCGACAGGCCCGGTGCTCCCGACGTAGTTTCCTATGCCTCTCACCTTGCTTGTCCCCGGTCAGCACCCAGATCTTGATGTTGGCCAGCGTCAGGAGGGCAATGGTCTCCGGAACCCCTTGCTGCAGCCTGTCCTCAATGGCCGTCGCACCCAGCAGCTGCAAATCCCACAAGGGGCCCTGACAGGACAGTCCCAGGCACGAGCCCTCCCCGACTCCCCCCCCCCCCGGCCCACGCGGCAGCCCGTACCATCATGTCGCTCTCGACCTCCTCGTACACGCTGGCCAGCCTGTCCTCCCGGCTGTCCTGGGCCAGGCTGGCTTGGAGCCGTCGCTGGGCCCACTCCTCATAGTACTCTTCATCTAGGTCCTTGTAGGCCAGAACCAGGGTCCTCAGCCCTTCCCCTGCGTACTCCTGGGGACGGAGCCAAGGTCACCCTGGCCCCGCCCCTCCCAGCACACTGAGTTTGGAACCGAGGCCCTGCTCCCCACACCTACGTTCAGGTGGTCAGTGGTGGTGTTGAGCAGCTCCTGGGTGGAAGGGTGGAGCCTGTCCAGCAGGATGGTGTCAGCCCCTTTGCAGTAGAGTCGGATCCTCCCCTCTGGGTTCCGCACTACGATCCCCACAGGAGGAGAAAGTCCCAGACTCAGGCAGGCAGAGACCCCCAACCTCAGCACACGAACAAGGACCACCCAGCGCACCTTACCCAGTCCAGGCCAGGACGCTGCCCCGCATGCCCCCAGCAGTCCACTCCCGGCCTCACCTACGACCCCCGTCCCGGCCTCACCTATGACTGACATCCGCTTGCGGATATTATTGAAGTCCAGGATGGCCAGCAGTTGATAGGTGACGGCGGTGCCCATCTCGTGGACAGTGATGGTTTTGGGGGTGCGAGAGCGGAACACGAAACCGAAGT
Organism: Leopardus geoffroyi; assembly: GCF_018350155.1. NCBI lineage: Eukaryota > Metazoa > Chordata > Mammalia > Carnivora > Felidae > Leopardus > Leopardus geoffroyi. Next base: position 680,821 of record NC_059338.1, on the reverse strand, counting down.
TCCTGGCCGCGGTTACCAGGGCCCCCTCGTCCGGGGACTGGGCTTTGTAGTACAGCTCTCCTGAGTGGGCGGGAAGGACACACACGCTGCGGGTGGCCACCTGGAGCCGCACGTCCCGCCAGGACACCCCCGCCTGGCCGCGCCCCAGGACAGACTCGAGGCTGCGAGTCAGCCCGACTCACCCTCGTTCTTCTCTTCCGACATGACGGTATGACACAGGGAGAGGAGCCGGAAGAACTCATGGGTGTGGGGGTCCCCCATCTTGACGGCCTCCAAGAGGGTGGGGTCCCAAAATAGGAACTTCTTGTCAGCCAGAGGATTGAAGGAGAAGTCGACGGGCTGTGGTCTCTACAGAGGAAAGGGGGCGGCGAGCAGAGGCTGGGGGCCAGGCTGCATCTGGGGGGGCTGCCCCCACCCTGTCTCCTGCCCAGAGGATCCAGAGGCTGCCCACTGTGAACCCCCAAAACTCTCACTTCTGCTACCAGTTCTCCCTGCAAACACCCGTTTCTCCAAGCAGCTTCCGCTTCTTGACCGGAGAACGCACCCCACTATCTACACCCGCCGCTACAGGTCAGGCGACCTGTATTTAATCGGCACGGAGAGCAACCCTGGAGGTTGGACCTTACCTCTCCCAATTCAGCTTTGTGTCCCAGGACATCAAACACGTCCCCTACACACTCCGGGACAGAAGGAGAGACGCGGTCAGAGCTCTCTCAGAGCAGCAGAGAAGCCGGCACAGAATCCCCACAGCGTCGGGGACCCTCAACCCCAAACCCTGAGCCAACGAACACAGATTCGCACCCCTGGCTCCAGGCACCCGGGCCTGAGGGTCGCGGCCCCCGAGCCCCCCATCCCTGACCCCACCCGCTCTCCTGCCAGGGCTCCCGGGTCCCCGCAGGTGCCGGTCACCCTACAGGCCCAACAACAGACCAAGCCCCACGGGCCAGCCGCGGGCCCGAGCTAGTACGGAAAGCAGAGAGGGGCTCACTGTAAGAGCCAGGTCCCACACACCCTGTCCCCGGCCACCCCGTGGCTCGGCCGCCCCGAAGACACAGTCACCTTCCAGAGACTCACAAGGGCCCTGAGCAGCAGCATGGGGAGCCGCACGGACGCCCAGCGTCTCGGGCTTCACCTCAAGCAGCCGGGGAGCCCCCTCCCGCCTGGGGCCAAGGCCGGGGAGAGGGCATCCGCAGAGGGCAGGGGAGGGGCTCCGCGGCCGTGTCCTGACCGGGGGTGCCAAGCGCACGCTCTCCCGGCCCCCCAGACCCGGCAGGACGGACGCGGGACGGGGGCCCCGGGCCCTCGCCGCGCGCCCTACCGTAGCTGCGGCCGCGGACGGAGCACTTGTGGAAGACCATGACGTTCTGGGTGAGCGTGCCCGTCTTGTCGGAGAAGACGTACTCCACCTGGCCCAGCTCCTCGTTCAGGGTGGTGGTGCGGGCCTCGGCGGGCGTCTGCTTCTTGACGCAGAACATCTTCCTGTCCCAGTTGATGAAGTAGCTGTGGCCCAGGCGGATGACCTCCACGCTGCAAGGGGCGCGGGGGCGGGACACGAGGCTCAGGCAGGAAGCCGAGGAGGCCCCCACCCACAGGGGCCTTCGCCGCAAGCCCCCCGCCTGGGGACGGACGGACGGACGGACGGACAGACGGACGGACGGACAGAGTGGACGCCTGGGCGGGAAGGGCAAGGACGGCCCCCGACCCCGACCCTCCGGCGCTCTCCGGACAAGAAGGTGCACGGGGCCTGGGCAGGCGGGACACACAGTGCAGGCAGACAGAGAGGGACCGCGGACCAGGCTCTCGGCGAGCTCTTACCTCGGCGCTAGTAACACAGAGCCCGTGCGGAGAAAACGAGAGAAAGTGTGTGAGGAAAGAAGAGGAGACAGACAGACAGGAGGGCCCTGGCGCTCACTGCCCACGGCGAGCCCTCTCCTTCCGCCCGGCTCAGGCCTCCGGCTCTCTGAAAGGGCGCAAGGCGGCCGCAGACGCCCAGTCCGTGTGGGGAAACAATGCCGAGCGACAGGGCGCTTTCCACACCCCAGGGTCCTCCCCGTCCTCTTGCCTGCAGGGCGCTGCCTTTGGGGTACGGACTGCCAGCGCCCCAGGGAGGCGGCCGTCGGGCCAGCACACATCGGGGCGCGGGGCGCACCGGGAACCCTGCTTCCGACCCGACCGAGGCTGGACCAGGACCCAGTTACCCGGCAAACGCGCAGCTGGCTGGAGGGGTCTTCTCGGCCTTCTCCCCACCGAGCGGGTCGCGCCCCCCAACACACCCTGGAGCCTGACTCCGCAAGAGGCTTTCTCAGGCTGCAGCCAGGGGCACTGGATCCGAAACCCAGACAGCAAGCCCAGAGATGGGGGAGAGTCAGATTGCAAACGACAAAGCATTTCGGCAGAAACGAGGAACCAGCGAAGGCAGCAAAGCACACACGGTCCACGTGAGGGCTCACGGGAACCCCCTTCGAACGTTTAGTTTCCAGTCTAGTGTCTCCTGTCAATGGAGTATCAAGGCGTCCCCACAAAGAAGGTGGAACCGGACTGTTCCCGTTTCACATGTGGCCACGCCGCCGCTCGAGGACCTAGAAAAGCCCCCACTCTACCCCCCAGGGCGCGTCTTCTCCCACTGCCGTGGGGGGGGGGGGGCGGGGCAAGGGAGGACTACCTGGGGGAGCCTGTGAACCAGACACGGCACGTGGGAAGAGTCCCGAGCACCCGGAAAGTATTTCCTTCCCAGCGTCTCTGGTCCCCTTATCTTAAGCGCAAGGCTCGAAGAACAAAGGGAAATTTCCTCCTTCCTCTCTTCCTACTCCTTCCTCCCCGGCGGGTCCCTGTCAACATTCTCTTCACCTCAAACACCCTAGAGATCTGCTACATCCCGGTCCGGCTGCTGGCCACCGACAGCCAGCGCTTCCCGAAGCATTCCTGGGATCCGCTGTAAAGAATCTTCCGATGGTTTACTACGTACGCAGTCTACCGGCACAGAGCCAACGCCCTCCGGGGCGAGGACCGAGACCCTGGGCCCCCGGGCTGCCCTCTCACCGCAGCCTCTCACCACAGCGGCCGAACTGTGGCCACTCCCCGGTCCCACCCGCATGCCTCCCCGCTCGGGCTCCACCTTCCCTCGGCCCAGCCGCCTCCTCAGATGTGTCCCGACCCACTGCCCAGCGAGCGATGCCCCGCCCACTCCTGTGGGACTCTGTGCCTCCCACACGGCATCGCGGCGGGAGGGCGGCATCTCCCCTGCCCCCAGCCGCCCTGGAGGGCGCCCACAGCTGCGCCCCATGCCGGCCTGCAGGTAGACGGACTCCGCGGCACATGCTCCCATCAGGGTTTAGATGGCTCCCTCCCCAGACCGACACTCGGAAGGAGGCCCGTTCCTAACACGTCTCTGGAGGCGGCACAGTACAAAGGTGGTGTGCAAACAACACGTGCCCGAGAAATCCACACAGATCTTGCTCTGACACGGTCCAAAGTGCCGGGAAGCCGCGTGAAGTTTGCTCCACGCGCAGAGGATCAGAGGGCAAGAAGCTCGAGGCACAAACAGCAGGTCTGGGTTCCTCCCCCAAAGGGCTCATCTTCACAGAAACGTTTGCCTGGGGGCCACCTGGGCTGCCCGGCAGACTCCAGGGCACAGCAGTGCGTACCTGACATAGAGCGATATGGGCACGACGGTGTTGAGGATGATGATGTAGGACCAGAAGGAGAGGAAGCCAGAGAAGAAGGCACTGTCCACCGCCTCATCCCAGGGCAAGTAGACCTGGAAACGCGTCCCGACCTCGTGCTCCCAGATGGCATTGCCGATGGCCAGGATCACCCCCATGCAGACCAGGAATCCAAAAATCTGGCGACAAATGAGAAGCAGAGGCTAGGCTGCTACTTAGGAACCCTCCAAAATCAAGCACCTCCCTGAAGGTCACCACTCCTACGTCCACACCCTCAAAAGCTCAGACATCTTTAAAATGGTGGCATGCTCCAGCGGGAAGCGGCCAGAACCGGTGACCATCACGCGGCCTCTCCCCGAACATCTGGCTTAACCGTATGATGGGAAAGCCCCCCCAACAGCCACGCAAATCCCCAGTCTGCCACCACGGAACCTTCCGAGATGGCGAGAACGGGTGTGAGCAACCTGCTCCCAACGTAACGAGGCAGTTTGGTGGAAACCACCCATTTACTTGGGCTAATTAAGCTTCCACAAGCCAACAAAAACGTCCAGTTTCTGTGATGTTCACGATCTCGTACAGAGTACCAGAAAGCTTTTTCAATCAGGGAAGCAAACGGTGTCTTCACAGATGCAGATTACCGTGAATAGAAAATCTTCTAAAGATTATAAAAAATTCTTTTGAACGTCTGAATCTGGAGAGTGCCTGGGCGGCTCAGTCAGTTAAGTACCCGACGCTTGATTTCAGCTCAGGTCATGGTCTCATGGTTCATGGGATTGAGCCCCACATTGGACTCTGTGCTGACAGCGTGGGGTCTGTTTGGGATTCTCTCTCTCTCTCTGCCCTTCTCTCTCTCTCTCTCTCTCTCTCTCTCTAAATAAACAAATAAACATCAAAAAAAAAAAAAATAAAAATGTAAATCTTGGAGTCCCTGAAAAAGGATCATAGAAAAGTTTCCGTGGCCAGAAGAAAAAACTGACACCACTGTATTTCCAAAGCAGCATCCACTGACAGGAGCCACGCAGGTGCCCAAGGACCGCCAGGGGGCGACGAGAGCCTTCGTGCGACAGAATGAACCACGCTCCCAGAGGCTGGGTCTCCACAGACCCTTCCTTTGAGGCCAGAGCAGAACCTGGCCCACCGGAACCTGGCCCAGCCTTCGCAGGCTGGCAGGAGGGCGGGGGCTCCAGAAGGGGAGGAGAGCCCAGCAAGGAGCTCAAGTTTCTAGCCAGACAAGACGAGAATTCAGGAAGTGCCAAAAACTAAAACAGAAACTTTTCCTTTGGGGTCCTCCACTCTTAGAAGTCGGGAAAAAGGCCTAAAGGAACTTTTTCTTTCCCCTCCCTCCCCACCCCACGGAGGCCTCCCTGTCCCTCTGGCAAAAGCAAACAGAAGGTCACAAGCTGCACGAAGTTACCACCGTGACTGGAACCCAGAGAGGGGAAGACGTGATTTACTCCCTTCAAGTTCTTGATTCACACACGTTCCTACGGGTTTTTTAAACAACATCCTCCAAGCCTGAAGGGGGCCCGAAATCAACACTGCCCGTGAGTGGCTGACCTGCCAGTGGCTTCAAAACCAAAACCTAAAGCTCCACTGCTGACCAGGCAGGCCAGGCGGGAGCACCGGCCCGGGCACCGGAGGCCAGGGGCCTGTGTGAGGACTCACCCAGAGCACCAGGGTGTTCATTAGGCGATCGATACTCGTTCTCTTGAACTTCGTCCTGCCGCTGTTCTGCATCAGCTTAGTGTCGGGACCTAGGAAGCAGTGGCAGGGGCTGCAGAACGAACGGCCCATCTGCCCCTGGGCTCCTGCCCGTGGACCCCGACTGCAGCACGGGAATGGAGGAGGCGGAGGCTATCCCGAGGCGCCTCCCACGTGCCTGGGGGCGGCCGAGGCTCCCCCGCTTCCTCTTCTTCCCCTGCACCCCAGGAGGCTCACCCGCGAAGACCACCAGCCCGAAGCACCACTCGGTGTTACGCAGCACGCAGCCCCGCAGGAGCATGTTCTGGTTGCTCAGCGGGAACTTGCTCTCCTTCCAGTAAAGGGCCCCACTGAACTTGTCCAGCTTGTTGTTCGGAGGCTCGCAGACCACCTCACCTGAGCGGAACGCAGAGCACCGTCACCGCCGGTGCCGCCCACAGCCTGACGGCGAGGCGGCCGGCGGCCAGACAGGTACCGCCACACACGGCCGGGAGCACGCGGACCCGGGCAACTTTGGGGGAGGGATGAATGGAGGTCGAAAGTCACGGACCCTCGGGCCCAGCGGTCCCACTCTGGGGACTGTGTCCTACGGCAAGCACGGCACAGGCCACAAGTTTACCGAAGCATTCTTTGAGCGGCAAAAAACTAGAAACAACTGAACAGTCGAGGGGCGGTTGAATACAATACAATACGTCAATGGCACAACTTGACGCAGTTGCTACATCGAGGTACGTTTCTATAAATAACGGTAAGACGCAGACGACGAATTTAATAGCTGAAACAAAGGCAGAGCGTAGAGATCTGGGTACAGTAGGGTCCCACTGCTCTGTGCTCACAGTTGCGTGAACACAGACTAAGCGCGAACGGATAGAGTGTGCCTGGCCGCCTAAGGAGGGTGGAGCTGGGTGGTTTTTCCTTACACCCACTACGGCTCCTCTTGTTAGAAGGACTACATATCATCATTTGGAGCTGAATGAGAAGAAGAAGAAACCGAATTTCTCTCAACATACACAGCCAGGGGGGAGCTATCAGCCCTGAGGACCCCCGGAAATGGCCATGAACTCGAGAGCCGCCTGGCATCCTGACCCCCACCCCCCCCGCCGACCACCACTGTGACAAAGACAAGTCACGGGAGCTGCAGCACGGCAAAAAGGAGAACGTGCAGGTGAAACCTCAAAACCCACCCACGTCCTCCACCTGAAGGCCGCTCCCCCGAATCACTCACCGTCAAACTTGGCGAGCCTGCTGATGTCCCCCAGCTCCGAGGTGACCGGAATAGCCTGCCGCACTTTCATGTTGGTCTCTCTGGAAGGACAGCATCCCTGAGTCCTGGTTCTCTTCCCTTCCCCCACATTCCACCTGGGGGCACCTGACCTCAGGGCATCACCCTCCTCCACATTACTGAGTGGCTCCAAGCCTTCGCCCCTCAAGTTTCCAAAGGGTACAGATCCCAGACCTGGGAACCTCTTCCAAAACACAAGCCTCCTACCCTTAAGGAGGCAGAAGACGTGTGACACCAGGCGTCCGACTTACCCATCAAGCTCCGCTGTCTCGATGTAACACAGACCGTGGGGCTCACTGCTGGAAAGGAGGAGGAGATCCGCCTGGAGAGAAAGCCTGGTGAGGAGCCTGAAGACCATCCTGCATCACAACGCACGCTTCCCTGGTCCCTCCCTTCCCTCAGTGTTCTGGGTTTGCTTAGTCCCAAGCATGAATGGCCAGAAAGGAGTCAGGCCCAGGTGTGCTAAGAGGACAAGAAGCTTCCCACTCAAGCAAGTTTCCTTCCATAGGTGTTTAAGAGGCAGTAGTAAATCGTGAAAGACTCGCTTCTTTCTGCCAAAAAAAACCAAAAACAAAACCAAAGGGAAGAGCCTCGTAGGCCTAGAGGGGCACCTGTCCCTTACCGCCACAAACTGGTTATTTTCTAGTTTGATGATATCGCCAACACGGACGTTCATCCACTGCTCTTGCTGGAGGCTGAAGCAGTGACCAGACAGAGCAGAGAGGTCAGGAGCTAGAGGAAGTCCCGGGGGACCCTTCCTCCCGAGGGCCCTCGGTGTCCAGCAGACACTCACCTTCCATCGATCAGCACTTGAGACTGCCGGTTATTCACCTGGTTGTCACTCTTGTGGCGGAACTGAAGACGAGACAACGGAGACAGTGAGACACCGCCCCCGCCTTGGGGACCGAGATGACTGCGGGATGCAGAGAGCGCTGCCTCCACCTGGTGTGCACCTGTCCACAGGCCTGCCCCCTCCCTGGCTCCGCCCCTGTCCCTGGCCAAGATACCAAGGACGTGGAGGACAGCGAGGTGGGAGTGGAGGCGAGGGAGGGGCGCGGGGACAGGAGCGACTCACGTAATCGTCGGTGGCATCTTTCACGGCTGTGATGGCAAGGACAAGGACCAAAGGCACGATGGTGGTGAACCAGGACAGGGAAGACACCTGCGGAATCAACTACAAGGGCGAGAGAGCTCTGAGGCCCATCCGCGCCAGTGCTCCCGCCCGACCTCTCTCCCCCTGGCTTTACTCGGCTTCGTGAGCTGCAGAGGGTCGGCTATAGGACACTCACCTGCAGAATGAGAAGGAACAGGAAGTAGGTATTGGCCACTTCCTGGAACTGCTCGAAGAGGTTGACAGGCAGGAAGGTGAGAATATTGTACTTGGAGGTCTTGATGCAGTTACTCTACGGCAGAAGATGGCAAGGCGGCTTCTCACCGTGACCCAGAGCCAGAGGGAGGCTCACCCTCCACCTGCACTTCCCAAACCTCTGCCCCCAAAAGCCAGCCACCACAGGTGTGGGAGGAGGAGAGGGCAGAGACCAGGGCGTCTCATGGGCTGCACGTGCCCTCCTGCGCCAACAGGCGAAGGAGCGAGAAGCTAGGTTCAGCGGTCGCAGGTGGAGACGTGCCAGGAGGCTGCCTGCCCCCCCTACTCCCCCAACCCAGGCCTTTGCCCTTTTGCACGCAGGAGGGGAGCAGGAGGGGAGCAGGCGGCTAGTCACTCACCGCGTACTGGAACTTCTCATTGTACTCTCGGTCGTTGGCTCGCGCCCTCCTCTCTTCTTCTGCAACAGAGTGACGCGGCACTCAGCGGGGGCTACCGGCCGCCTCGTCAGGGCCTTCCACTGAGAGCCCGTGGCTCTTTCCACAGTACACAGTTTGAGGGAGTCGATCCCACGCCTGAGGTGTCACTCAATTCTTCCCTCTGGTCCCTGTCACCACCAGCCTGGCCACGGGGCTCTGCGGGCATTTGTTCCCAGGACAAGACAGCCTCTCCCTCTCCCTTCCTCACCGACAGCAGCAAGGCTGCTAGGGGCACTCAGGTCCCCTCCCCCGTCCCTTTAATTAACACCTTAGGCTTTATGGCCTCAGGAATCCCCAGAGAAATAGCAGCTGAAGACAAAAAGCATCCTTCTCCTGGGAGCACCGCCCCCACCCCCCCCCCCAGATCCAGCCATGGTGGCCCTGCTCCTATGCTCCTAACCTGTGGGGGGGGGGAGGGGGGACAGCAAGACAGGGTCACCGTGCTCTACAACCGCTCTGCCTCTGCGGCAGCATCCCGGCCCACGGTCCCACGTGTGTACCCCCTACAGGAGCCTCTGCTTGTCACATGTCACCAGCAGCGCCTTCTGACTGGCCCACAATGACATCACCTTATTTCAAAGCTCCTCTTCAAGTAGGAGAAGGGGGGTCAGGGATACGGGTCATGCAGACCAAGACAGGGACGAAGGAGGCAGGAACGGGATGTACTCTGAAGGGCTGTTCCCGAACTGTAACCCTTCCCGTGCCATCCACACTTAAACAACACAGTTGCCACTAACCAAGTGACAATTGAGCAACACCTATGCGGAGCATCCCTCGACCTGGGGCTGCAGGCAGCACGTTTGGGTCCCGGAACACGGGGGCGCCCAGTGAAGGGCTCCCCAGCCCACCTCTGTCCCAAGGGCCAGAGGCTGAGAAGGGGGGATGTCTTGGGGCAGTAAACACCGCATCCGCCCCGGGCTGGAGCCAAAGGCAGCATTCCAGAGCCTGCCCCTCCCCTCCCCTCCCCTCCGAGCCCGCCTGCAGCAAAGCCTCAGACCACAGCATCCTCTGCCCACTCAGGGGTCCGTCCCGTCCCCGTCCCCACGGGGACACTTCACTCCCAGGAACTGCCGCAGCGCAGAGGGGGCCCCTCGGGCGGAGACTCCTGCCAGGGAGCGGCAGGGACCTTGGGGTCTGGAACGGAGAAGCCCAGGAAAGGCTGGGGACACCGAACGGGAGGGCGCAGAGGGGGAAGCACGGCTCGGGCGGCCGCCAGGCGCAGCTCCCGTTACCTGTCCCCCAAGAGGGCTTCTTTCTGCTCCAGGAGGGGTGCGCCCCGGCCCGGGCCCACTTCTCGGGCATCTCCTTGGGGACCGTCATGATCCCGGTTTGAACGGGGGCAGAGCGGGCAGTCTGTCGGTCTGTCCTCGGCCTCAGCAGCGCCGACGCGGCGGCCCCCCCGGCAGGCGCAGGAGCCCCGGCCGCCGGGCGCGCGCCCCACCTGCAGCCCCGGCCATCCCCGCGACCGCCACCGCCCCCAGGCCCGGCCGCCCGCGCGCCCCGGCTCCGCCCCCCGCCCGCAGGGCAGCGCCTGCCAGCGCCGCGTAGGCGATGCCTCCGAGCCCCGCCCCCGGGGGGGGGGCCCTCCCCGCCAGTGTCGTCCGGGCAACCGCTTTCCTCCCGCCCCCGCCCGCAGGAAAACCCGGCGGGAGGGGGCGCCGAGGGAGGGATGCGCTGACAAGATGGGAACACAGCTCCTCAGGCCCAAGACGAAGCCTCCCGAGACGAGGGGCAGGTGCCCCCGCGACCCCGCTAGGAGCGCCCGGCTCGGGCATGCAGGGGAAGAATTCGCGCCCCTAGGCGCCCCCCCCCAGGATGGGCGGGGCTGTGAGCCACCCTCCTTCACACCCAGCCAGTGGTCCCTGTCCCCTTTGCTCCCTGAGCCATGGTAACACCCAATCCCCACGATCCCGCGATCCCCCCCCCCCCGCCGTCTTACCTGGGGGGCGCTTTTTTGCACACAGCGCCATTTCACCCAGCAAGGTCCCAGCAATCCCATGGGAGACCCTGCAGGAAGGTGACACACGCGTGAGGTCAGAAAGCCGGGGTACCTCTTTATTCCCCTCTTCACACTCCTCGGAAGGTTCCCTCCCCCAGCTCTGACCTTCCCCCACTGCCTCCCCGAGGCCTCGGCCCTGGAAGGGGGTGTGCGCGCGCGTCAGGACTGACGCCTAACAGAAGCCAAGACCTACAGGGAAAGGAAGTGGCCACACAGGAGGGCACAGCTCCCCGGAGACCCATCCCAGGGGAACGGACGCCGGGTGCCCTCCGCGTGCCCTCCGGGTGGCCTTGCTCACTGGAAAGCAGAATTTCTACCAAGGGTGGGGCCGAGGGAGCCCGGGCCAGGAAACACCTGGCAGAGCCTCAGGAAACGGGCCGCAGCTCCGCCCTGCTCAAAATTTACACCCCCCAGCCCCCACCACTGGGGCCTCCATTCTCACCTCCAGTGCTCACACCCCCAGCCCGTTCTCACCTCCTCTAGGGCTCACACCCCCCCCCAGCCTATTCTCACCTCTAGTGCTCACCCCCCCAGCCCATTCTCACCTCCTCCAGTGCTCACACCCCCCCCATTCTCACCTCCTCTAGGGCTCACACCCCCCCAGCCTATTCTCACCTCTAGTGCTCATCCCCCAGCCTATTGTCACCTCTAGTGCTCACCCCCCCAGCCCATTCTCACCTCCTCCAGTGCTCACACCCCCCCCATTCTCACCTCCTCTAGGGCTCACACACCCCCCAGCCTATTGTCACCTCTAGTGCTCACCCCCCAGCCTATTCTCACCTCTAGTGCTCACCCCCCCAGCCCATTCTCACCTCCTCTAGTGCTCACACCCCCAGCCCATTCTCACCTCCTCTAGTGCTCACCCCCACCCCATTCTCACCTCCTCCAGTGCTCACACCCCCCCCATTCTCACCTCCTCTAGTGCTCACACACCCCCAGCCCATTCTTGCCTCTAGTGCTCACCCCCCAGCCTATTCTCACCTCTAGTGCTCACCCCCCCAGCCCATTCTCACCTCCTCTAGAGCTCACCCCCACCCCATTCTCACCTCCTCTAGGGCTCACACACCCCCAGCCCATTCTCACCTCTAGTGCTCACCCCCCAGCCCATTCTCACCTCCTCTAGTGTTCACACCCCCCAGCTTATTCTCACCTCCTCCAAGGAGCTCACCCTAGAGGCATGGCCTTCACTTCCTGAACACAGCCCCCAAGCCACTTCCTCTCAGTGTGGGTCAGCTGCCCTTTTGGGCCAGCAGCAGGGCCTTGCCAACCCCGGTGGGGAGTCGCCCTCTGTTGCCCCCACAAGTCCAGCCCAGTTGGGGTGGCAGGAGACGCAGGCTCCGGGAGCATCAGTCACACAGCCCCCTGCTTCCTTCCATCTTCCCACGTCCCTCCCTTCACCTATAGAAGTAAAAGGCCTGACCTATAAGGCAGGGTCACAGAGCCTCATCCCTATCCCCAGCATGACCCACAGGAAACTGCCGGCCAGGCTCCAGGCACTCTTGTGACCCCTGCCTCTGTCTGGATAAAAATCCCGCCCCCCCCTCCCCCTTTCGTTCCCCTGACTCCAGTCTCCTGTGCACAGCCTGCCTGCCTGTCAACCCGAGAAGATACTAATTGCCTGTCTGCCCAACCTCTGTAATTACAGACTCAGGCCACAGCCGGGGGCCCACACCAGCCTCCGTCCCTTCACTAACCCTGACTCCCTATCTGAGCCCCAGATCAGGCAGAAATCCTCCCAGACCCTCCCCAAAACCAGCCTCCAAGGGTGCCTGGCCCGGGAGGAAAAACCTCATCCTAGGTTCAGGGATGCCAAGCCCTCCTCCAGGGGCCCTGGCCAGGGTCTCCACCCAGTCTGGAGTATGAGTCACGGCAGGGTGGGGTGAGGACGGAGAGGGTAAAGGGGAGGATGGAAGGGTGGGCACCACAAGCTGCAGCCCCACCCTCAGCAAGGGAGGCAGTCAAGAAACACCACCGGCCTGAAGATGTGGGTTTGGGACCCTATGAAGGAATTAATAAAGGAACCACACACCCTTTTAGGAGTCAGGAAACTGCACGCGGAGCAGGAAAGTTGTTTTACGCCTCAGACCCAGGGAGGAACCAAAGTGAGACTTGGTCCCAGACCTCGTCCTGGAGGGGGGTGGGGGGGGGCCGGAGGGGCGGGCTCATAGGGAGAGAACAGCAGTGGCGACCTGGAACAGGGACCTTCTCACTCCTCCCAAGCCTCACACAGCCTGGGTTTCCTGAACCATCAGGCGCACCGGCCACGTCGTCCTGCCTGTCGCCCTGCCCCAGCCCCCTCTGCAGCCACATTTGGGATAAAAATAGCCAGTTCTGGGAAGAAGGCAAGATCCATGGAGGAACACGGCTGCTCCTGCGGGATTGGTCCCTGCTGCCTTCCAGCCCAAATCCTGAGAGGCTGAGCCCTTCCTTCCGAGGAGGCAGGCAGGTCAGGGGGAACAGAAGGAAGAGGAATCCTAGACCCCCGGCGACCCTGCCACCGTACATCGCCAAGGACGCAAGCCAGGGGACGCGGCCCCCAGCTCCTAATCCCCAGGGCCCCTCGCCCGGGCACCCCTGGCAGTCCGCACGCACAGAGACCTCCTCCACCCGCAGAAGACCAGCCCGAAGCCCCTTCTCAGGGCGCGCAGACCCTCGGCCCGGGGTTACTGCGCCGTGCCCCCCCCCCTTAAGCACCCCACCCTCCGCCGGGCGCCCAGCTCCCGGGCCCCCTATCCTCCGCCGGGCGCACGCACCCCAGACCCCCAACCTCCCGGGCCCCTTATCCTCCGCCGGGAGCACGCACCCCGGACCCCCAGCCCCCGGGGCCCCCATCCTCCGCAGAGCGCAAGGCCCCCGGACCCCCAGCCCCAGGCCCCCCACCCTCCGCCAGGCGCATGGCCCCCAGCCCCCCAGCCCCAGGTCTCCGGACCCCCATCCTCTGCCAGACGCACGGCCCCCGGACCCCCAGCCCCAGGTCTCCGGACCCCCATCCTTCGCCAGACACACGGCCCCCGGACCCCCAGCCCCAGGCCCCCCATCCTCTGCCAGGCGCACGGCTCCCGGACCCCCATCCTCCGCCAGAAGCACGGCCCCCGGACCCCCAGGTCTCCGGACCCCCATCCTTCGCCAGACGCACGGCCCCCGGACCCCCAGCCCCAGGCCGCCGGACCCCCATCTTCCGCCGGGCGCACGGCCCCCGGACCCCCCAGCCCCAGGCCGCCGGACCCCCATCCTCCGCCGGGCGCACGGCCCCCGGAACCCCGAGCCCCAGGCACCCACACCCTCGCCCCCGCGACGCCCCGCCCGCCCCGCCTCACCTCTCAGCGCGCCGCGCCCGGCGCCCGCCCCGGCCGCCCCGTGCTGCCCATGCCGGGGGCTGCGGCGGGGGGCGCTCGGCTCGGCTCCCCGCGGGCTCCCGCCCCCAGCTGCAGCCCCGCTCCCCCGGGGCTCGGCCCGCTACTTTGTGTCAGTTTCGGCCACGGCGGGGCGGAAGTGACGGAGGCGGCGGCAGAGCGGGGGGCGGGAGGGGGTTTTGGGGAGGGGGGAGGGGTGGAGAGGCGGAGCCGCCATCTTTATGCGGGGCGGCGGAGGGGTCTTAGGCCTTCCGAGGCCGTGGCCCCCACCCCAAAAAGCTGAGTCAGCCGGGGACAGAGAGCCGGGACGTTTTTATTCGGAGGAGAGGGGGCCGGGGGCGCGTGGCGGGGCAGCGAGGACCCTCCCCCCAGCGCGCGCCCCCGGGCCGGGGCCCGCACCCCTCTCCGGGAAGGACGGCCGGAGCGCCTGGGCACTGGGCCGTGCCTCAGTTTCCCCCCTTGCGCCCCCCTCCCCATGTGGGGGAAGCCGCCCCGCGAGGGCAGCGCGGCCGCGCCGAGTTTCTGGGGCCGGGAGCCCGGGAGGGGGCCGAGCTCCGCGGGAAGCGCCCCTCCCCCGGCCTCCCCCAGGCCTCCCCGGGCGCACCCTCTGGCGGCCGCTTTGAGGCACTGTGTCCGCGGAGGCCCCCAGGGTCCGAAGACCTGCCAGGGTGTGGAGGGCAGCAGGGGCCTGGCCCTCCCAGTTTGGGAGGAAGCCGTCCTCTGGCCACCGTCCCGGATCTGCGGCCCCTCTTCAGTGTCCACAAGCGAGGCGAGGGCTCCGTGTCGGGATCAGAGCTCACGCTGCGGCAACAGGGCAGAGGCAGGAGTTTCCAGGCCTCAGGCTGTATGTTGGGCAAACTCTAGATCCTGAAACGGCTCTGGCTTCTCCTCGGGGTGGTGGAGAGCCACCAGCAGCTGGTATGTGGCTGTGCCAAGAGTCGCCCCCACCAGAGGGGCCACCACAGGCACCCACCACCAGCCATTACCAGCGCTGCAAGAGAGGGACATAAGGAAGGCTTCAGGGGGAGTCCTCTAGCCTCTCCCTGAAGGACCAGGGGCGGTAACAAGAGAACCTCCCTAAAGCAGCCCCAGGGGGGATGGGTGCCAGTTGTGTTTGGCAACAAAGCACAGCGGTTAGAGAGGAGACCCCAGGAGAGCTTGGTCCAGCCTCTTGCCTCAGGGAATTATCTGAATATACCCATCTTGTGATGCGGTCACAATGCCAAAAGGTAACAGGACAGACGTGCCTGAGAACACAGCCTCTACTGCTTCCGGGGAAAGGGTGGAGGAGAGAAGAAGGGGTGAGGGAGAAAAGGAGAAGCAGGACTTAGATGCGGGGCATTGTCCTGAGTCCGCGAGGACTAGGGAAGAGGAGAGAGCTGGGGACCCAGACTCAGAGGTGTCAGGGGAGGGGCGAGGCTGTCTCTCACCTGAAGACTTCAGGGCCCCAGCCAGCCACGTAGGTGAAAAGCCGTGGGCCCAGGTCCCGGGCAGGGTTGAGAGGGAACCCACAGTTGGCACCCAGGGATAGCCCGATGGCCAGGATCAGCAGCCCCACAGCCACAGGCTCCAGGCCTGCAGGCACTCCCTTGTTCCGTGTGTCCAGGATGGCCAGGATCCCCACGATCAGGATCCCCGTGCCCAGCACCTTGGAGTCCACAGAGGCAGAGGGGCCCCCATAAGCTGTCAGATGACCCAGCTGCCCCTTCTCTCCCAAGCACCCTAGGCCGCCACCTCATGTCCTCTGACTTTGTCCAACACAGGCAACTGGGGCGGGGGTGCTACAAAGACAGACTCAACCCCATATCCCACCTGGAGCCCGAGCAATAAATAGTCTGGGAGCCCAAGGGACAAGGGCAAAGACTGGGGCCTTCCCAGGTCTCCCCCTCACACCTACCTGATCCAGGAAGCCATTGTTCAGGGACAGGTAAGGGGCAGGATAGGTGGCAAAGATGGAGGCTGTCTCCTTGGGGCCAGTCACCGTCAGGTTCCCGCCTGTATAGTTCTGTAGGGCATCTGCAGGAGGCAGGGGAGGCTCAGGACTTCCATCTTCGTCCATTCAAAACCACTGCAAGGCAGTCCCGGCCACACCCAGACGGCCCCGACCCTGTTACCGTAGTAGACAGCATAGGTGGCTCCAGAGGCACAGAAAGCAGATAGAAGCTGCACCAAGCAGTAAACGGGGAACTTGGCCCAGGGGAGGCGTCCCAGCAGGCACATGGCCAGGGAGAAGGCTGGGTTCAGGTGGGCCCCTTCAAGGATCGGGAAGAGAAAACCAACATCCATTAGGTGTGGCCTCCTGGTGCTCACCAGGCCCCGCTGCTGTTGTGTCACAACTCTCAAGGCAGATGTTCCTTGTCCCCACCGGGTGAGCGGCTCAGCTCTAAGACATTCTGCAGCTTGCTGAGCTCACACAGTAAAGCCCAGGGTCTGCCCGCTCTTTCTACTACGTGTTTGTGTCTTGTGATGGGGCTCAAGGCAGACACACTGGCCACTGGCAGAGCACGTGTCTGGGGCACAAGAAGGTGAGGCCCCGGGGCCAGATGACACCAAGGCCTTCAGGCGGGGGACACAAGAAGACAGACTTACCCTAAAGCCTTGCCACAGCTCCCTGCCTAGGTGAGTGGAGGAGAGAGACACGGAGGGGAGGGGCTGGCCCGGGCCAAGGCATATCTGGGTCCAGGGCACTAGTCAAGCTCAAGGAGACAAGTCCATGAGTCACCGTCACCACACACTCACACATGCACGTGGCCAGACCCCACCCTCCTCACCTGAAACGTTACCACCCACGTAGATGGCTATGGTCACGGCCAGAGAGCCAGCCAGAAACATGGTGAAGAAGTTGCCTTTTGTTTCTCCGCTGGTGACAGCCTGGGCTCCAGCCCCCTGGGTGAGCAACTGGTGGGGAGAGGGAGGATGAGGAGCGGAGGACCAGGAATGGGGAGCCTGGAAGCCTGGAGCAAGGCTGGGAAGGGGAGCAGCCGAGAGAGAGAGGTCACCAAAGTAACAGGAGGGGTCAGCAAGAAAGGGGGAGGAGCAACAGAGGGAAAGGAAATAGAGGAGCTGTGGGGGAGGAGTGAAGACTGGGAAGGGAAAGATGGGGGGGGGGCTGGAACCGAAGGGACAAGGGCAGGGACAGAAATGATGCATAGTTGAATGAAGTGAGACACCAGGATGAAGAGATAGAGGCAGAAACGTTCGCCCTCCTCCCCTCTTTCCTTCCCCGGTTACCCGGCCTACCAGGAGCACAAATACACCCAGAAACTCTGCCAGGCACTGCCGGGCCAGGCGGCTGCGGATCCGGAGCCGGCCCCTGACGTCGGCCAAGGGCTGGCTATGCAACATGGTGGGGACACCTTGTCTCTGGCCGCTGCCACACAACCACAACCACTGCCTGCCAGGGAGCGGGGGAATGATAAGGGAAAGACTTTAAAACCAATTAGCGCAGCGCCTGAACAGCAATGTCTGCGCACGTGTGTAGGCTAGCGAGCGTAGAGATAGTAGAGATAACAGGAGAATGTCCAAGGGCCGGCTCTTGGACCGGAGCCTGGAGTTTGCCCAGGCTGTGTCTCTTCCATCTGTCATCCCCGTTCCTTCCAGGAGTAGCCCCCTCCTGTGCCGATGGGTCGGAGGAAGTATCCTGTGCCAGCCCTTGGCCTCAGCAACCTGCTCCCGCCCCGCCCCTGGTGATCTGGAGAGCCTCAGGACTCGCCAAGGCCCCGCAGCTACTTAAGGGAGACGTCTGAATTCAGATCCAGACCTTCTGACTCTCCGTCCCCTATTGCACAATGTCACTCGTGTGGAACATGAAGCTTTCCTCCCAACCATTTGGATGCTTGCAGAACGCCACGGGCATCCAGAGAGGCTGGGCTGAAGACCGGAGACTGCAGAAAGAAAACCCACTCGTGCGATGCTTGCGCTTGCCTCATGCGGAGTCCCACCTCGGTTAGAGTGCCCTAGCTCTGCCTTGGCTCCAGAAGTGTGCTTCACACTCGCACCGAGCCCCACCTCCCTTTCTCCGGATGCTTGTCACCCCCAGATTCCGCCTAACACACAGCAACTTCCTGGTTCTTATTGCAAGCCTCCAGTTAGGTTCATTCAACTAGGAGTCGAATTCTAGACGCTGGAGAAGCGGTGGTAAGCAAGTACATTGCCCGCTCTTCTAGAGCTTATGTGCCGGTAGGTGGAAACACATACATTTACAAAATCCCGTATATAGTTCATGAGGTTCTCGAGCACTGGGCCACGGGCTCTGGCACAGTCCTGGGCACATCTGTTCACGATACTCCTTTACTAGGTTTCGTGGGTAAAATGCTCTACCCGGATGCCCTGTTTGGGACCAAGGCACCCATTTCCCAGCTGCTGGGAATATCAGATGCTGATTGAACACAGCTGCTTCCCTCATGGCAATGCCTCCCATGGCAGGAGACAGCCTCACCCAAGGTCACACGCCCTCCTGTAGGGCCTGTCGACGACGGTTGATGCAGGATACAAAGACCTGGCCTCTCTGTCTCAATATGGAACGACCCTGAAGGGGCCACTCCAACTTCCAAGTTCCCCACAGGATCGGCCAAAGCCTCTCTTGTAACGTCACTGCGTGTCAGTTTCCCCAACCTTGCCTTCCTCACTTCCTTACAGGTGCATCCCGCGAGCACTAGCACTTCCCAGTAAACCTTGTTCACGTAGCTTCTCGTTGGAGTCTTTCTCCAAGGAACCCAATTTAAGCCTGTTGGTTTCAGACGTGGTTCCACAAATTCTAGAATGAATCTGGGTGACTGTTCACAGTCTGGCTGACAAGAACCCACGGTAGTAGGTAGAATACTGATAGTCTCTAGCTTGCTGAGGTGGGACAGTTATTAAAATTGTCAGCAGTGGCCGGCTGCGAGGGGTTACTGGTTGAAAGGGTATGCGTTAATGGTCTCTGCAGCAGTTGAGAGCCTGAAGGAAATAGAAACTAAGTCCACAGAACTGATCACCAAGTCCAGGCAGACTGTGAAACCAGGTGGCCCCACGACAGCCCTTAAGGGAAGCCTAACCTGTATCCAGTGGGCATCAGAGTGGAGGGCCAGCTCCAATGTTAATTGTTGAGAATGAATTCTCAGCCCCAGGCTTCCTATGCCAAGGCTAGGTATTTTAGGACCCCAACCTTGAGGAGGTTAGGGTAGGATCCGGACATTTGAAACAGGGACATCTGGGTAGATGCAACTGAGAATCTTGAATCTCGATTCCTCTGAACCCTCCCTTATTTAGATTTTTCCTTTGTCTCGAGCGTCCTGAAATAGTGGGTTTACTTTCATCCTTGGTATTTAGCATATGGTGGGTCTTTCAGGTTAGAAGTAAACATTCTTCACTTCTGGGATATCTTCTTGGTCTGTTTCATTGATGGTTTGTACCATTCCAGTTTTATTTTTTTCCCTATTTTCTTTGAAAATAATCTTTTCAAATCGAAGTATAGTTAACATATAACATTACTTTCAGGTGTGCATTGCTGCCTGTTTTCTATGTATCTATTACTTGGTCTACCTTCCTGGAGAGTTTCTCAACTTTATCATCAGAATTGTTTTATAGATTTTCATTTCTGCCATCACATTTTTTTTTAACTCCCCAAAGTTTATTCCTCTTCATAGGAGTATGTTCTGGCTGTACGGACGTATCATCTTATATTTCTAAAGACATTAAAGACGTATCCTTGCTAAATTGTCATCTCTCTGCAGACTGTTTCTCCCAAGTTGCTTCTTTAGTTTGTATGCGTCTCCAGCTTTCAAGCTGTGAGCCATCCACAGATGTCCGCTAGTCTCCAGCTTGTGTGTTTCTGTGATGCTCTGAAAAGCTGATTAGAAAAATCAATCGCATTCTTACATGTTAGAAGTTAGAGAGGGGAGACACAAAAGTGGGAGTATATGTTCTACCAAATACAACTACACAATTTTAAGATGTGATATGGGCACAGAGGTAGACAAATAGATTAACAGAAAAGATAGACCCGGCACAACGATCTGTGTATAAAATATATTTATAGTATTTGTATATACATCCGCATATGTATTTTCCAACTAGAAAAAAACAAAGGTGGTCCCCTGATTCATAGATTCATAGCAAATAGGAAGATACATTACAGGTGGATTTAAAACCAAAACGCAGGGGTGCATGGTGGCTCAGTCAGTTAAACATCCGACTCTTGGTTTCGGCTCAGGTCATGACCTCACAGTTCCGTGGAGTTGAGCCCCACATTGGGCTCCTTGCTTTAGCTGTCCCTCTGCCCCTCCCCCATGCACTCTCTTTCCAAATAAGCATTAAAAAACAAACAACACCTAAATGTAAAAAGCAAACCTAGTAAAATCTGTGAAGGAGAAGTAAAGGAGAGTGTCCTTTCAACCTTGGGTGGGGAGGTGTCTAAATGACACAAAGAGCACTAAACATAAAGAAAAATATAAACTTTGCTATGGTAAGTCAACTTCTGTTCACCAAAACATATAATAAAAAGACAAAATTTCATCAGTGTATATCTTCTTTGTTCTTGTGATATGTCTCCTTAGAAAAATCCCTTTATCGTGTGTCGTTTTAGTAAAGTTTCGAGGAAACAGAGGTAAACGTACAAAATCAGCCCCTCCCAGCCACAGTACTAAAAGAGTTTTTAATGAGAAAAAAAATCTAGTAATGTTTGTGCTAGTTCTATTTTCTCCAACATACGTTAAAAAAAAAAAAAGAACATAGCCAGTAACGGAAGAAATATTTGCCAGTGTATTTATTCCCTCAAATTCTCTCATGAACTGCCCCATCCTAGGGAAGCAGCCATCACCCATTTCCACACAGGCTTCCTCTTTTGAGAGTTTTTTTTTTTTAATTTCTTAAATGTTTTTATTTATTTTTGAGAGAGAGAAAGAGAGCGCCAGCAGGGGAGGGGCCGAGAGAGAGAGAGAGAGAGGGAGACGCAGAATACTAAGCAGGCTCCAGACTCCAAGCTGTCAGCACAGAAACTGACGCAGGGCTGGAGCCCACGAACCGCGAGATCCTGACCCGAGCCAAAGTCAGACGCTCAACCGACTGAGCCACCCAGGTGCCCCCTCTTTTGAGAATTTGTGCATTCCCCGAGAGAACTCTTCCTGGAGTTGTCTCTATAGTTATCTCTTCCACAAGAATAATCTACCGGGGACCTGACCCTATTTATCAAATCAGGTTTTGGAAGCAGAAAAAAGTTAAAGAAGAAGGCGGCCGTGGGCCGAGATAATCTGGGAACCCCTGGATGGTGCTAGAAAGTGGAACAGCCTGGACAGAACTAAGACCAAAGAATTAGCATAAATAAAGGTTTTATTGGTCACTTTGGGTGAGTCACATACTGACATACCCCCAATTCACTGCTCCGCACACCCCAGGCCGAGGTGGCAGGAGGAGACACGGATGGTGAGCGAAGCGTGGAAGGGATCTGAAGGCCGCTGAGGCTTAACAAGGCTACCGGGGCCGGAACCAGCGTCCTAGGAACAAATCCAGGATGGAATAGGTGTCATCCAGGGCTGGAGGTGCTGGTGATTCTGGAAGGAAGAAAGTGATACACACGGACACACTAAATGAAAGAGGATGAGCAGAGGACAAGGAGAGGAATAATATTAAAGGCTAGAAAAGTAAGGGTTCCCCTTTCCCAAGGAACTAAGAGACAGACCCTTTTGATTCACACTCTTCACTCACCATCTCTAGGGCCGCCGTCTGCTTCTTGATGGGTTACTGTGGTCTCTGTCCGGCCCTCACTGTCCACCACAGTTCGGCGCTCCTCTACTGTCTACAAGGAGAAGCCCCAACCAGATCTCCAACATCAATAAAGGTGAGCCCACTGGTTTCTTTACCTAGATCGCACTCTCCATGGCATCCCCTGGCCACAGTTCCTTTTACCCTTCTCTTCCAACTCACCCCATCTGGCTTAGTGATCTTGGTCACAGAGACGCTCTTGAAATAGGATTTGGGCTGGGGCTGCAGAACTGGACCGAGGCCCTCCTGGGAAACCTGGGAATCAAGATCTAGAAGGGCAGAGAGAGGAAACACAAAATCAAGAGTCCAAGGGAAAGAAGGGGTCAAGTGTGGCAACAATAACTTCAGAGGAGAAGAGAGGGCAGGTTAAATGTCCTCTAGCTCCACACTCACCGTTGTCTTCTCTGGCTCTAGAATGGGGGGGCATAGGCCACAAATCATCAAACTGCAGAAGAAGGCAAAGGAGGTGAAATGATACCTTTCAGCCTGAAATTTGAGAGGTCGTAACCCAAAGGTTCCCAAACTACCTTTCCCTGGGAGAGAGAATCCCACCTAGGACAGCTTTTGTTTTACTCATCTCTTCCTCCTTCCTACCTGTTTTCTCTCTTCTTCTACCAAGAAAGCTTTCCTGAATGGACGCTTTCTATCCTTCCTGACAATCCTGCCTTCTCCCAGAATTGTAACAGACCAGTGATTTTTTTTTTTTTTTTTTTTTTAGAGAAAAAGCAGAATCCCCATCCCCTCTCCCTCAACCCCCCCCCTACCCCCCCCCCCCCCCCCCGCTGCCAAAATCCTACAAGAAGCTTAGTATAGAAAACAGATAAACACACTAAGTGGAGAGCCTGGGATCCCACCCCGTTAAGATTCTCGCATGGCTGCCAGCCCTTGCCCTCCATTAGCTGTCTCCCACAGGCTCTCACTCCGCCCAGAAGCACTCACCAGACCAAATGGCCTCTGGGAGCCCCAGTCCGGCGCTGGTTTGGGGGATTCACGTCTTGCATCACTTTCCAAGCCCCCCCCAAAGATCCTGGGCTGGTGACTATCTGGATACTTAAGCATTGAGTCCCGGAGAGTCTGTCCCTCCTGCCGTCTCTCACCAGGGATCTCTGACTCAGGACCAGGACCAGGACCAGGAAGTTCTGCAGAAGGTGGCACATCGGTGCTGGGGGTGGGACAGGACTTGGGCTCTTTGAAACCTCAATATCATCCATCTTGTCACACACCCCCCACCCAACCCCCAGCGAATCTTGGCAGGCTAATGTCACCCTCCAACCCAGCAGGAACCACAGGTTGACCAGGGACAGCCACACACCAGGAGGGCGGGAAGGCAAGGTCCAGGCCCCCATCTCGCTGAAGATGTTGTTAAAATCCTGTATTAGGTCATCAAAGCCGAAGTTCTCATGGAAACGCATCCCTCCTCCCGGGCTGAAGCTGAAGCCGAAGCCAAATTCCTCCGGGGGCTGCGGACCCTCAAACCTCGAGCTCCCACGGCCCCACGTGGCGCCTTCTTCTTCCTCTTCTTCATCATCCTCATCTTCATCTCGAGTCATCCCTCCAAAAAAGGGGTCTCTGTGGCTGGGAGTGAAGGCAGATCGACCAGCAACATTTTAGTACTTTAAGCCATAAAGTCAGCTCGTGGGCGGCAGAGCAGGACGCGAATAGGGTGTGCAGAACGGAGGTGAGGGTTGGAGGGCTGGCCCTGGGTTTTTGTTCGCTTCGTGGGTGTGGATGTGTTTTCTACGGGAGGCCGTCGGCTTTTTGCTTTGTTTTCGTTTCTATCAACGCCAGTCCTCACCTGGCGGACCCCGCAGTGACCCAGGGCCCTGCTCAACTGCCCACTGTCCCCCCGCCCGGGCCCCTGTTGCATCACCCCAGACCGCGGTTTTTATCCCCGCCCCCGGCGGTCGCCCAGCGCGGCGCCCTCAGTCCGGCCCGCAGCGGGTGACGGAGGGCGGAGGAGTGTGGTTTCCCAAGGACTGGGCGTTAGGGCTCAAGCTCCCCTCAGAAGACCCCACCCTCGTCCGATCCCGACCCACTCTAACCTCCGAGGTGGAGAAAGGCCGAAAAAGCCCCGAAAGAGATCAAAGAGGCTCATCCCCGAGTAGGGACTCGAACCCGCGGACCCCACCGAGGCCCATTCGCACCCGGCTGCAGCCGGGGCCCCGCGACCGGAAACTGAGCGAGGCGTCGGGCCACTTGCCGGAAAGCAGGGCTGCGAACGAGCACACTGTCGCAAAACGGCCGTCAGCGCGGCGCGGGCGTGGCGGACAGCGCGACTCGGTCCGGGCGGCGGGCGGGCGGGCGGGCGTCCCGAGATCGCGTCTCCCGAAGCTCGCCCGCCTCATGCGCCGCCCCCCCCCGCGCCGCCACCGGATGGCCTGGACGCTTCGACGGCGTGAGGCTGCGTGGGGCCGGCCGCCGCCGCCAGGGGGCAACCGCCGCCCGCGCTTCTGGTCTGAGTTCCCCGGTCGGTCTCGGTCGGGGACGCACGGACCTAGCGCTCTCCCGCTAAAGTGGTGTCGTTAAGCGGAGTCCTGAGCCCACCGGGCAGGCTCTGCGATCAGCAGGGCAAAGGCTCGGTGAGAGGGCGAGGGGAACCCAGGGAAGGCTTGCGGGGGGGGGGGGGGGGGAGGAGTTTGGAGCTGTAAGTACCCCCTCTCCTGTCTCTGAATTTTCCAGCCTGCCGTTCCCTGCACCCCCGCCCCCCACCGGGCCCCGGCCTTGGTCTCCAGACCCCTCCCGTACAGAGAACTGCCGAGAACTGCTGCGCTGACCTCCAGGTTCCCAATCTGACAGCTGCAGGTCACCCTGCCTTCTCTGCAGCCCACTTGCCCGGACCCATCTGCATTACACTTGGGTTCTTCAAAGCCGTTTTTTCCAGCTCCTCCTTAATCCTCTCCCTTTCCACCCAGTATCTGCTCCCACTCCCTCCACAGCCCGAAATCTGCTGCAGATGAGCAGTTTCCGGAGGAGATGCGAATTTGGGTGGTTCTTTCTAGGCTGTGAAGTTCTTGGGGGAGGAGGGCAGGGAATTCCCTTAGAGCAAAATACTAGCAGCACTTTTAAGGGCAAAGAGCTCTTTTTATTCCATGGCCTTCGGGGAGCCTGGAGCCCGCTAGAGGCCCGGCTGGTGTGTGACGCTCATTCACCAAGCTGGTCACTGACGAGACTGAGGAAGTCCTAGACGGAGCAAGAATGGGCAGAGGCTGAAGGTAGAGGTTTTCTTTTTATATATACAAGACACATTAATCCATTAAATTTGAGGACACAGTACAAAAAAAAAAAAAAACAAAACAAAACACTTCAACTAATTCATCTGACAATGCTGTTCATATTCATGACGCCATTTTTTGTTGTTGTCTTGTTTCCTAATAATAAAGGAGGAGACTTAGGGCTGTTGGGCTGATATATATTTGGGGGTCCCCCCTCCCCACCTCATCCATACACCACCAGGGTGAACAGGAGGAGAAGGAAGGCAGGGCCCACAGCAAAGTTTCATAATCTTGAATGCAAGGGGGGAGGAAGAGAGGAAAGGGGGGAGGGAAAGGAGAAAATACAAATCCTATAATACATACAACAGAGTGGGGGGTGGGATGGGAATGGACAGACATGAAGCTGAGGCATGGGGTGGGCTGCTGGGGGTGGGGGGGGGCAGCAGAACCCCCCCCCCCCACATTCCTTTCTTTGATGCCGTTTCCGTAGTTGCCAGGCTGAGAAGCCCTCTCAGAAGATGGGACCAGGAGAAGAGGCTCAGGGCCTCAGTTGGCCCCCCAGCTGTAGCTGTTGTAGGCAGACTTGTTGGTCTGGGGCTTCTGCGGGATGGAGCTGGTCTGGCTACGTTGCCCGCTGCCCGTCTGCAGGGAATGGGACGATGAGGAGGAGGAGAAAGGTGTCTAGTTAGTGGGACAGATCTGTGACATCTTCACATGCAGATCTGGAAACTCTTGCTCTCCCCTTGCTTAGAGAAACTGCTCTGAAGTTTACTTCCAAACCACAGAACGTTTAATTTCTAGAGCTGCTAGGGTGCCTCGGACAGGGAAGAAAGCATTTCCAGCCTTTAAACAGGGGAACGATGACAAGACGGCAGGACCTTTTAGAGACAAGACTGTGAATGAGTTCTACCCACTTTCCACCCCACCTTCTCCCCTACCCCCACTGCTCTGAGAAAAGGCTACTCTCTCTAGAGAGTTATGGCCTCTTGGAGATGAGTGACCACAAGATGATTTCGTTTTCGTTGATCCCATGAATACCTCAACGGGGAAGGCTGTCTCTGACAGCAAG